>NC_041382.1:83112053-83188585 GCF_002162155.2 Triticum dicoccoides
TATGTTCTTAGTTCATTACCAAGACAGAAAAGAGGCAAAGATACAAGGCAAACTAAACTTATCGAGTTTTACACGACAGTAGGTTCACACAAATAATTGTTTCACTCAATAAGTGTTGCATACGATAATATTTTTTTTTGCTATGTGGTGGCCCTATGGTGAGTAGCAGGTCGCTTCGTCGTAATGTTCGCCCTTGACGTGGAGGTGTGTACTCCTTGGCATCGAAATCAGCTTGGGATGGCCTCGTCATGGATCGGTGGCGAGACAACGCGACTAGGTTTAGTGGGCTCGGCTGGGTAGAAGGCTGGGCCCGATGACGAGGGTGTTGTCCCTCCTCCTAGCCGTGCCACACTATTGTTCCCGAGGTCGTCCAACCCACTTACAGACAGGTTAGCTGCTTGGCTAGCACTAATGGAGAGCTATGATCCCTGCACCTCCCATCCAGATCTGGCAACCTAGGATGCTAGATAGGCGGGCGTGATGGCCCGTTGCTGAGGCGGTGGCGTGAGAGGTTGCCAGAGAGAGAAGGAGGTGGGCTACGCCGTGAGGAGAGAAGAGAAGGCAGGCGACTACGTGGAAGAGAGGGGAGGTGATGGGGAAAGGAGGGGGTAGGCTTCGCCATGGCGTGGGGTTGAGGTGCTAGGGAGAGATGGCGGCGACGATATCATGGAGGGAAGATGAGATGCGGTGACACCTGGTGGCTGGCTAGCTATGGAGGGAGAGCGGGAGGCAGTTTGTGCAGTGATCGATTGAGAAGAGTCGGTGCTTTTTTTATCTTCAAGAAAAGGAGAATTGAGCAGCTGCTATGTCGTGAGATAAATGTCACATAGTCTAACAAGTCGTTTTTATAGAAAGTACCAACCAAGTGATCTATATGTAGCCCAAGATTTATAGCTCACGAAAATATGGATGTGACTCACATTGTACCATGCAAATGAAGCTCAAGACCACATTCCTCACACTATATGGAAATATCTTAAACGCATCGAGTAGATTAGTATGTAACAAATAATTGTTTGGATCATTGTTCTCTATGTACACTTAATTTTGTTAGATTCTTTTATTTACTATTTTACTTACGTCATAAGTGAAGTGGATTTCACTTAATTCTCCATTGTTATGGGCTATCATTTCTATACATGTGAAACTTGACATGCATTGCATTTGTATGTGTAACCGGGAAAAAAAAATCCATGGCCCGTGGCAACGCACGGGCATTCTACTAGTCCATATTGGAACTGAGTTGGTCTAAGTGAACTATTTCTGTCTATGCGTGAATTTCAGTAATTAGTAACAATTTTGGTAAGGAAATAGTGGTAACCGCCATTTGTCAAGACTCTAGAGCCCACTGGTAGTCCCTGGCAAGGTGTAAGCTTAGCTATGGATTTTCGGTCTAGCCTTTGCAGAGCCTCCCGCTACTACTACAAGGGTTGTTAGTGATATCCCTCCGTTGTAATCCTAAGAGCATCTCAAAGGAAAATATTGTTGTTGTAAAAACGCTTTTTTTTTGTTTGTAAAAACCAATATAAGGTAGAAGAGAGAAAAAAAATCATCACCGTCGGGGTTGTTGCTTTAACAGATGCTGTAAAAGTGATGCCCAAATATTTTTGCCCTCCCCGGTCGCCGTTCTCCTCTCCAACATTGCATACATATTCAAACGAGCGTTGTTACCTGGACGCCACTTACCAGCCGAAAACTGCATGACATGCCATATCTAACAGCGGCACACGGTTGGATTAGCAATCATGCTAGTGTCGTTCACCGCCAGGTCGTGTGTGAAGCACTTTCGCATTCAAACAAAAACCTGTGATTATGGGGAATTTGGCTACGGGCTCCCGTAATCTCTCGGTTAAACCTCCCATTAACATCCCCTAAATTTATGGGGAATTTATGCTGCCTAAGCATCAATCTCTAGGAACCAATCAATAATTTTGTGTATGATTTGGACTGAAACGAGTTTCTAGAGAATTTGTACGAACATCTAGCGATGTGGCTATAAGCTGTTGTTGTTTGGACCGAAACAAGTTTCAGGAGAATTATCAACTTAATAATCCAGCACGAAGTACGCGCAACATGAACTGAATAACACAAAGTTTCTTGCTACATATGACCAGGAGTGGCAATGATACAATCCACCACCACCCAGCAGGCCCCAGTGCCTGTTCAGCAACACCAACATTGGTAAGCACGGGTTGCTTGCTTCCAGTAGCAGTAGCAGTAACCAAGAAATGCAGCAAAACATCAAGCAGAATTTTGAACTTCCAACATCAAATGTAGTGCTTGTACACTCACCAGCTAGTACAAACTTTAAGTTTTCCATGATGGTGCTAAGTATAATTTCAGAACCATACAAACTGAGCAAGTCCCACTCTTGACTGGCCGGACTGACCAACCAAATCAACCATGTTGTGGTTTTTCTCACTTGAACATAGAAAAAATCAACCATATTTTGTGAGTCCTCAATCTATTATATGGAAAATTTAAGTTATGCCATTTAATCCAGTATGACTTGACTTCATTATGTGATGAGACAGTTTCATACTACTTCATTCATTGATTCGCTTTTCCTTTGTTATCCATACAAAAGATTTGACGCAAATATCCCGCAGCAATGCGCGGGGTATTATCTAGTTAGACATCACATCCCCTCCATGTTTTAGGCTGCTACACTGATCGTTCTTGGGATATTTTCTTATTATTGTTGGAGTTTGCTTGACTCTAAGCCTTGCAAACATATTGGGGTTCACAAAATGCTACAAAGGTATATACCATTCAAGATTCAAAGGTATATACCATTCACCGGTGAGGTGTAAGCTTAGTTATGGATTTTTGGTCTAGTGTTTGCAGAACCTCCTACTACTACCGCAAGGAGTGTTAGCGATATCCCTCCATTGTAATTCTATAAGAGCATCTCAAAGACTCAAACAGATGATGAAAAATTTGGTGTCGTAAAAACCAATATAGGGTAGAAGAGAGGGGCAAAAATCATCACCGCCATAGTTGTTGCTTTACCAGATGTTGTAAAAGTGATGACCAAATTTGTTTGCCCTCCTCGGTCGCCGTTCTCCCCTCCAACATTGCATACATAATTTAAACAAAAACCTGTGATTACGAAGAATTTGGCTACTGTAACAGCCCCAAAATCGGGTTATCAATTTTTGTGCCGTTATTCTCTCCTGGCACTCATTTTCAAAATCTTTCTCCTGAGTTTGTTGGATGACTCTGAGATTTCTTGTCATTTCCAACCTTTAGAAACCTTGCTCATGTCTTTGACAGTGGGCAAGACATCATTTGCAGCAGCTCAAACCCCCTCAAACCATAACTCCAAATTTTGGAATCTGAATATGGCCTTTGTGATTACAAAGGAGCTATCATTTTTCTTGATCTGTTGATCATCCCATCTGTTCCCAGAGACCCCCCTATCCTTGTAAACCTTGGATATGCAAAAATATTGCCATGTCCCATGCAATATTTTTGAATTATGATTTATTTCTTTTCTTGCTTTTCCGAGGAATAAAATCCAAAGGCATAGCTAGCCATCTCCTAAATTCATGTGAATTGGTGGAGTTGATATTTATGCCTAATCCAAGCTCTGGCAAATATATTGGCCATAATTAAATAAGGAAAATTTCCTTTTCCTATTTATATACCAATATTGCATTTCTGCCATTTTCTAAAGGAACTACTATTTTTATAGGAGATAAAATTCTCACATAAATTGTGGAGCTTGACCTTGCTATATAATCTCTAGTTCCATCCTTATCTCAAGTTCCACAGATAAAAAATTGGGCACATGATCCAATGCAAGTTTCTGCCTTCTCTGGAATTTTGCAAAGGAAGTGCCTTATTCCTAACTCCTATTGAGCTGCAATTTGGCAGGGTGATTAACATTGATAAATCACCCATGGATACCAAATATGAGCTCAATACATTCATCCTATCTCCCGATGCAATATTTCAAAGTTTCTGCCCAGAATGTAACTTGGTGAAGGAAGTACCTTCATAGAGTTTCTGTTGGGGATATAACTATCAGTTATGACCCGCCCAGCCGGGTCAAGACCCAAATGGCGGGTCACAAAGGAAGCCCAATAAACACTCAAGGCGATAGGTTGTTAAATCTTATAGAAGGCCTAAAGGCCTAGAGGCGGCTTAAGGCCCAATATTGTAAACCGCCGTATGTAAGGAAAGACTTGTAAAGAAAGGCATGTAAAAGAAGTCACCGAGCCGGACTCAATTTATGAGCCGGCAGGGACTCTGTAGGCCACCAGGTGTCAACCCGTGTATATAAGGGGACGACCCGGTGGCGGCTTAGGGCAAGAAACAAGAGATCAATAACCAAGACGGCGGATTAGCCTCTTGGTGATCGAAACTCCAACAATTCCAACACAACTAGACGTAGGCTTTTACCTTCATCGTAAGGGGCCGAACTAGTATAAAACCTCTCGTGTCCTTTGTCCCAATTAACCCTTTTAAGCTTCCTAGTTGCGATGGCCCTACGACTAAGTCCTTTTGCTAGGACATCTGTCGTGACAATTCCACGACAGTTGGCGCCCACCGTGGGGCTAGCGCATGGTGGATTTGAGTTCTTGAAGGACAACTTCGAAGGCTCAAGTGATACACTGTGGGCCGGATGACCAAGAGTCGTCGCGGCAAGCTCTACATCGACGACGAGGGCTGGGGCCCCGAGGCCGACTCAATTGAGTACGGGTATCGGGTCCCCTTCGGTCGAATTCATGTCTTCATCGGTCGGATTGGCGAGTCGGGCCCCGAGCCGGACGTCCACACCAACCTCATCGAAACGGCTCAGCGCGCGAAGTCCACCCGTGTTCACTTATATCTTTTGAGCTAGATAATTTTGCTCTAGTGCTTCACTTATATCTTTTAGAGCACGGTGGTGGTTTTATTTTATAGAAATTATTAATCTCTCATGCTTCACTTATATTATTTTGAGAGTTCTTTAGAACAACATGGTAATTTGCTTTGGTTATAAAATTAGTCCTAATATGATAGGCATCCAAGATTGGTATAATAAAAACTTTCATAAAAAGGTGCATTGAATACTATGAGAAGTTTGATACTTGATAATTGTTTTGAGATATAAAGATGGTGATATTAGAGTTGTGCTAGTTGAGTAGTTGTGAATTTGAGAAATACTTGTGTTGAAGATTGCAAGTCCCGTAGCATGCACGCATGGTAACCGTTGTGTAACAAATTTGAAACATGAGGTGGTTCTTTGATTGTCTTCCTTATGAGTGGCGGTCGGGGACGAGTGATGGTATTTTCCTACCAATCTATTCCCCTAGGAGCATGTGCGTAATGCTTGGTTTTTGATGTCTTGTAGATTTTTGCAATAAGTATGTGAGTTCTTTATGACTAATGTTGAGTCCATGAATTATACGCACTCTCACCTTTCCATCATTGCTAGCCTCTTTGGTACCGTGCATTGCTGAGGGAGTCCTGGATTAGGGGGTGTTCGGGTAGCCGGACTATACCTTCAGCCGGACTCCTGGACTATGAAGATACAAGATTGAAGACTTCATCCCGTGTCCGGATGGGACTTTCCTTGGCGTGGAAGGCAAGCTTGGCGATGTGGATATCCAAGATCTCCTACCATTATAACCGACTCTATTTAACCCTAACCCTATCCGGTGTCTATATAAACTGGAGGGTTGTAGTCCGTAGGCGATCAACTCCATATACAACAATCATACCATAGGCTAGCTTCTAGGGTTTAGCCTCCTTGATCTCGTGGTAGATCTACTCTTGTACTACCCATATCATCAATATTAATCAAGCAGGACGTAGGGTTTTACCTCCATCAAGAGGGCCCGAACCTGGGTAAAGCATCGTGTTCCCTGCCTCCTGTTACCATCCGGCCTAGACGCACAGTTCGGGACCCCCTACCCGAGATCTGCCGGTTTTGACACCGACATTGGTGCTTTCATTGAGAGTTCCTCTGTGTCGTCGCCTTTAGGCCCGATGGCTCCTTTGATCATCAACAACGATGCGGTCCAGGGCGAGACTTTTCTCCCCGGACAGATCTTCGTCTTCGGCGGCTTCGCTCTGCGGGCCAATTCACTCAGCCACCTGGAGCAGATCGAAAGCTACGCCCCTGGCCATCAAGTCAGGTTTGGAAGCTTAAACTACACGGTTGACATCCGCGGAGACTTGATCTTCGACGGGTTCGAGCCACGGCCAAGCGCGCCGCACTATCTCGAGGGGCACGATCTAGCTCTGCCTCCGGACAGTGTCCTGGAGGCCGCACACGCATCGGTTCCGACCCCTAACTCGAAGCCTATTGCGCCAATCGAGGATGAGCGGTTGGACGTTACCTCGGGGGCTTCGATCTCAAAGGCGATCGAGCCGAACGCTAGCCCCGCACTCTGCATGATCCGTGACTCCGAGGATCCGTACTCCTTTCCGAACTCCGAACCCCCGTGCCCCTGCCGATCGAATCCAATTGGGCGCCGATAATGGAGTTCACCGCCGCAGACATCTTTCAGCACTCGCCTCGTGGCGATATCCTGAACTCTCTCAGTCTCTCTCCTTATCAGGAGAGCCCTGGCCGAACTACGGTCAGCGAGGATGGGATACGGACGATGAAGAAATTCAAAGCCCACCCACCACCCACTTGGTAGCCACTGTCGACAATTTAAACGACGTGCTCAACTTTGACTCCGGAGACATCGACAGCATGGATGACAATGCAGGAGATACCGACGAACCAACGCCCATAGGGCATTGGATAGCCATCTCATCTCATGATGTGTACATGGTGGATACACCTAAAGGAAGCGACAACGAGGAAAAAGGGGATGGGACGGGAGATCGACCCCCCGAAAAACAATCAAAGCATCGGCGTAAACGCCGACCCAAGCTCCGCCTCGACAAAAACCCAGCCATAGAGCAGGACGAGCCGGTAGACGACGAGCAGGCCTTAGAGCAACCGTCCGAACAGGGCAACACAGATAGAGAAACCGAACATCCCGCCTCCGGCCAAAACGACATTCCGGACGACCTCACGCCGGATAAACCTATGGAGCAGAAGAATCTCCACGAGAGGCTCGTTGCAACTGCACACAGCCTAAAAAAGCAGAAGCGAAAGCTAAAAACAGCGGAAGATGCACTCTGGATTAGATGGAGCAAAGTAATCAATACCGCAGATAAATACGGCGACAGTCGCCGCACTAAAAGCTATCCGAAAAGAAAGCTACTGCCTGAATTCGATGAAGAGGCCCAAGAGCCCTCGCATTCAAAAAATGAGAAAGCCACACGGTCGGATAGACGACCCCATAAAGCGGCAAGCGGCGCCGCACCTAAATCGGCATGCGACCCACTTAAGGATTCGCATCATGGCCCAGTCAGGTCCATTTATGGGCCAAGAAAGCAAGCTCTAGTAAGCAACGCTAGGAAGCCATCATCAAAATCCGGCACACCCAAATACAGAGGCGCCGCACACCCCCTATGTTTCACCGATGAGGTCCTGGACTATGAATTTCCAGAGGGATTCAAACCCGTAAACATAGAGGCATACGATGGAACAACAGACCCTAGAGTTTGGATCGAGGATTATATCCTCCACATACACATGGCTAGAGGAGATGATCTCCACGCCATAAAATATTTACCCCTTAAGCTTAAAGGGCCAGCCCGGCATTGGCTTAAAAGCCTTCCCGGAAACACAATTGGAAGCTGGGAAGAGCTCGAGGATGCTTTCCGAGCAAACTTTCAAGGGACCTATGTCCGCCCTCCGGATGCAGACGATCTTAGTCACATAACTCAACAACCCGGAGAATCAGCTCGGCAGTTCTGGAATAGATTCCTCACTAAAAAGAATCAGATAGTCGACTGTCCGGACGCCAAAGCCTTAGCAGCTTTCAGGCATAACGTCTGAGACGAATGGCTCGCCAGACACCTCGGCCAAGAAAAGCCAAGAACAATGGCCGCACTAACAAGCCTCATGACCCGCTTTTGTGCAGGGGAGGACAGCTGGTTGGCAAGGTGCAGCCCCAGCGATCCAAGTACATCCGAAACTAGGGATGGAAACGGAAAACCGCGACGCAACAAGGACCGTCGCCGGACTAAGGACAAAAGTCCGAAGAGCACAGCAGTCAATGCCGGATTCAAAGGCTCACGACAAAATCAGGCAAAATCGCCCCCACAGGATAACAGGGACGATCCATCCAACCTAAATAAAATCCTGGACAGGATATGTCAGATACACAGTACTCCCGGGAAGCCTGCTAACCATACCCACAGAGACTGTTGGGTTTTCAAACAATCCGGCAGACTCAATGCCGAACACAAGGGGCTCGACACACCAAGCGAAGACGAGGACGAACCCCAAAAGCAGAGCACCAGGAAACAAAAGAACTTCCCACAAAAAGTAAAAACAGTGAACTCACTTCACATAACAAAACATGCGGCGCCCGTAAAGGTACGCACCACACGGCCCATCCCCAAAGGGTCCTGCCACTGGTTGTCAAAACCGATCATCTTCGATCAGCTAGATTATTCTAGAAATATCAAGAATGTAGGCTGGACTGCCTTGATACTCGATCCAATAATTGGCGGCCTCCAGTTTTCAAATGTCCTTATGGATGGTAGCAGTGGACTAAACCTGATATATCAGGATACAATCCAGCACATGGGGATAAACCCAGCAAGAATCCGCCGCAGAAAAACCTCCTTTCAGGGGTAATACCTGGTCCGGACACCCATTGTATGGGTTTTCTCCGGCTCGAAGTCATATTCGGCTCTGCCGATAACTTCCGCCGTGAAAAGCTGACCTTCCATATCGTCCCGTTCTCAAGTCACTATCAAGCACTACTAGGATGCGGAGCTTTCGCTCGCTTTAACGCAATACCGCATTATGCATCTCTTACGCTTAAGATGCCCGGTCCACGAGGCATCATCTCTTTGGAGGGGAAGCGCTAAAGTGCGCCTCCCCAAGCGGAGGACTGTGCGGCCGCTTTGACAGCCCCACAGCAAAATGGCCTCACCAGCCAAAAAACTTCGAAATAGGTCATTCAAGACCACGAAGGCGGATAAACGAGTTCGGTGCAAAATCATCATTGATGCAGGCCTAGAAGCCATATACCCCCGCACTAGGGGCTCCACGCATAAGAGACAATAAAGCTCAATCTTATATATTTCACTTTATACTTTGTTTATTTTAAACTTTTTCGACACGACCCGTTTTCAACTCAGTTCCTCTCTTTTACAGATGAACGTCGTGCGGCGCTCGTCCAGGATACGGCACAACGGAGACACAGGCGCAGACGTGCAGTAGGGACCCTTCCTAAAGGATTCTTTTTAGATTAAGACCCTGCGTAAACCTTTTTTACTGTCTCTTATTGCTAGACATCCCCTGGTTTTTTCTGATATAACCAAGGAGGAGGCTGGCGTCTTGGCATGTGGCCACGTTAGAATTTTTGCACGTACCTGGACACTAGGGGCTTTCTTTTTTAATAAAGAGTGTTGTTTCGCCCGCACTCATAAAGACTGAACACCTTAGGGGGTGTTCGGCGTCGCGAGTTTTGGCGTTATATGCATCAGCTCCGAATCATGTCTTTGGTCAAATGTTGGGTTGCCCGGCTCCTGAGTTCGGCTACCTTACGTTCCACTCTATCGGCTAAGGTAGCACCAGGAGAACTACTGCGATTGTGCCCCGGTTCGGCCGGGCGAGCACCTCAGTAGAGAAAGCTGAAAACTGACTGTCATGATGTAGCGTGAGACTGGTCAGCCACTCGATGACCTATCCGAATCTATCGGATTCCTCCGCTTTAACGAAGGGCCGCTTCCCGGTCAGGCACATACGCGCCCCGAACTCGGACGAGCGCAGTTGCCACCAAGGGGCTACCTAAATAGTCTCACTGTCAAACTCCTATGGCTAAGTGAAAGTGTTAAAGCATTATAGTTCGGTTGCCTGGCCCGTTGCGCTATCACCTCCTTTGTAGGACCAAGACGTTGGGTTAAGTGTGAAAATGCGTCTTCTGCGAGCACCCCCGCACTATGTGCGTGGGGGCTGAAGCCAACGACTGCCATCTTTCAGATTTTGTGTGTGTGTATATATATATATATATATATATATATATATATATATATATATATATATATATATATATATATATATATAAACGGCCGCACAGGAGGTGCTCCCAATACTTGGAGGCACAAGTATAAAAAAGGCCACTACAGTTTATCAAAATATTACTTTATAATTACATATGCTATCATAACATAGCATCTTTCGGGCACTGCGTCTCTATTACACGAGCGCCTTCAAGAACTTCCTGAAAATAGTGCTCGGAGGGTACTCGGCTTTTGTCCGAATCTCGGGACCCAACAACGGTGGTCTCCATCTCTGCCCAGTATGTCTTAACACGGGAAAGAGCCATCCTAGCGCCCTATGTGCATGCTGACCTCTTCATTGCATTTATACGCGGCACCGCCTCAAGGAATTGCTGCACTAAGCTGAAATAACTCTTCGACTCCGATCTCCTCGGCCACAGGTGACCCATGACGTACTTCATGGCGAGTCCAGACAACCTATTTAGTTCGGCCCATTGAGCCAAACGATCATCCACTGCCAGTGGACGCTCTGGATTGTGAAACTACGACGAGAAAAGCTTTTCCACTTTGCGATCTTTCTGATCTCGAAAGTGTTCGGTCGCATCAGCAGCACTCGCTGCCAAGTCCAGATAGGTATCCTCCACACTCCACATCCGGTCCAATGGAGCAAACTTCGGATCGCAAAATTTCCTTCACAGCATAAAGGGCTTTCCAGCCGCAATCTGTTCGGCCTGACGCAGCTCCTCCTTCGCAGCTCTCATCGCAGAGCGCGCGTGCTTGGCATTGGCAACGGCCTTCTCTAAGTCCGTCTGTTTCGCCTGGTCTTCTTTTTCAAGAAGTATGCAACGGTCTGTCGCGCTTTTTAACTTTTCGGCCATCTCGGCCATCTCTTCCTTGCTTCGGCAATGAGCAGCCTGTTCGGCTCTCAGCTCTTCAAGGGCTTTCCTGGTGGCCGCATCACTTTCGCCGGCTTGTTCTTTAGCTCGGGCAAGTTCTGCCCTAAGACTCTCCACGACGGCCGCACCATCTGCGTCAAGCACACACATCATAAGACACAGGCATAAAACTGTTCTTACCTGATGCCTCCTGAGGAATTACATACCTTGAGCCTCATCAAGCCGCTTATTGACAAGCGTGATGTCAGCATCTGCCACGTCCAGTTGCCGCTTTAGTTCGGCACAATCGTCAGTTCGGCTTGATTCCGGACACCCTGCTGCCTACATTCAAAGGCGACATCTTAGACCTGGGATTATGATCCTTCGCGTGCCGTCATTTCTTGACGACGCGGAGTGTCTCAGGGGCTACTATCTACACAGGGCGCATCTTATTCATGCGCAGCTGACAAAAGTATACATTATCTAATGTACCTCGAAACCCGTCAGTAAACTTTTGACGGCCTCATACAATTCGCTCTCTGCGGATGAAATCCTTTCAATCACCGTGCCCATCAATGCGCAGTGCTCCTCTGAGATAGAAGCTCGCCCCAGCAGAATCTTTAGCTCCTTCGGCTGAGCACCAGACGGTGCCGGGCTTGTCCCATGACCTCTTTCGAAGGCCGAACACGGAGAACCTCGGGGGGCCGCATAGCTACCTTCCGCCCCTGCCGGATTCGGAGAAACCCTCCGCGACGACACCTCAGGGTCGCCCGCCTCGCTAGGCGGCACGGCAGGGGGAGGCGTCCCGCTCTCCATCATCTCCGGAAGGAGATCCTCCAAAGACGAGCTCTGCTGAGAAGGGCTGAGGTCCGAGCTACAAGGTAAAGGTTTGGTTAATCTTCTCAGATATAAATCAGGGATTTCCCTCAACCCTCAAAAGGAAAATCTTTCTCCACTTACGGCTCGCTGGAGGGCTGATCCCCTTGAGGGCGTAGTCCGGCCGAGGAACTCCCCGGCGTCGGACCCTCTGACGAGGATTTTCTCCCCCGCTTCGAGGCCATGGTTTCCGGGTCATCAGAGGCGGCTCTCTTCTTCCCCTTAGGAGAGGAATTGTCGGTTCCTCCCTTCGGAGCAACCTCCTTCGAGGAGGCCATAGCTTCCTTGTCCTCCCCCTCCAAAGGCATTATCTCCAGCATCCTGACTAGCACGGGATCCGGCCTGGTTTCAGGAAGGGGAGCCGGACACCTGATCAGCTTTGCCTTCGCTATCCACTCCTGTTTAAAAGGACGGCTCTTTTAGGGGTAAGTTTATGACAATCATACGGATAGAAGGTCCGGGCACAAGGTTGCTTACTTGAGTATCCGGGTGATTGCAGCTTAGGCCTGCGTCCTCGGTTAAATCCGGACACATCTCTTGTGATCCGAAGAACAGTCTATACATCTCCGCGGGCGTTGCGCCCATAAAGTTCTGGAGAGCTCGCGGTCCCTCTGGATTAAACTCCCACAGGCGAAGGGGGTGACGTTTGCCAGGCAATATTCGGCGAATCAGCATGACCTGCGTCACCTTGACTAAGCTGAGGTCTCCTTCCAAGAGATCCTTAATTCGGCCCTGTAACAAGGGCACGTCTTTGGGCAAACCCCAATCTAACCCTCTGTTAACCCATGATGCTAGTCGTGGTGGGGGACCCGAGCGAAAGGCAGGAAGCGCCACCCACTTGGCGCTCCGGGGAGCGGTGATATAAAACCACTCTCGTTGCCACAAGCCCAGCTCCTCTTGAAAAGAGCCCTCGGGCCATGGAGCATCAACATTTTTGCTTATAACAGCGCCTCCGCACTCTGCGTGCCATCCCTTGATCATCTTCGGCTCCACTTTGAAAGTCTTGAGCCATAATCCGAAGTGAGGGGTAACACGGAGGAACGCTTCGCATACAACAATAAACGAGGAGATATGGAGGATGGACTCCGGAGCTAAGTCATGGAATTCCAGCCCGTAATAAAATAGCAGTCCCCTCACAAAGGGATCCATCGGGAAGCCTAACCCCCAAAGGAAGTGAGACACGAACACTACGCTCTCACCGGGCTGGGGATTGGGGATAGCCTGCCTTTGAGCAGGCAACCTGTGCGGAATTTCGGCGGTCAAGAACTTAGCCTCTCTCAACTTTAGCACGTCCTCCTCCGTGACGGGGGAGGGCATCCATCGGCCTTGAAGGTCGGAACTGGACATTGTCGAAGGTCTGAGGCACCCGGAATCTGGAGCCTAGGGTGTTGGAACTCGAGGCGACGGGCGAACTTGTTTTGGGATTGGAGAAAAGGAGTAAGGCCTTGGTCTCTTTATAAGAGGTTGAATACCAGGAGCCCTACCCGTAACCGTTTGGGACTCGCCTTTAATCAAGAAAACATGCTAACGGGCACGGTTGGGTTACCCACGTCCGTATTGATGAGAATCCCGTAAAAGGGGGGCACACGATCTCTGCTTTGACAAGACGTGCCAAGGAAACCGCCTCGCAAAACATGCTGAGGTGGAAAAGTGAAAACGATTCGAGTGAAGGACTTGGCTGTAGTGTGATGACGCACTACGGAATACATCAGCAGATTTGATTTGTGTTAATATTATTCTCTCTATGGCAATATGTGGAAGCTTATTTTGCAGAGCCGGACACTACTCTTGGTGTTTACAATCTTCTATGAAGGACTTGGAGGAGGAACCCGCCTTGCAATGTCGAAGACAATTTGCGCGCCGGACTTGTCGTCATTGAAGCCTGGTTCAGGGGCTACTGAGGGAGTCCTGGATTAGGGGGTGTTCGGGTAGCCGGACTATACCTTCAGCCGGACTCCTGGACTATGAAGATACAAGATTGAAGACTTCGTCCCGTGTCCGGATGGGACTTTCCTTGGCGTGGAAGGCAAGCTTGGCGATGCGGATATTCAAGATCTCCTACCATTGTAACCGACTCTATGTAACCCTAACCCTATCCGGTGTCTATATAAACCAGAGGGTTGTAGTCCGTAGGCAATCAACTCCATATACAACAATCATACCATAGGCTAGCTTCTAGGGTTTAGCCTCCTTGATCTCGTGGTAGATCTACTCTTGTACTACCCATATCATCAATATTAATCAAGCAGGACGTAGGGTTTTACCTCCATCAAGAGGGCCCGAACCTGGGTAAAACATCGTGTTCCCTGCCTCCTGTTACCATCCGGCCTAGACGCACAGTTCGGGACCCCCTACCCGAGATCCGCCGGTTTTGACACCGACAATTGCCGTTTCTCACCTTGAGAGTTGGTGCAAACTTCGCCGGTGCATCCAAACCCCGTGATATGATACGCTCTGTCACACATAAACCTCCTTATATCTTCCTCAAAACAGCCACCATACCTACCTATTATGGCATTTCCATAGCCATTCCGAGATATATTGCCATGCAACTTTCCACTGTTTCATTTATTACACGCTTCATCATTGTCATATTGTCGTGCATAATCATGTAGTTGACATCATATTTGTGGCAAAGCCACCATGCATAATTTATCATACATGTCACTCTTGATTCATTGCCCTTCCCGGTACACCGCCGAAGGCATTCATATAGAGTCATATTTTATTCTAGTATCGAGTTGTAATCATTGAGGTGTAAATAAATAGAAGTGTGATGATCATCATTAATAGAGCATTGTCCCAAATAAAAAAGGGTAAAGGCCAAATACCCCCCCCCCCACCAAAAAGGGATAATGCTACTATCCTTTTTTTCCACACTTGTGCTTCCAAGTAGCACCATGATCTTTATGATAGAGAGTCTCTTGTTTTCTCACTTTCATATACTTGTGGGAATTTTTCATTATATAACTTGGCTTGTGTATTCCAACAATGGGCTTCCTCAAATGCCCTAGGTCTCCGTGAGAAAGCAAGTTGGATGCACACCCACTTACTTTCTTTTGTTAAGCTTTCATACATTTATAGCTCTAGTGCATCCGTTGCATGGAAATCCCTACTCCTCGCATTGACATCAATTGATCGGCATCTCCCTAGCCCGTTGATTAGCCGCGTCGATGTGAGACTTTCTCCTTTTTCGTCTTCTCCACATAACCCCCATCATTATATTCTATTCCACCGATAGTGCTATATCCATGGCTCATGCTCATGTATTGCGTGAAAATTGAAAAAAAATTGAGATTACTAAAGTATGAAACAATTGCTTGGCTTGTCATCGGGGTTGTGCATGATGAGAGCATTATTGTGTGACGAAAATGGAGCATGACCAAACTATATGATTTTGTAAGGATGAACTTTCTTTGGCCATATTATTTTGAGAAGACATGATTGCTTAGTTAGTATGCTTGAAGTATTACTATTTTTATGTCAATATTAAACTTTTGTCTTGAATCTCTCGGATCTGAATATTCATGCCACAATAAAGAATATTACATTGAGAATTATGCTAGGTAGCATTCCACATCAAAAATTCTGTTTTTATCATTTACCTACTCGAGGACAAGCAGGAATTAAGCTCGGGGATGCTTGATATGTCTCCAACGTATCTATAATTTTTGATTGTTCCATGCTATTATATTATCTGTTTTGGATGTTTAATGGGCTTTATTATACACTTTTATATTATTTTTGGGACTAACCTACTAACCCAAGGCCCAGTGCAAATTGTTGTTTTTTTGCCTATTTCAGTGTTTCGCGGAAAAGGAATATCAAACGGAATGAAACCTTCGGGAGAGTTATTTTTGTAACAAACGTGATCCAGGGGACTTGGAGTAGACGTCAAGAAAGGAGCGAGGAGGCCACGAGGCAGGGAGGCGCATCTGCCCCCCTTGGGCATGCCCCCACCCTCGTGGGCCCCTTGCAGCTCCACCGACCTACTTCTTCCTCCTATATATATCCATATACCCCGAAAACATCTAGGAGCACCACAAAACCCTATTTTCACCGCCGCAACCTTCTGTACCCAAGAGATCCCATCTTGGAGCCTTTTCCGGAGCTCCGCCGGAGGGGGAATCGATCACGGAGGGCTTCTACATCAACACCATAGCATGTCTGATGATGTGTGAGTAGTTTACCACAGACCTTCGGGTCCATAGTTATTACCTAGATGGCTTCTTCTCTCCCTCTCTCTTTGGATCTCGATACAAAGTTCTCCTCGATCTTCTTGGAGATCTATTCGATGTAATTCTTTTTGCGGTGTGTTTGTCGAGATCAGATTAATTGTGGGTTTATGATCGAGTTTATCTATGAACAATATTTGATTCTTCTCTGAAATTTTTTATGTATGATTTTTTATCTTTGCAAGTCTCTTCAAATTATTAGTTTGGTTTGGCCTACTAGATTGATCTTTGTTGCAATGGGAGAAGTGCTTAGCTTTGGATTCAATCTTGCGGTGTCCTTTCCCAGTGACATCAGGGGCATCAAGGCACATATTGTATTGTTGCCATCGAGGAAAAAGATAGGGTTTATATCATATTGCTTGAGTTTATCCCTCTACATCATGTCATCTTGCCTAATGCGTTGCTCTATTCTTATGAACTTAATACTCTAGATGCATGGTGGATAGCGGTCGATGTGTGGAGTAATAGTAGTAGATGCAGAATCATTTCGGTCTACTTGTCGCAGACGTGATGCCTATATAAATGATCATGCCTAGATATTCTCATAATTATGTGCTTTTCTATCAATTGCTCGACAGTAATTTGTTCACCCACCGTAATACTTATGCTATCTTGAGAGAAGCCACTAGTGAAACCTATGGCCCCCGGGTCTATCTTCTATCATATAAGTTTCCCATCTATTTTACTTTGCAATCTTTACTTTCAATCTATATCATAAAAATACCAAAAATATTTATCTTATTATCACTATCAGATCTCACTCTCGTAAGTGACCGTGAAGGGATTGACAACCCCTTTATCGCGTTGGTTGCGAGGTTCTTATTTGTTTGTGCAGGTGCGAGGTAACTTGTGTGTAGTCTCCTACTGGATTGATACCTTTGTTCTCAAAAACTGAGGGAAATACTTACGCTACTTTGCTGCATCACCCTTTCCTCTTCAAGGGAAAACCAACGGAGTGCTCAAGAGGTAGCACAAAGGATTTCTGGCACCGTTGCTGGGGAGATCTACACACAAGTCAAGACATACCAAGTACCTATCACAAACTCTTATCCCTCACATTACATTATTTGCCATTTGCCTCTCGTTGTCCTCTCCCCCACTTCACCCTTGCCGTTTTATTCGCCCTCTTTTTCCGTTCGCCTATTTTTTTCGCTCGCTTCTTGTGTGCTTGTGTGTTGGATTGTTTGCCACGATGGACATACCAAAAAGTGTTGATCCTCACCTTAGAAGGTTGGAAGAAATTGAGAACAACGTTAGAAGTTTTATGTCCTTACAGTTTAAGAATAATAATTTCTTTAGAAATGATCTTAAAGAATAAAAAAGTTTTATGGTGTACATGAATAAAGAGCTTGATGATATGTCTAAAGAATTTTATGGTCTGAAATCTCAGTTCGCTCATCTTGAAAACTTAATAGCCCAAATTTCGGATAAGCAGGCACCTTAGTTAATAAGATGGCTGCCAAACCAGAAGAATTTAATGATAATAACAATGAAGATCTAAAAGGGATTGATGTGTCTCCTATTAAATCTTTGTTTTGCAATATGAATCTTGATAATGATGGGACTCGAGATGAGTCAACTTTAGTTAAAAGGCGTCCCAATGATTAGATCTTGATGCGAAAATTGGTAAAAGTGGGATTGGAGAGGTCAAAATTTTACAGAGCAATGAACCCACTATTTTGGATTTCAAGGAATTTTATTATGATTATTGCTCTTTGATAGATTGTATTTCCTTGTTGCAATCCGTGCTAAATTCTCCGCATGCTTATAGTCAAAATAAAGCTTTTACCAAAGATATCGTTGATGCCTTAATTCAATCTTATGAAGAAAACCTTGAATTAGAAGTTTCTATCCCTAGAAAACTTCATGATGAGTGGGAACCTACTATTAAAATTAAAATTAAAGATCATGAATACTATGCTTTATGTGATTTGGGTGCTAGTGTTTCCACGATTCTAAAAACTTTGTGTGATGTGTTAGGTTTCCGTGAATTTGAAGATTGTTCTTTAAAAATTTTACTGGAGAGTGCGATTAGGTTGATGATACGTCTCCAACGTATCTATAATTTTTGATTGTTTCATGCTGTTATATTACCCGTTTTGGATGTTTATGGGCTTTATTATACACTTTTATATTATTTTTGGGACTAACCTATTAACCGGAGGCCCAGCCCAAAATGTTGTTTTATTCCCTATTTCAGTGTTTCGAAGAAAAGGAATATCAAACAGAGTCCAAACGGAATGAAACCATCGGGGGTGTTATTTTTGGAACGGAAGCAATCCAGGAGACTTGGAGTAGACAACAGGGAAGCTTCGATGATTCCACGAGGCAGGGAGGCGCGCCCTACCCCCTGGGCGCGCCCCCCACCATCATGGGCCCCACGTGGCTCCCCTGACTGACTTCTTTCGTCTATATATGTCCATATAACCTAAAAACATCGAGGAGACAAATGGATCGGGAGTTCCACCGCCAGAAGCCTCCGTAGCCATCAAAAACCAATCTAGAACCGTTCTGGCACCCTGCCGGAGGGGGGAATCCCTCTCCGGTGGCCATCTTCATCATCCCGACGCTCTCCATGATGAGGAGGGAGTAGTTCACTGTAACACCCATGATGCAGCTATATCTCCCACGTGTCGGAGCACGACTGAGAGGCATAACCGCATAGTAGGCATGTCGTAAGAGGGGTAATCTTTACACGTACCATGTATTGAATAAGAAAGGTATAAAGAGTTGGCTTACAATCGCCACTTCACACAATACATAAATATAACATTACATCATCCAGAATACAATCAAGGTCCGACTACGGAACCAAATAAAGAAAGACAACCCCAAATGCATAGATCCCCGATCGCCCCAACTGGGCTCCTCTACCGATCGTCTGGAAAGGAAACATAGTAACGTCCTGAATCCTCGTCGAACTCCCACTTGAGTTTGGTCGCGTCCCCTGCACTGGCATCATCGGCATCTGCATCTGGTTTTGGAAGTAATTTGTGAGTCACGGGGACTCAGCATTCTCACACCCTCACGATCAAGACTATTTAAGCTTAAGGGTAGGCAAAGGTAGTGAGGTGGATCTGCAGCAAGCACTAGCATATATGGTGGCTGACTTACGCAAATGAGAGCGAGAAGAGAAGCAAAGCACGGTCGATAAGCTATCATGATCAAGAACTGATCCTGAAACTACTTACATTCAAGCATAACACGATACCGTGTTCTCTTCCCGGACTCCGCCGAAAAGAGACCACCACGGCTACACACATGGTTGATTCATTTTAATTAAGTTAAGTTTCAAGTTATCTACAACCGGACATTAACAAATTCTCATCTGCCCATAACCGCGGGCACGGCTTTCAAAAGTTTAAAACCCTACAGGGGTGTCCCAACTTAGCCCATCACAAGCTCTCACGGTCAATGAAGGATATTCCTTCTCCCAGGAAGACCCGATCAAACTCGGAATCCCGGTTAGAAGACATTTCGACAATGATAAAACAAGACCAGCAAAGCCTCCCAATGTGCCGACAAATCCTGATAGGAGCTGCACATATCTTGTTCTCAGGGCACACCGGATGGGCAAGACGTCGGGTTGGCATAAACCCTGGTTGCCCAGGGGGCGCCGGACATCGCCTAGGTTGGACCAACACTTAGAGAAGCACTGGCCCAGGGGTTTAAAATAAAGATGACCCTTGATTCCACGAAACCCAAGGGAAAAAGGCTTAGGTGGCAAATGGTAAAACCAAGGTTGGGCCTTGTTGGAGGAGTTTTATTCAAGGCGAACTGTCAAGGGGTTCCCATTATAGCCCAGCCGCGTAAGGAACACAAAATCAAGGAACATAACACCGGTATGACGGAAACTAGAGCAGTAAGAGTGGAACAAAACACCAGGCATAAGGCCGAGCCTTCCACCCTGTACCAAGTATATAGGTGCATTAAAGTAAACAAGATATAATAATGATATCCCAAAAATAAACATGTTCCAACAAGGAACAAACTCCATCCTCACCTGCAACTAGCAACGCTATAAGAGGGGCTGAGCAAAGCGATAACATAGCCAAACAACGGTTTGCTAGGAAAGGTGGGTTAGAGACTTGACATTGCAATAAGGGAGGCATGATATAGCAAGTGGTAGGTATCGCGGCATAGCAATAGAGCGAGCAACTAGCAAGCAAAGTAGAAGTGATTTCGAGGGTATGGTCATCTTGCCTACAAAGTTCTCCGAGTTGATGAAAGGTTGATCCTCGTAAGCGTACTCAACATGTTCCTCGATCACATACTCGTCTCCCGGCTCTACCCAAAGCAATAACACAAGCAAAGGAAGCAAAAATCAACCACGGTGCAATGCGCAAGCAACATGATGCAAAACATGGCATGATATGCGGGATGTGATATGCAATGCATATGCGTGCTCCGGAAGGAAAAGATTAAACCAGGCCTCAACTTGTCAAACCAAGAGTGCCGCTGGAAAGATGAGTTGATTTCGGTCGAAATCGATATAAAGATCACCGGAATCGGATGCACGGTTTGCAAATGGCAAGCAAAACAATAATGACACAATTCTGCGGTTAACAGCACGATGCCATCTAGAATGCAACAAGAAACTAAGCTACTACACTCCAACATAACAACAAAGCACATGGCTGTGATCTACTCAAGATGCTTGACAAAATATGAACATTGAGCTACGGTTAAATCACACAAGAGCAGTTTCAAACAAGCACGGAAAAGGTGCAAACAATATCAGCATCACAGACTTAGTGAAAATAACAACATGCCAGGAATTAACATCAGGAAGCAATGCTTAGAGCAAGATAACAACATGCTACAGGAACAGAACATAGCAATAAAAGGCATGGCATGAATCTACTCAAAGCATAGAACAAAAATCCCTTACTGACCATAAGCCAAAAGGATCAGAAGATATGATGGCACCCATGTAAACATAGCAAGTTTCGTTAACAGATTCAGACTTAGCAGAAAACTGAGCATGGCATAAACATAGTTATGAAGGCCTCTTTGCGAGCTTGATTCACTCACCACAAGGCATTTCATGACAAACTAAGTATACTATCAGCAATAAGACATGATCAAGAAGCTAACAATGGCAAGAACAACCTCATAGCATGCATGGATCCACTACAACAACCTTGGCAGAATTGATTAACACGTAAACAATCTGCCAGGAACATTTTATAGCAAAAGTAGAGCAAGATTACGTCATGCTATGGCACTCCATAAATGCAAACAGGGGCATGGATGGATAGAGCACAACCATATGTACAAATAATCCTTACTAAACATACTCAAAAGAAGCATGGATCTCACTGTAGCAACATGAATACATGGCATAAAATAAACAGTAGAGCAATGGCTTGGTGAAATTCTAAGTCTCTGAAATCAACAATATCACGAGAGCTATTTTGCATGCATGTTATAGTCACCACATTGATCACAAAAATACATGGCATACACCCCCTGTAAAGATGGCATGGCATAGCCCAAAACACATGTAGAAATAGGAACTAACATGTAGAAACAAGATCACAAAAATACATAGCATACACCCCTGTAAAGATGGCATGGCATACACCCCTGTTCGAATCAGGATGGCAAAAATGACAAATGCTCATAATCTGCTAAGAAACAGGAACTAACGTTTTATAGCACTCTTGCATCAACGATTTGGGCATCGAGATGGACTCAAACAAGCATCTCACAATGAAGCAAAATGAAGAGCACATCCTGATGAACATTTTGATATATGGCACGCACAAAATGGAGCTACGGATGAGGAGTTATGATGTGATGAACAGAGGAATAAAATATATCAGAAAATGACTTAGAGGAAATCTGGACCTCCAGATCTAGGGTTTCACTGTAGCACAGGAACCAATGTTCGTCGAGATCTCGCTGGAGTTGCGTCCTCACGGTGGCCGGAGATGGGGAGGACGAGGAAGGAGAGGCCGGAGCGCGTGCGGTTGAGGCAGCGGGCACCGGGCGCAGGGAGGCGCGGCCGGAGACGGTGGAGGGCGGCGCCGGGCGCAGGGAGGCGCGCGCCGGCGAGCGGTGGCGGCGGAGCGCGACGGCCGGCGGGCGCGGAGGCGGCGGCGTTGTGCGCGGGCGCGGGCGGGCCCGATCCGGGCTCTCTGGGCCGCGGCGGCGGGTGACGGCGGAGATGCCACGTGGCGGACGCGGGTTGGTGCGGGGCGGCGGCGACTTTTTCGGCGTCGCCCGGACGTGTCCGGCGGCGCGGAGGGGAAATATTAGGGTTTTGGACTGCGGGATTTTGGGGGGAGGCATCAATTTATAGGTAGAGGGACCTAGGAGAGTCCAAGTGAGGTGCGGTTTTCGGCCACGCGATCGTGATCGAATGGCCAAGAGTATGGAGTGGTTTTGGATGGGTTATTGAGCCACTTTGGAGGGGTGTTGGGCTGCAACACACACGAGGCCTTTATGATTCCTCGGTTAACTGTTGGAGTATCAAACGGACTCCAAATGGCACGAAACTTGACAGGCGGTCTACCGGTGGTGTACCAAGGCCGCTTGGAAAATCTCTGTCCATTCCGAGAATGTTTAACACCCGCTCACGAAAAGAGGAAAAAAGGGGATGCTGGAGGACGTGGGAGTGTCGGAATGCAAAACGGACAAGGGTAAAATGCTCGGATGCATGAGACAAACACGTATGCAAATGCGATGCACATGATGACATGATATGAAATGCATGACATGGACAAAATGCAAAACAAAGACAACACCCAACCACGAAGGGAAATCATAACTTAAAGCTGGAAATGGCAAGAGTTGGAGTACAAATAGGATAAGTCACATCCGGGGTGTTACAACACTCCACCACTACGAAAGAATCTCGTCCCGAGATCTAGGACTGAAAGAACTCCGGATATTCGGAACGGAGGTGGTCCTCACATTCCCAGGTGGCTTCTCGGTTGGAATGATGTGACCACTTCACTTTCAGGAATTTGATAGACTTGTTGCGAGTCTTGCGCTCAATTTCTTCAAGAATAGCAACGGGATGCTCATGATAAGACAGATCTTCTTGGAGATCAATCTCTTCGAAGTTGATGGTACGCTCAGGCGTCTTGAAGCACTTGCGAAGCTGTGACATGTGAAACACGTCATGCACGTTTGCAAAGTTGGGAGGAAGCTCAAGTTGATAGGTGAGATCGCCTCTTTTGCCAATGATCTTGAAAGGACCCACGTATCTAGGGGCAAGCTTCCCTTTGATTCCGAAGCGACGAGTACCTTTCATTGGAGAGACGCGGAGGTATACATGGTCTCCTATCTCGAAAGCCAAGTCACGATGCTTGCTATCATAGTAACTCTGCTGACGCGATTGCGCGGCTTTGAGATTTTCACGGATGACTTTGCACATTTCTTCAGCCTCTGTGATTAAGTCATTGCCAATAAGTTGGCGTTCACCAGTCTCTGACCAATTAAGAGGAGTACGACACTTTCTGCCATAGAGAATCTCGAATGGGGCCTTGCCCGAACTCGCTTGGAAGCTATTGTTGTAGGAGCACTCGGCATATGGAAGACAATCTTCCCACTTCATACCGAAAGAAATGACACAAGCCCTAAGCATATCTTCAAGGATTTGATTGACTCACTCGACTTGTCCACTAGTTTGAGGATGGAAGGCTGTGCTGAAGCGAATGTTGGTGCCCATGGACTTCTGAAAGGAATCCCAGAATTTAGAAGTAAAGATGCTTCCACGATTTGAAGATATCAATTGTGGAATGCCGTACAAGGAGACAATCCTTGAGGTGTATAGCTCTGCCAACTGAGCTGCTGTGATAGATTCTTTGATAGGAAGAAAATGAGCCACTTTAGAAAGCTTGTCGATGACAACAAAGATAGCATCATTTCCACGCTTGGACTTGGGAAATCCAGTCACAAAGTCCATCTCAATTTGGTCAAACTTCCATTCTGGAATAGCAAGAGGTTGGAGGAGACCAGCTGGCCGATGGTGTTCTGCTTTCACTCTTCTGCAGACATCACATTCATTCACGAACTGAGCAATTTCTCGCTTCATTCGAGTCCACCAATACGACTGCTTGAGGTCATGGTACATCTTTGTACTTCCAGGATGAATAGATAGGAGTGAATTGTGAGCCTCGTTCATAATGACTTTACGTAGATCACCCTTAGGAACCACAATTCGATCCTCGAAGAAAAGAGTATCTTTGTCATCAAGGCGATAGCACTTGTACTTGGGTTGGCTCTTAGCAATCCCATTTTTCACCTTCTTTACCATGGCATCAAGAAGTTGTGCCTCACGAATTTGATCTTCCAAAGTAGGAGAGACTTGAAGGTTGGCAAGAAATCCTTGAGGAACAACTTGGAGATTAAGTTTGCGGAAAGCTTCACAAAGATACGGTTGGAAGGGCTTGAGAATTAAACTGTTGCAGTAAGCCTGCCTGCTCAAAGAGTTTGCAATGACATTGGCCTTGCCTGGAGTATATTCAATACTTGGATTATACTCTTGAATCATTTCGACCCAAAGAGTCTGCCTGAGGTTGAGGTTGGGTTGAGTGAAGATGTACTTGAGGCTCTTATGATCACTGAAGATGTCCACTTTCCTTCCCAACAAGAGATGTCTCCATGTTAAAAGAGCATGGACAACTACCGCCAACTCGAGGTCATGAGTGGGGTAGTTCTTTTCGTTGGGCTTCAACTGGCGAGAGGTATAGGCCACAACTTTCTTCTCTTGCATTAACACAGCACCGAGACCTTGTAGGGACGCACCGCATAAAACTTTGAATGGTTTGGATTCATCAGGAGGAGTCAGAACTGGGGCTGTGACTAACTTCTGTTTGAGGGTGTTGAAAGCCACGTCACATTCAGGCGTCCAGACATACTTCACATGATTCTGGAGGAGGTTGGAAAGAGGCTTTGGAATCTTAGAGAAATTCTCAACGAATCTTCGACAATAGCTTGCAAGCCCAAGGAAACTGCGGAGCTGCTTGACATTCTGAGGCGGTTCCCAATTCACAATTGCAGACACCTTCTCAGGATTAACATCTATGCCCTTGGCGGAGATGATATTCCCAAGGTAGAGAACCTCTTCGAGCCAAAACTCACACTTTGAAAACTTCACATAGAACTGATGTTCTCTGAGTTTGTCCAGCACCAATCTCAAATGCTTGGCATGATCCTCCTTGTTCTTGGAAAAGACCAAAATATCATCGAGATACATCAAGACGAAATCATTTGTGTAAGGGTTGAAGATGAAGTTCATCATGCGAGAGAATGTTGGAGGAGCATTGACAAGGCCGAAAGACATGACAATGTATTCATAAGAACCATAGCTTGTTCTGAATGCTGTCTTGGGGATATCTTGTTCACGAATGCGAATCTGATGATAGCCCATACGGAGGTCAAGCTTGGAGAATACTTGAGCACCTTTGAGTTTCTCGAAAAGCTCATTGATGTTGGGAAGTGGGTACTTGTTCTTTATTGTATTCTTGTTCAATGGGCGATAGTCGACACAAATTCGGTTCGTGCCATCCTTCTTCTTGACAAAAAGAACACCACAACCCCATGGAGAAGAACTCGGTCGGATTAGACCCATACGCTCTTGTTCATCGAGTTGTTTCTTCAGCTCCTTCAACTCTTCTGGTCAAAGCTTGTAAGGACGTTTGCAAACTGATTCTGTGCCAGGCTCAAGATCGATGACGAATTCAACTGGCCGGGGAGGAGGCATTCCTGGAAGCTCTTCTGGAAAGACATCATGATATTCACAAATGACTGGAATCTGAGAGATGGCATTCAACTCACCCTTCTCATTGAGAGAAAACAGTCGAATGGTATCATCACGAGCGGCATAGATGATCACATCCTCAGACGAGTGTGTCAATTGAATCTGCCTGGCAGCACAACCAAGCTGAGGCTTGTGCTTAGAAAGCCAGTCCATGCCGAGAATTGGATCAATATCCGAGTTACCAAGGACCATTGGAGAAGACAGAAATTTATAGTCGCCCATCTTGATAGAAACATCCGGAGCCATCATTTTGGTGTTCATGAACAAACCCGGAGAGGAAACCGCTATCGGCTTAGGCAAATCGACAGTATGCAAATCGTGCATGGATGCAAAAGGCTTCGATATGAATGACAAAGATGCACCAGTTTCAAATAAGACTCTTGCAGGAATATCATTAACAGGAAGATTACCCATGATCACTTCTGAAGAGTCCTCTGCCTGAGCTGCGTTCATCATGTTCACCCTTGCCGACTTGGAATTATGCTTGACCACTGCATTGCTGGCAGATCTCACGGGAGGAGGAGGCGTAAGGCGCCTTTGGTTGAAGCATTTGTTTGCATAGTGCCCTTTCTACTGACACTTGTTGCAAGTAACCTTTGAGAGCGGTCGGTGATAAGGAGCACTTGACCTTGGAGCGTGAGACAGAGCTTTGTTCTGATAGCCTGGGTTGGGTGGGTGGAAAGATCCATTGCCACCTTTACTCTTCTGTTGATAAGGCTGATGGTACGGAGGAGGAGGCAACCAGAACTTCTATTGCTTAGCTGCCACTTGAGTTGAAGAAGAAGATGGAGTTGCATCCCTGACTCTCTTCTTAGATGCATCACACTTGATCTGAGCAGCTTCTCGCTTTAGTGCCATGTTGTAGAATTCATCATACTTGGTCGGCTCAAAAATCACGAGAGCTAGTTGCAGATCTTCTCTGAGGCCACCTCTGAATTGATAAATCATGCTCTTCTCGTCAGGGATGTCTTTTTTAGCGAAGCGAGCGAGCCTCTGAAATAGGATGTTGTATTGGTAAACAGACATGCTGCCTTGCTTGAGATTGCGGAACTCCTCGCGCTTACTCTCAGCAACACTTTGTGGAATGTGGTGAGCTTTGAAGTCTCGGCGGAAATCATCCCAGGTAATCACATGACCTCCTATGGAATCTTTGTATTGTTGATACCACTCAGCAGCTTGGTCTTTGAGTTGGAATGAAGCAAACTTGAAAAAGTCCTCAGGCCTGACATTACTACACTCAAAATGTTTGCAGATATCCACGAGCCAATCGTCAGCGTCTGTGGCCTCGACACAGTTACTGAAGGACTTCGGCTGGTTTGCGAGGAACTGATTGAGGGTAGCAAACTGAGCTTGATTGTTGCCTTGGCCTTGATTTCCTTGGTTGTGCTCTTGTAAGAGTTGCAAAAGCATCTGCGTGTTGGCGTTGGTGGCGGCTATGACAACTTGCCATGCCTCCGGAGGTGGAGGTGGTGGCGGAGGTTCCTGATTCTGACGCGTTGGAGGAGCCATCCTGAAGAGGTTGACATCCGTTAGCATCTTTAAAGACATATATTCAAGCTGAATCAATGGATCGAAATTGCAACATATAGCCTTAACATTCGAACAAGAATGAACGAATGAATTCCAAAGTAAACCATCACACTTCCATAAATTGAGAAGCCACTTAGATAGAGACAGATGAATAAAGCAACAAGGTACGGACATGAACAAATAATTGGTAAGGATTACCCAATCAAAAACCAAATATTTGCGGGAAGAAATACTAGAGCTGCATGAATTCCCACCTATGAAACTCCCGAAACTTTCTGGTTATGCAATCAGGTGTTGGGGATACAGGGGAAGCATAATATCTCACCCAAAACTAGCAAATCCTACATCCAACTGTATCCATCCTTCAACACATAACCAAGAAACCTTTGGAAATCATTTACCTTAACCTTCGAAAAGTATCCGTTATACGAGTTATGGCAATACTCCCGAACTCCCGCCCCAGTACTGGGTGGCGTCGAGGTTATCTCACCAACAACTGCATAAAGGAGATTTTCGATGTCGGCGAACTCAGGTATTCCAGAACTGCAACGATAAAATTGTGACGACAACACCTCGGAGCTCAACTCCCCGGGACACTGCCACAACCCCTAAATGTTAGGAGGCACCAAGAACAATGTTCTCGTCATAAAACCATTGGAACGATTCCAAGATACCCGCATGATCCTAAAATTTTTTAGTGAAATTTGAGAAGAGAAGAGTCAAAACTCTACGTCAAGAGGCCTCACCAGAGCGACGAAGGGACTACGGAGTAAAAAGAATCCTACTCTCCGATATATATATAAACCTATAAGACTCAAAATATTTTTGTAGACTAAACAACATCAGTGATTCGATCAAGCAGGGGGCTCCTAAGTCGGGGAAGGCTTTGATTACCAACTTGTAACACCCACGATGCGGCTATATCTCCCACGTGTCGGAGCACGACTTAGAGGCATAACCGCATAGTAGGCATGTCGCAAGAGGGGTAATCTTTACACGTCCCATGTATTGAATAAGAAAGGTATAAAGAGTTGGATTACAATCGCCACTTCACACAATACATAAATATAACATTACATCATCCAGAATGCAATCAAGGTCCGACTACGGAACCAAATAAAGAAAGACAACCCCAAATGCATAGATCCCCGATCGCCCCAACTGGGCTCCTCTATCGATCGTCCGGAAAGGAAACATAGTAACGTCCTGAATCCTCGTCGAACTCCCACTTGAGTTTGGTTGCGTCCCCTGCACTGGCATCATCGGCATCTGCATCTGGTTTTGGAAGTAATCTGTGAGTCACGGGGACTCAGCATTCTCACACCCTCGCGATCAAGACTATTTAAGCTTAAGGGTAGGCAAAGGTAGTGAGGTGGATCTGCAGCAAGCACTAGCATATATGGTGGCTGACTTACGCAAATGAGAGCGAGAAGAGAAGCAAAGCACGGCCGATAAGCTATCATGATCAAGAACTGATCCTGAAACTACTTACGTTCAAGCATAACACGATACCATGTTCTCTTCCCGGACTCCGCCGAAAAGAGACCACCACGGCTACACACACGGTTGATTCATTTTAATTAAGTTAAGTTTCAAGTTATCTACAACCGGACATTAACAAATTCCCATCTGCCCATAACCGCGGGCACGGCTTTCAAAAGTTTAAAACCCTATAGGGGTGTCCCAACTTAGCCCATCACAAGCTCTCATGGTCAACGAAGGATATTCCTTCTCCCAGGAAGACCTGATCAGACTCGGAATCCCGGTTAGAAGACATTTCGACAATGATAAAACAAGACCAGCAAAGCCTCCCAATGTGCCGACAAATCCTGATAGGAGCTGCACATATCTTGTTCTCAGGGCACACCGGATGGGCAAGACGTCGGGTTGGCATAAACCCTGGTTGCCCAGGGGGCGCCGGACATCGCCCAGGTTGGACCAACACTTAGAGAAGCACTGGCCCAGGGGTTTAAAATAAAGATGACCCTTGATTCCACGAAACCCAAGGGAAAAAGGCTTAGGTGGCAAATGGTAAAACCAAGGTTGGGCCTTGCTGGAGGAGTTTTATTCAAGGTGAACTGTCAAGGGGTTCCCATTATAGCCCAGCCGCGTAAGGAACACAAAATCAAGGAACATAACACCGGTATGACGGAAACTAGGGCGGCAAGAGTGGAACAAAACACCAGGCATAAGGCCGAGCCTTCCACCCTGTACCAAGTATATATGTGCATTAAAGTAAACAAGATATAATAATGATATCCCAAAAATAAACATGTTCCAACAAGGAACAAACTCCATCCTTACCTGCAACTAGCAACGCTATAAGAGGGGCTGAGCAAAGCAATAACATAGCCAAACAACGGTTTGCTAGGAAAGGTGGGTTAGAGACTTGACATTGCAATAAGGGAGGCATGATGTAGCAAGTGGTAGGTATCGCGGCATAGCAATAGAGCGAGCAACTAGCAAGCAAAGATAGAAGTGATTTCGAGGGTATGGTCATCTTGCCTGCAAAGTTCTCCGAGTTGACGAAAGGTTGATCCTCGTAAGCGTACTCAACGGGTTCCTCGATCACATACTCGTCTCCCGGCTCTACCCAAAGCAATAACACAAGCAAAGGAAGCAAAAATCAACCACGGTGCAATGCGCAAGCAACATGATGCAAAACATGGCATGATATGCGGGATGTGATATGCAATGCATATGCGTGTTCCGGAAGGAAAAGATTGAACCAGGCCTCAACTTGGCAAACCAAGAGTGCCGCTGGAAAGATGAGTTGATTTCGGTCGAAATCGATATAAAGATCACCGGAATCGGATGCACGGTTTGCAAATGGCAAGCAAAACAATAATGACACAATTCTGCGGTTAACAGGATGATGCCATCTAGAATGCAACAAGAAACTAAGCTACTACACTCCAACATAACAACAAAGCACATGGCTGTGATCTACTCAAGATGCTTGACAAAATATGAACACTGAGCTGCGGCTAAATCACACAAGAGCAGTTTCAAACAAGCACGGAAAAAGTGCAAACAATATCAGCATCACAGACTTAGTGAAAATAACAACATGCCAGGAATTAACATCAAGAAGCAATGCTTAGAGCAAGATAACAACATGCTACAGGAACAGAACATAGCAATAAAAGGCATGGCATGAATCTACTCAAAGCACAGAACAAAAGTCCCTTACTGACCATAAGCCAAAAGGATCAGAAGATATGATGGCACCCATGTAAACATAGCAAGTTTCGTTAACAGATTCAGACTTAGCAGAAAACTGAGCATGGCATAAACATAGTTATGAAGGCCTCTTTGCGAGCTTGATTCACTCACCACAAGGCATTTCATGACAAAATAAGTATACTATCAGCAATAAGACATGATCAAGAAGCTAACAATGGCAAGAACAACCTCATAGCATGCATGGATCCACTACAACAACCTTGGCAGAATTGATTAACACGTAAACAATCTGCCAGGAACATTGTATAGCAAAAGTAGAGCAAGATTACGTCATGCTATGGCACTCCATAAATGCAAACAGGGGCATGGATGGATAGAGCACAACCATATGTACAAATAATCCTTACTGAACATACTCAAAAGAAGCATGGATCTCACTGTAGCAACATGAATACATGGCATAAAAATAACAGTAGAGCAATGGCTTGGTGAAATTCTAAGTCTCTGAAATCAGCAATATCAGGAGAGCTATTTTGCATGCATGTTATAGTCACCACATTGATCACAAAAATACATGGCATACACCCCCTGTAAATATGGCATGGCATAGCCCAAAACACATGTAGAGCTCATGCCCATATGCTGCACACAACAAATGTGGCAAAAATGACAAATGCTCATAATCTTCTAAGAAACAGGAACTAACATTTTATAGCACTCTTGCATCAACGATTTGGGCATCAAGATGGACTCAAACAAGCATGTCACAATGGAACAAAATTAAGAGCACATCCTGATGAACATTTTGATATATGGCACACACAAAACGGAGCTATGGATGAGGAGTTATGATGCGATGAACAGAGCAATAAAGCATATCAGAAAATGACTTTGAGGAAATCTGGACCTCCAGATCTAGGGTTTCACTGTAGCACGGGAACCGATGTTCGTCGAGATCTCACTGGAGTTGCGTCCCCGCGGTGGCCGGAGATGGGGAGGACGAGGAAGGAGAGGCCGGAGCACGTGTGGTTGAGGCGGCGGGCACCGAGCATGGGGAGGCGCGGCCGGAGACGGCAGAGGGCGGTGCCGGGCGCGGGAAGGCGCGCGCCGGCGAGCGGGCGCGGCGACCGGCGGGCGCGGAGGCGACGGCGCTGTGCGCGGGCGCGGGCGGGGCCATGCGGGCCGGGCGGGCCCAATCCGGGCTCTCCGGGACGCCGCGGCGGGTGGCAGCGGAGATGCCATGTGGCGGACGCGGGTTGGTGCGGAGCGGCGGCGACTTTGTCCGGCGGCACGGAGGGGGAATATTAGGGTTTTGGACTGCGGGATTTCGGGGGGAGGCATCAATTTATAGGTAGACGGACCTAGGAGAGTCCAAATGAGGTGCGGTTTTCAGCCACGCAATCCTGATCGAACGACCGTGAGGATGGAGGGGTTTTGGATGGGTTATTGGGCCACTTTGGAGGGGTTTTGGGCTGCAACACACACGAGGCCTTTACGGTTCCCCGGTTAACCGTTGGAGTATCAAACGGACTCCAAATGACACGAAACTTGACAGGCGGTCTACCGGTGGTGTACCAAGGCCGCTTGGCAAATCTCGGTCCATTCCGAGAATGTTTAACACCCTCTCACGAAAAGAGGCAAAAAGGGGATGCCGGAGGACGTGGGAGTGCCGGAATGCAAAATGGACAACGGGGAAAATGCTCGGATGCATGAGACGAACACATATGCAAATGCGATGCACAGGATGACATGATATGAAATGCATGACATGGACAAAATGTAAAACGAAGACAACACCCAACCACGAACGGAAACCATAACTTAAAGCCGGAAATGGCAAGAGTTGGAGTACAAATATGATAAGTTACATCCGGGGTGTTACATTCACCCTCAGGGCTGAGGGTATGTACCAGTAGCAATGTGTTTGATCTCTCTCTCTCTCTCATGTTCTTGACTCGGCACGATCTTGATGTATCGCGAGCTTTGCTATTATAGTTGGATCTTATGATGTTTCTCCCCCTCTACTCTCTTGTAATGGATTGAGTTTTGCCTTTGAAGTTATCTTATCGGATTGAGTCTTTAAGGCCTCCTTTGGTTCATAGGATTGGAAAATCGTAGGAATAGGAAAGTCATAGGAAATGATATGACATGCATCTCAAATCCTATGCATAGGAATAGAAAATAATATGCCCTTTAATTCACACCATAGGATTTTTCCATTGAGTCTAGGCTAATGTTTATTTTCCTATGAAATGTGGAGGATAGGAAAATTCCTCCATAGGAATAGGATTTCATTCCTACAAACCAAAGAGCTCTGAAGGAATTTTTCCTATAGAAATCCTATCCTATGAAAATCCTACAAAATTCCTCCAAACCAAAGGAGGCCTAAGGATTTGAGAACACTTGATGTATGTCTTGCACGTGCTTATCTGTGGTGACAATGGGATATCACCTGATCCACTTGATGTATGTTTTGGTGATCAACTTGCGAGTTCCATGACCTCGTGAACTTATGCATAGGGGTTCGCAGGTTTTCGTCTTGACTTTCCGGTAGAAACTTTGGGGCACTCTTTGAGTTCTTTGTGTTGGTTGAATAGATGAATCTGAGATTGTGTGATGCATATCGTATAATTATACCCACGGATACTTGAGGTGACATTGGAGTATCTAGGTGACATTAGGGTTTTGGTTGATTTGTGTCTTAAGGTGTTATTCTAGTACGAACTATATGATAGATTGAACGGAAAGAATGGCTTTGTGTTATTTTACTACGGATTGTTGAATAGATCGATCAGAAAGGATAACTTTGAGGTGGTTTCGTACCCTACAATAATTTGTTCGTTTGTTCTCCGCTATTAGTGACTTTGGAGTGACTCTTTGTTGCATGTTGAGGGATAGTTATGTGATCCAATTATGTTATTATTGTTGAGAGAACTTGCACTAGTGAAAGTATGAACCCTAGGCCTTGTTTCCTAGCATTGCAATACCATTTGTGCTCACTTTCATCATTAGTTACCTTGCTGTTTTATATTTTCAGACTACAAAAACCTATATCTACCATACATATTGCATTGTATCACCATCTCTTCGCCGAACTAGTGCACATATACAATTTACCATTGTATTGGGTGTGTTGGGGACACAAGAGACTCTTTGTTATTTGGTTGCAGGGTTGTTTGAGAGAGACCATCTTCGTCCTACGCCTCCTACGGATTGATAAACCTTAGGTCATATACTTGAGAGAAATTTGCTACTGTCCTACACACCTCTGCACTTGGAGGCCCAACAATGTCTACAAGAAGAAGGTTGTGTAGTAGACATCAAGCTCTTTTCTGGCGCCGTTGCCGGGGAGGTTAGCTCTTGAAGGTATATCTTTAGATCTTGCAATCGAATCTTTTAGTTTCTTGTTTTATCACTAGTTTAGTCTATAAAAGAAAACTACAAAAAATGGAATTAAGGTTACCTCATATGCTTCATCTTTTTAATGTCTTTCGTGAAAATAAGGATTCCAATAATTGTGCTCAATTGCTAGAGGAAGAATGCATTAAAATGTTTGGCACTAAATATTTGAATGATGAGCATGATTGCAATGTTGTTAGTACGCATTCCTTGAATATCCATGATGCTAATGATATGCAAAGCCACAAGCTTGGGGAAGTTATGTTTGATGAAGATGATATTTTTTGTCCCCCAAGTTTTCATGAGCAAATTTATTATGATGAAAGCATGCCTCCTATTTATGATGATTATATTGATGAAATTGTATTTGGAGAGGTCATGACTTTATTTACTAATGATTCCACTATCTTGGAAGAGGTTTCAATTGATTATGGCGAGAACAAAGTTGCTATCTATGATGATTATTGTGATGACACTTATGCTATAAAAGTTAGTGATGATTATATTTATAAAACTTGTCATGATTATTATTATCCTTTTTCTCAACATTACTCTTTTAATGTGGAAACAATTTATAGTATTCGAGTCTCTTATGATACTCCCACTATTCCGAATGAGAAGAATTTTGCTTATGTGGAGAGTAATAAAATTTCTATGCTTGTAGATCATGAAAAGAATGCTTTAGGTGCTGGTTATATTGTTGAATTCATTCATGATGCTACTGAAAATTATTATGAGGGAGGAACATATGCTTGTAGGAATTGCAATAATACCAAGTTTCCTCTCTATGTGCTTAAAGTTTTAAAGTTATGCTTGTTTTACCTTCCTATGAAAGTTGATCCTTGTTCCCATAAATTGTTTGCTCACAAAATCCCTATGCATAGGAAGGGGGTTAGACTTAAATGTGCTAGTCATATTCTTCATGATGCTCTCTTTATGTTTCAATTCTTATCTTTTATGTGGGCATCATTGAAATCATCATGCTTAGCTAGGGGCATTAAACGTTAGCGCTTGTTGGGAGGCAACCCAATTTTTATTTTTGTTCCTTGATTTTTGATTATGTGTAGTAATAAATAATTCATCTAGCCTCTGTTTAGATGTGGTTTTATGCTTTTAATTAGTGTTTGTGCCAAGTAGAACCGTTGGGAAGACTTGGGGAAAGTCTTTTTGATCTTGTTGTAAAAAACAGAAACTTTAGTGATCACGAGAATTGGTGCCACTTTTTTACCGGAGAGTGATATTTAGTTAATTATTTTTGAATATGATCAATAGATAAATTACTCACATACAGCAATTTATTTTAGAATTTTTGGGGTTCCAAAAGTATTCGAAACCTACAAATTACTATAGACTGTTCTGTTTTTGACAGATTCTGTTTTTCGTGTGTTGTTTGCTTATTTTGATGAATCTATGGCTAGAAATAGAGTTTATGAACCATAGAAAAGTTGGAATAAAGTAGTTTTAACACCAATATAAATAAAGAATGAGTTCATTACAGTACCTTGAAGTGGTGGTTAGTTTTCTTTTACTAACGGAGCTCATGAGATTTTCTATTTGAGTTTTGTGTTGTGGAGTTTTCAAGCTTTGGGTAAAGATTCGATGGACTATGGAATAAGGAGTGGAAAGAGCCTAAGCTTGGGGATGCCCAAGGAACCCCAAGGTAATATTCAAGGACAACCAAGAGCCTAAGCTTGGGGATGCCCCGGATGGCATCCCCTCTTTCGTCTTCGTCTATCGGTAACTTTACTTGGAGCTATATTTTTATTCACCACATGATATGTATTTTTCTTGGAGCGTCATTTTAGTTTATTTTGTTTTGCTTGCTGTTTGAATAAAATACCAACATCTGAAATTATTAAATGTTAGAGAGTCTTCACATAGTTTCATAATTATTCGACTACTTATTGATCTTCACTTATATCTTTCGGAGTAGTTTGTCATTTGCTCTAGTGCTTCACTTATATCCTTTTAGAGCATGGCGGTGGTTTTATTTTGAAGAAATAGATGAACTCTCATGCTTCACTTATATTATTTTGAGAGTCTTTTAGAACAACATGGTAATTTGCTTTTAGGCATAATAAAAACTTTCATATAAGTGCATTGAATACTATGAGAAGCTTGATACTTGATAATTGTTTTGAGATATGGAGATGGTGATATTAGAGTCATGCTAGTTGAGTAGTTGTGAATTTGAGGGATACTTGTGTTAAAGTTTTTGATTCCCGTAGCATGCATGTATGGTGAACCGTTATGTGATGAAGTCAGAGCATGATTTATTTATTAATTGTCTTCCTTATGAGTGGCGGTCGGAGACGGGCGATGGTCTTTTACTACCAATCTATCCCCCTAGGAGAATGCGCGTAGTACTTTGTTTCAATAACTAATAGATTTTTGCAATAAGTATGTGAGTTCTTTATGACTAATATTGAGTCCATGGATTATACGCACTCTCACCATTCCATCATTGCTAGCCTCTCTAGTACCGCGCAACTTTCACCGGTACCATAAACTCACCATATATCTTCCTCAAAACAGCCACCATACCTACCTATTATGGCATTTCCATAGCCATTCCGAGATATATTTCCGTGCAACTTTCCACCGTTCCGTTTATTATGACACGCTTCATCATTGTCATATTGCTTTGCATGATCATGTAGTTGACATCGTATTTGTGGCAAAGCCACCTTTCATAATTCTTTCATACATGTCACTCTTGATTTATTGCACATCCCGGTACACCGCCGGAGGCATTCATATAGAGTCATATTTTGTTCTAAGTATCGAGTTGTAATTCTTGAGTTGTAAGTAAATAAAAGTGTGGTGATCATCATTATTAGAGCATTGTCCCAGTAAGGAAAGGATGATGGAGACTATGATTCCCCCACAAGTCGGGATGAGACTCCCGACAAAAAATAATAGAAAAAGAGAAAAAGAGGCCATAAAAAAAGAGAAGGCCCCAAAAACAAAAAAAAAATGAGAGAAAAAGAGAGAAGGGGCAATGCTACTATCCTTTTACCACACTTGTGCTTCAAAGTAGCACCATGATCTTCATGATAGAGAGTCTCCTATGTTGTCACTTTCATATACTAGTGGGAATCTTTCGTTATAGAACTTGGCTTGTATATTCCAATGATGGGCTTCCTCAAAATGCCCTAGGTCTTCTTGAGCAAGCGAGTTGGATGCACACCCACTTAGTTTCTTTTTGAGCTTTCATACACTTATAGCTCTAGTGCATCCGTTGCATGGCAATCCCTACTCACTCACATTGATATCTATTGATGGGCATCTCCATAGCCCGCTGATACGCCTAGTTGATGTGAGACTATCTTCTCCTTTTTGTCTTCTCCACAACCACCATTCTATTCCACCTATAATGCTATGTCCATGGCTCACACTCATGTATTGCGTGAATATTGAAAAAGTTTGAGAACATCAAAAGTATGAAACAATTGCTTGGCTTGTTATCGGGGTTGTGCATGATTTAAATATTTTGTGTGATGAAGATAGAGCATAGCTAGACTATATGATTTTGTAGGGATAACTTTCTTTGGCCATGTTATTTTGAGAAGACATGATTACTTTGTTAGTATGCTTGAAGTATTATTATTTTTATGTCAATATTAAACTTTTGTCTTGAATCTTATGGATCTGAATATTCTTGCCACAATAAAGAAGATTACATTGATAAATATGTTAGGTAGCATTCCACATAAAAAATTCTGTTTTTATCATTTACCTACTTGAGGACGAGCAGGAATTAAGCTTGGGGATGCTTGATACGTCTCCAACGTATCTATAATTTTTGATTGTTCCATGCTATTATATTACCCGTTTTGGATGTTTATGGGCTTTATTATACACTTTTATATTATTTTTGGGACTAACCTATTAACCGGAGGCCCAACCCAAAATGATGTTTTATTGCCTATTTCAGTGTTTCGAAGAAAAGGAATATCAAACGGAGTCCAAACGGAATGAAACCTTCGGGAGAGTTATTTTTGGAATGGAAGCAATCCAGGAGACTTGGAGTAAACGTCAGGGAAGCTTCGAGGAATCCACGAGGCAAGGAGGCGCGCCCAACCCCCTGGGCGCGCCCCCACCATCGTGGGCCCCTCGTGGCTCCCCTGACCGACTTCTTTCGCCTATATATGTCCATATACCCTAAAAACATCGAGGAACAGAATAGATGGAGAGTTCCGCCGCCAGAAGCCTCCATAGCCACCGAAAACCAATCTAGACCCATTCCAGCACCCTGCCGGAGGGGGAATCCCTCTCCGGTGGCCATCTTCATCATCCCGGAACTCTCCATGACGACGAGGGAGTAGTTCACCCTCGGGACTGAGGGTATGTACCAGTATCTATGTGTTTGATCTCTCTCTCTCTCTCGTGTTCTTGACTCGGCACGATCTTGATGTATCGCGAGCTTTGCTATTATAGTTGGATCTTATGATGTTTCTTCCCCTCTACTCTCTTGTAATGGATTGATTTTTCCCTTTGAAGTTATCTTATCGGATTGAGTCTTTAAGGATTTGAGAACACTTTATGTATGTCTTGCACGTGCTTATCTATGGTGACAATGGGATATCACCTGACCCACTTGATGTATGTTTTGGTGATCAACTTGCGAGTCCGTGACCTCGTGAACTTATGCATAGGGGTTGGCACACGTTTTCGTCTTGACTCTCCGGTAGAAACTTTGGGGCACTCTTTGAAGTTCTTTGTGTTGGTTGAATAGATGAATCTGAGATTGTGTGATGCATATCGTATAATCATACCCACGAATACTTGAGGTGACATTGGAGTATCTAGGTGACATTAGGGTTTTGGTTGATTTGTGTCTTAAGGTGTTATTCTAGTACGAACTCTATGATAGACTGAACGGAAAGAATAGCTTCGTGTTATTTTACTACAGACTCTTGAATAGATCGATCAGAAAGGATAACTTTGAGGTGGTTTCGTACCCTACAATAATCTCTTCGTTTGTTCTCCGCTATTAGTGACTTTGGAGTGACTCTTTGTTTCATGTTGATGGATAGTTATGTGATCCAATTATGTTATTATTGTTGAGAGAACTTGCACTAGTGAAAGTATGAACCCTAGGCGTTGTTTCCTAGCATTGCAATGCCGTTTGTGCTCACTTTTATGATTAGTTACCTTGCTGTTTTTATATTTTCAGATTACAAAAACCTATATCTACCATCCATATTGCACGTGTATCACCATCTCTTCGCCGAACTAGTGCACCTATACAATTTACCATTGTATTAGGTGTGCTGGGGACACAAGAGACTCTTTGTTATTTGGTTGTAGGGTTGTTTGAGAGAGACCATCTTCATCCTACGCCTCCCATGGATTGATAAACCTTAGGTCATCCACTTGAGGGAAATTTGCTACTGTCCTACAAACCTCTGCACTTGGAGGCCCAATAACGTCTACAAGAAGAAGGTTGTGTAGTAGACATTAGTTGATTCTTTTTGCAGATGATTACTAGATAAATTCCCTCTCTATCTGTGCATACCCAGTGTGCCGAATTTCGAAACCCAGAGCTTCACAGAGGCATTTCCATCTGGCAGTTCCTCATCTCTAATTATTTTTCCCGATTTCATTTCCGGAGGAACACTGCCAACTTTATTTCACTCGATCCAGTACATCTACCCCAATACAAATTTCAACTCCAATTCTACCTCACTGCCTACATTTCGTGGAGCTATCCGCGAAATTTTCCTGTACCCCAGTGTGCTTCCTGAGCTGGTGCAGCCCCTCACCTGCATCTGGACCCCACCCCCATCATCTCTGCCTTGCGTGACGCAGGCAAGTCGCCACCCCGCTCCACCGCAGCATGCGATCACTCCGCCGACGCAAAGCGACGGAGGATCAAGCGTGGCGGAGGACCACCCTATGCACCATCTTCTCCCACACCTCGAATCACCGCACCTAACCGCGCAGTGTTCCGAACCCGTTCATTCCTGATGAAAAATCAGCAGGAGGATCGACGAGCCGATTAGCATGCCCAGCAGCGCTACAAGGAACAACTGTACCGCCACCAAGAACACCTCCTCGCCGAAGGAGCTCGGCTCGATCTCGCCCAAACCGAAGAGGTAGTAGAGCGGCATTGTGTTGGTGTGTTGGAGGAGCGCCGCGCTGCCGTCTTTTATAGCCCAACCCCGGTGTACGGTGAGCGAGGACCAGGAGAATCGCTCGTCGCCCGATCACCGACGTCCAGGAGGTGAATCTGCGAGCAGTGCCGACAAGGTGCTGGCCCGCGACATGAGTGCTCGCTGCACCGGCGCCGTGCACGCTGCACACTATGGGTCTAGGGTCCTCATTGCCCTAGGAGCTAGAAGAAGCCGCACACGAAGCAGCAGCATAGAAGAAGCGGTTAGCCGGAGGTAGAAGAAGGAGGCTGCCAGTGAGCCCTGGACCCACGTGTCAGCAAATGAATCCACTGTTCACTGGGGTGCATCTAGCAGATTTTTCGAGAGTTTGATCTCGAGTGCCCCTAGCCGTGGATATAACCGTGTTTGCCCATATCTCGCGGGGTGTATCAATTATCGGTACCCCAACTCATTGAAATCTGACCGAAGGGTTCAAAATTGACCCCGAGGTTTTCCCCGGAATGGTTGTCTTTTCAATTGTGCTGTAACCCTAGGAATCTCGAGGACGATATTCTTTTTAAGGGGGAAGAGTTGTAACAGCCCCAAAATTGGGTTATCAATTTTTGTGTTGTTATTCTCTCCTGGCACTCATTTTCAAAATCTTTCTCCTGAGTTTGTTGGATGACTCTGAGGTTTCTTGTCATTTCCAATCTTTCGAAACTTGCTCATGTCTTTGACAGTGGGCAAGACCTCATTTGTAGCAGCTCAAACCCCCTCAAACCCTAACTCCAAATTTTGGAATCTGAATATGGCCTTTGTGATTACAAAGGAGCTATCATTTTTCCTTGAGCTGTTGATCATCCCATCTATTCCCAGACACCCTCCTATCCTCGTAAACCTTGGATATGCAAAAATATTGCCAAGTCCCATGCAATATTTTTGAATTATGATTTATTCCTTTTCTTGCTTTTCTGAGGAATAAAATCCAAAGGCATAGCTAGCCATCTCCTAAATTCATGTGAATTGGTGGAGTTGATATTTATGCCTAATCCAAGCTCTGGCAAATCTATTGGCCATAATTAAATAAGGAAATTGCCTTTTCCTATTTAATACCACATTGCATTTCTGCCATTTTCTAAAGGAACTACTATTTTTATAGTAGAGAAAATTCTCACATAAATTGTGGAGCTTGACCTTGCTATATAATATCTAGTTCCATCCTTATCTCAAGTTCCACAGATCAAAAATTGGGCACATGATCCAATGCAAGTTGCTGTCTTCTCTGAAATTTTGCAAAGGAAGTGCCTTATTCCTAATTCCCATTGAGCTGAAATTTGGCAGGGTGATTAACATTGATAAATCGCCCATGGATACCAAAGATGAGCTCAATCCATTCATCCTAGCTCCCTGTGCAATATTTGAAAGTTTCTGCCAGAATGTAACTTGGTGAACGAAGTGCCTTCATAGAGTTTCCAAATGAGATGAAACTTTGCCATCCTCTCAAGTATTCCAAATCATTATCCTCCACCCAAATTCAGCTCATTTCATTGATCTATGAGAGCACGGGAGCAATTTTTGTTTTCTGTCCAAATTTTCAGTTTATGAAGTTAGTATATTTTATCTTGCTCCATTATGGCTGAAAATATTTCCAAGCCTTCTCCTATCCGTATAACCTATCTCCAACAAATTTTGGATCATTTCATGTAGCCAATATTTTCCTGGATCCAAAGTTTCTGGTCAAATGTGATGCTTGTGAAACAAGTACCAATTTGGCAAGTCCATTTGGTATGATCTTTTTGCAGAATCTACATATGATCAAATCATCAAGCTTTGCCAATTTGTAGCTCAATCCAACACTCCTAGTGAGTGCTTATTCATCATTTGTTTTCTGGGCCATATTTGACAGTTGCACTGCAGCTATGATAAATACCTGCCCAAATCCCTTGCAAACTTTCAGGACTATAGTCTTTGCTTCCCTAAGCCTCCCAGACATCACGTTTAGTTCTTAATCCCACCAATTAGATCACCAACATGTCGCCAAGTTTGCAACAGCAAACTTGTCGAGCTTGTTCCCCTCTGCTCCCTACACCTCTGCCCGTGCAATCACCTCTTCTTTAATGAGCCTTGGAAGGAATACACTGATGACAAGGTTTGGCCTGAAGTAGATGGCCAGAGCGCGTGTTGTCGGTGGTCACCATGGGCAATGTTGGCCAAAACGGTGGTCTCGCCACTATTGGCTACAGCAGGACCGCTCCGGCCGGTTCTGGCTTGTCCGAGCATGTCACACAGCTCCCCCCTCGATGTCGTCTTCCCCCTGGAGCTCGTTCCCCCTTCGTTTGCTTCCTCGTTGAGCCGTCACCGTCGCCGAACACAGTGAGCGTCCATGTGCGCCGTCGTTTCCTCGCTCCTGTCCGCTTCCTCCTCTCGTACGAAAGTATTGCTCGATTTTGTGACCTCCTGGCACTCATCCGTGTCCCCCTCGTTGCCTTTGCCGCCCCTTCCCGTGAGTCTTGGCCGCGCGTGCGCGTCGCCGGCGCACGGACATGTAGCCGCGCCGCGTGTAACCTCCTCCCCTCCCTCTCGAGCCTTCCCCGCGGCTATTTAAGCACGCCTCGAGCGTCATCGCGGTCCACAACCCCCTCCCAGAGCCTCTCCCCGAGCCCAGAGCCCCTCTCTGACCCCCACCGCCGCTGTGGCCGCCGCCTCGGGTCCCTCTGATTCCGGTGACCAGGAGTCCCCTCGTCGTTCCACCTCCACCACGGCATCACCTGAGGTCCGGCGAGCCTCCCCGTGTCCTCAGCCTCGCCGTTCCCCCACTGGAGCACCCTGTTCGCCGGCGGCCGAAGCCACCTCCGCCGTGAGCCCTGTTGCTCCTTTCCCAGTCCTCCTAGATGGCAACGGAGACCACCCCGAGATGCGCCTCTCGCTCCTGAACTCGTGGGTAGGTCGGCCGTTGTTTGCGGTGGCCGGAGTCGCCGGCAATCGCCGTCGAGGCGAGCCCCTCCCTCTGCCAGCCGCGCGCACGAGCGGGAGGTTGAAGACGCCAGGCCAGGCGGGCCCCTCCCCGCGCGACCCCACCTGGCAGCGTCTCGGCGTTGACTCTGCCCTGGGCCCGCGTCTGTAAGTGGAAGCGTATTCATAATACGCGTTTTCGATATATGTAAGCGTATTTGCTTCCTCTTTTACCTGAAATACGCTTTCATTGTTCTGAAAGCGTATTCACTTTGCACTTCAGCTCAAAATACGTTTCTCTTTGTAGAAAACGTATTCGGCCCAAAGGCACGTTCAGTTTTTCCTCCAGGGGCCTGTTTGCTGAAAAAAAAAATCACCGATAGGTCCCTGAGCTTCAACCCTTCGTATCTCGACAACCGTAACTCCGATTGAGGTGATTCCAACGCCCACGTTCTCGGTTCCTCGAGCTCTTTCCGTTGGTATCATTTTCATAATGTTTTCACACAATGAAAATGACCACTTTGCCCTTGCCCGTAAACAGCCCCCTCCGAGAGAGAACTGTTTTCGGCAACTCTTTCCGTGATCGTTTCACCCTTCTTCCTGAAGTATTTGTCGACCCCAGGCAATCCAACCTCTTATCATGAGCCCCGAACTTGCATGTGGACTTTGCTTGCACCTCGTATGTGTGTTAGTTGAAGTAGCTTCGTGTTTGGTTCCGTTTGCTGTTATTTCACTCGTGCTATATGATTTTGTTATCTGCCTTGCATGCTTGTGTTTTCACGAAAAAAGTTGACATGCGAGTTTGCTGTTGTTGCTGATAATATCATGCCTCTGTATAGTTTGTTTTCATGTTAGTAGTATCGATGTTATAATAATTCTGGTGCACTAGTGAAATTACTAGTTCTTGTCATTGCCATGTTTCGCATGCTATCATTGTTCATTTGAAAAGCTTGATTTTGTTACTGCATCGCTACGTTGCATGATAGTTGTTGCATTCATGTTAAAATGCTCGCATGATGATTGATGATGGAGAAGTTAATAATATGACTTAATATCAACCCTCCTCCGTCATCACTGGGATATCGTAGTGCCACCAAATCGAGGTTTCTCCAATGCAACCACATTTACCTTGTGGGAGGTCCTAGCTAGTTTACTGTCATGCCTCTCGCCGAGGCCTCCAACTAGGGAAGGTTATGGGCGCGCGTTACCCTGATTAGGTAGGCGGACATAAGCCTTGTGTGCCCGGGTTTGGTTTTGAGCTCATGTCCCCGTTTGGCACCGTTTTGCCACGACGGTGGCTGTTGGTACCTTTGGTAGGTATGGGGCCACCCAGGACTGAACCCATAACGGGTGTTGGTCGGAGTGGCCGGGAGAGTGTCATGGCAGTAGGTCGGTTTTGTCGGAACGCCGTTGGTCCACACGTATGGGAGTGCGAGGCCATGGGTTCCGTGGTGTGGGTAAAGTGCGCTACCTCTGCAGAGTGTGTTTTAATCTATCAATAGCCGCGTCCTCGGTCATGGGCACAAGTTCGTAGTAGGTCACACTATCCGGTCTTGGTCGAAATGGAGGATAAATCTGCTAATAACTTGTGTGATGACTAAGATGTGATAAATCATGTGGTGACTTGGACTATGGGAAAATCGTGAGAAGTCACAATGATGTGTTGATATGACTCCGAGACGAGGTCTCGGTAAGTCATGTGTGTGCTTCGAGGAGCCATCGCAGAGTAAGTGATTGTTGCATAAGGTTATTATAGTATGTATTCACGGGAGGTAACTGGTAGTTCATTTCCAGCATAGTTTCATGATGCCACGCCATGTTTTGATATGCTATGCTTTGTTGTTGCTTTGGTAGAAGTAAATTTGATATGCCATGCTAGTAGATGCTATGATGTTGTTCATGCTTAGTTTGATTTATGACTCTAGTTAATATCATGTCATGCTTAGAAGTTGTGTTGAAGTAGACTGTTGAATATGCTTGGTTCTTGCTTTGTCATCTGTTTGTTTGGATGCTATGTATTTGGTTGTCTTGCAAGTACATTCAATGTATTGACCTGGTGTGTCATGTCAGTTTTGTAGGTCGTGCTCGAATTGTTCACTTGTTCCGTCGTGCTAGGCCTTAATCTTGCCAGTCCTGTGAGTTGTGGAGCCTAGCCATAGTTGATGAGCCACCAAACCAAGACTTCCGCCGCCGTCTAAATAGACTTTCGCTACCATTTAAATAGGCCTAGGGCTATGCTAGATAATGGTATTCATCAATGGTGTAATCATATACACCTGTATTTGATGAATATTATTGTACGTGAAATGCTGTATCATGGACCTGTCGTGCGTCAGGTGTTATCCTGGACTGACATGCGAAGGCCCCCTGCTCCATGCGGATCGGGGTGCCACAGCTACGGGCTACCGTAATCTCACCGCTAAACCTCCGATCAACACCCCCTAAATTTGTGGGGGTTTACGCTGCCTAGGCATCAAGCTCTAGGAACCGATCAATAATTCTGTGTATGGTTTGGATGAAACGAGTTTCTGGAGAATTTGTACGAACATATGGCGATGCAGCTATAAACTGTTGCAGTTTGGACTAAACAAGTTTCAGGAGAATTAGCAACTTAATAATCCAACACGAAGTACGTGCGCAACATGAACAATATTACACAAAGTTTCTTACGATATATAACCAGGAGTGACAGTGATACAATCCACCACCAGTCCACCACCTAGCACGCCCCATTGCCGTTCAGCAGCACCAACACTGGTAAGCACGAGTTGCTTGCTTCTAGTAGCAGCAGAAATAAGCACGAAATGCAGCAAAACATCAAGCAGAATTCCAAACTTCCAACATCAAATGCAGTGCTCGTACACTCACCAACTAGTACAAACTTTAAGTTCTGCATGATTGTGGTAAGTATAATTTCTGAACCATACAAGCTGAGCAAGCCCCACTCTTGCCTCTCGTTGGCGCCGCCGCCGATCCGCCTCGTCTCCTATGATCCTTAGACCATGGATCCAGGCACTTGCCGGCGGGAGGGCTTCATTTTTAGGTGTCTTTTTTTAGTTTGTTTAGGGTTTGTGTCATGCTCAAGAAAATGAGGCGATGGCGGATTCTTGTAGATGTAATAAGGTCCTCTCCGCCTAGCTCCCGCACCGGTGATATTTCAAGCATCGTCGGAAGTCGTGTGGAGGTTTGTCTCCGGCCGATCTTGTGGGATCTGGTCGGCGTTTGTCTTCGGTGGATCCGATTGTGTCCGATCTTCGTTCGTCTACGTCTGTGTGTCTACAAGTTTGAACCTTCTGATCTACGCTTCTCTTCATCGATGACGGTTGTTGTTCTGATGCACTGGTCCTATGTGGCCTTAGCATGACGATTTTCCCGACTGTCTGCTACAACAATGTTTTCCCTGCTCCGACAAGGGAGGAGCGATGGTGGGGACGTGTGTTTGGCTCGCTCCAGTGCTTGTAGTCGTCGCTAGGTGGTCTACGGACCTGGATGTAAATTTTACTTTTAGTGTTTTTTATATTACCTTAACAATTGATGAATAGATCGAATGTTTTCTCGCAAAACAAAAAACCGAACATAGAAAAAATCAACCGTATTTTATGAATCTTCAATCTATATGTGGCAAGTTTAAGTTATGCTATTTAATTCCTTATGATTTAACTTCATTATGCGATGCAACCATTTTATGCTTTTTCATTCGTTGATTCTCTTTTCCTTTGCTATCCATACAAAAGATTTGACATATCTAGTTAGATATAACAGCCCCTCCACGTTCCCGCAAAAAGAAAACAGCCCTTTCATGTCTTAGGCTGCTTGTTCCTGCTACGTGGACCGTTCTTGGTATATTTTCTTCTCGGGGTTTTTATCACTTTTGCCATTAAAAATTTTTACTGATAAAAAATGCCACTCTTCGTTAGAGACACACTCAAAAATGCCACAGGGGACTTCATTATGCGATGCAACCATTTTATGCTTTTTCATTCGTTGATTCTCTTTTCCTTTGTTATCCATACAAAAGATTTGACATATTTAGTTAGATATAACAGCCCCTCCACGTTCCCGCAAAAAGAAAACAGCCCTTTCATGTCTTAGGCTGCTTGTTCCTGCTACGTGGACCGTTCTTGGTATATTTTCTTCTCAGGGTTTTTATCACTTTTGCCATTAAAAAATTTTACTGATAAAAAATGCCACTCTTCGTTAGAGACACACTCAAAAATGCCACAGGGGAGAGTGGGGGATCGGACCTCGAACCTTCAATCAAGGCGGCGGCAAATACACTCACGCGTAATAACCATCTAGGAAGACGCACCTATCTGTCAATTACAGAGATCTTTAACTTGTAGCCATTGGGGTTGACCTGACTAAGCTATCGATTAATCCTATCCCCAAACTACGTGTACCTTTCCCTATCCATTAGCAGCCATATCCACAAACAGCCGCCGCCGCCCGCCAAACTCCTCCATTCAGGTACGGCCAGTCGCCGGCGCGCCTCCACTCGCCTTATAAGATTGTTTTTTGTGACCTTATAAGATTGTGAACCTGGACCTGTTTATTTTGAACTTTATGTTGAGAATTTGAACCTTTTACTTCAAACTAGCAAGTGGATGTTATTCGACCTTAATGTATGTTTGTGAACTTGAGACACTTTGAGTGCTGAAAATCCAGAAAATGAACATTATGTTTGTTTGTGTGCTGAATGTTTTCAACCTTATGTACATGTGTCATGATAATTTTTTTAGAGAAATTTAGAGAACCATTTGTTGCTGTTGTCACGTGTACAACTCGAGTTTACTTGGTTTGTTAATAGCTAGCCAAGATATCACGTAAGGATATGTAGCATATCTCCATACATTAGTCAACTAATGACCTTGGGTGTAGTGGCTAGCTTGTGTGAGCGCCTCCCAGAGGTTTGGGGTACGAATCCCACTACTGCCTATCACGTAAGGATATGTAGCATATCTCCATACATTAGTCAACTAATGACCTTGGGTGTAGTGGCTAGCTTGTGTGAGCGCCTCCGAGAGGTTTGGGGGTACGGATCCCACTACATGCAATAAAAATTATTTCCCAGCCCCTGACATGTCGGGCCCACAGTTCGAAAGAAATGGAACCAGGGGCATTTCGAACCATTGACTGATGGGAACGTGAGAAAATGGCATTTTTGAGTGTGGTTTGGGGTACGAATCCCACTATTGCCTATTTTTACATGCAATAAAAATTATTTCCCAGCCCCTGACATGTCGGGCCCACAGTTGGGAAAGAAATGGAACCAGGGGCATTTCGAACCATTGACTGACGGTAACGTGAGAAAATGGCATTTTTGAGTGTGGCTCTAACGGAACAATGACATTTTTGAGTACTAAAACATTTTAATGGCAAAAGTGAATAGTGTGGCACAACTAGTGGCAAAAGTGATAAAACCCTTCTTGTTATTGTTGGAGTTTGCTTGACTCTAAGCCTTGCAATTGCAAACATATTGGGGTTCACCAAATGCAACAAAGGTATATTTTAGTTTAGAAAACGAGGATGACCCCCGGTATCTGGGCGATGCATGCAACCACTTTATTAATTATTCACAAAGACCTTACAAAGTAATACATCAGTAAGTATGAAGTCACCATCTCGGCGACATCTATCGCTACTTCTATCCACTTGATGAAGGGGTGCCGAAAATCCAAGCCAAATACCAAACAGATTTCGCACCAAAACCTAACATCTGAAGTCGGAGACCCAACCAAGCCACAATGCCGGGTCTGGGGCACACACTCGTCCGACGCACTCTCAGAGGCTACCACCACCGTCTTTCACCTATCCATCTTTTGAACAGGAACTAACGCATTGACCTTGCCAGGTCTGTCGTCGACACCACCACGACTCCAGACAGTGTCGTCCTCCTACGCGAGTCCGTCAACCCTGAACAGACGCAGAGACTCCACTGCACCACGCCACTGAGATCTGATGTCGTCGATGCAGAGGATGAAACTCTGCTCAACCTCTGGGCCCTTCCAGTCAACACCTGCTCCAAAACGATGCCCCCAGGTTGATGTCGTCATCGTCCGATCCGGGAAGACCCAAATCTAGGGTTTCCCCCGGAGCAGCCCAAGGGAGATGACGTTGCCTGCAATGATGATGCATGCAACAAGGAAACAGTGTCAATGACGCCGCTGGTACGTCTCCAACGTATCTACTTTTCCAAACACTTTTGCCCTTGTTTTGGACTCTAACTTGCATGATTTGAACAGAACTAACCCGGACTGACGCTGTTTTCAGCAGAATTGCCATGGTGTTATTTTTGTGCAGAAATAAAAGTTCTTGGAATGACCTAAAAATCAACGGAGAATATTTTTGGAATATATAAAAAATACTAGCGAAAGAATCAAGGCCAGGGGGCCCACACCCTGTCCACGAGGGTGGGGGCGCGCTCCCCTGCCTCGTGGGCCCCCTGACGCTCCACCGACCTCAACTCCAACTCCATATATTCATGTTCGGGGAGAAAAAATCAGAGAGAAGGATTCATCACGTTTTACGATACGGAGCCGCCGCCAAGCCCTAATCTCTCTCGGGAGGGCTGATCTTGGGTCCGTTCGGGGCTCCGGAGAGGGGAATTCATCGCCATCGTCATCATCAACCTTCCCCCATCACCAATTTCATGATGCCACCACCATGCGAGAGTAATTCCATCATAGGCTTGCTGGACGGTGATGGGTAGGATGAGATTTATCATGTAATCGAGTTAGTTTTGCTAGGGTTTGATCCCTAGTATCCATTATGTTCTGAGATTGATGTTCCGATGACTTTGCTATGCTTAATTCTTGTCACTAGGGCCCGAGTGCCATGATTTCAGATCTGAACCTATTATGTTTTCATGAATATATGAGAGTTCTTGATCCTATCTTTCAAGTCTATAGTCACCTATTATGTGTTATGATCCGTTAACCCCGAAGTGACAATAATCGGGATACTTACCGGTGATGATCGTAGTTTGAGGAGTTCATGTATTCACTAAGTGTTAATGCTTTGGTTCGATACTCTATTAAAAGGAGGCCTTAATATCCCTTTGTTTCCAATAGGACCCCGCTGCCATGGGAGGGTAGGACAAAAGATGTCATGCAAGTTATTTTCCATAAGCACATATGACTATATTCGGAATACGTGCCTACATTACATTGATGAACTGGAGCTAGTTCTGTGTCACCCTATGTTATAACTATTACATGAGGAATCGCATCCGACATAATTATCCATCATTGATCCATTACCTACAAGCTTCTCATATATTGTTCTTCGCTTATTTACTTTTCCGTTGCTACTATTACAATCACTACAAAACCAAAACTGCTACCGTTACTTTTGCCACCGTTACCACTACTATCATATTACTTTGCTACTAAATACTTTGCTGCAGATATTAAGTTTCCAGGTGTGGTTGAATTGACAATTTAAATATGATTTTTTCTAGAATATTTGAGAATATCTGGCACTGAGAACACACCAGGGGGAGCAAGCACCTGGCCACGAGGGTCCAGGGCGCGCCCTACCCCCCTGGGCGCGCCCCCTGCCTTGTGGGCCCATGGTGGCTCCCCTCCACTTATTCCAGCTACCACACACTCCTTCTTCCTCCCAAAAACATCACTAGCCAGCTCAAACCTGAGTCCAAGCTCATCTTGCTGCCATTCTCGATCTCCTTGCTCAAAGCTCCATTCAGAAAACTGCTTTGGGGGATTGTTCTTTGGTATGTGACTCCTCCAATGGTCCAATTAGTTTTTGTTCTAGTGCTTTATTCATTGCATATTTTTGCTGCTTAGGTGACCCTATTCTTGAGCTTTCATGTCAAATTTATGTGGTCAAAAGTAGTTTTGATGCATGATATTGCCTCTAGGCACTTGTAGGAGTAGTTGCTATCAATATTGTTGAGTTTGGTTCACTTTTATTTTGAAGTTACTAAAACTTTCAGAAATTTTCAGAAAAATATGAAGAGATTTTTGAGGGGCTCATCGAGCCGAAGCTCGAAGGATAAACAAAGTGAAGAGAACAAGAAGCCCAAGTATAATCTCCCTCGCACCGCGGAGGTTCGGCCGTGTGAATGGCGTTGTGATGATTTCTTGAGAGCAGCCGGGATTTATGATGGTTTCTATGAATTGGCTAAGAATTCAGGCCTCACCGCCTTCCTCCACGACCAACGCGAACATTGTCTTTTACTCACCAATATCTTTGTGCAAAACTTTCATTTCCATGCTAGGAGCTCACCACCTACGGTGGAATTTTATTCATATGATGAGCATAAGGAGATGTCACTTCGTGATTTTTGTCGGGTTTGTTTGATCCCTTTCGAGGGCAGTGTAGAGGAACCACATCGTGACGATGTGGAAGGGTTTATTGATACAATTGTTGTAAGGGAAATGAGGAAAGTTTCCGATGCAAGAATTACTAGCATACATTTTCCTGTTTTACATTACTTCGCAATATTTGATAGTAGATGCTTAATTGGTCGTGGAAACTGTGGCAACCTTAGTGCCCCTGATATTGTTATTTTGTGCCATGCCTTGTTCCGTGATGACACATTTAGTATGGGTGCTATTGTTGCAAAGCGGTTAAATCTTAACCGTACTAAGGGCCCCATCTTGGGAGGTATCTTTGCCTCGCGCCTCGCTGCACACTTTAACATACCTATTAGGCATTATGAGAAGGAAGAGAAGTTGTTGCCTCCTATTTTTCTAGACTATAAGAGTAAGGTAGCACATGATTTTATTGTTAAGAATAAGGAAAAGATGCTTAAGTACAAGCTGATATTTGCTAAAAATCACCCTGGGACTATTACTTTGCCTACTCCTTGTTTGACTTATTTGCAGGCAAGTACCTTGTTCCGCTGGAGGCCATTCACGGCTACCGAAACCCCACACCAGCTACAGATCCAGAGTCGGAACCACAATTTGATCCTCACCGGCAGTCTGTTTATCAGTGGAATCCAGAAGAGATCGCCAATCAGTGGCACCAGGGGGATTCTTCTTAGTACGACCCCAACTATTACTTTAGATATCCGCCAGGCCAACCGTGGCCATAGACCAACTTAGGCCAAAAGCCTAAGCTTGGGGCGTATGTATTTCTCACCGACATTACATTCATGTTCACACACTCATGCTAGTTGTCGGTGCTCATACTTTTTCATTGTAATATCCATGCTAGTTTATTTCCATTCTTATGCTTTCTTCGTGTGTGTTTGATAAACCTTAAGAAAAAACCAAAAAATATAGTTGTTGCTTTTAGTTAGTTTACTTTCCATGCCTGTAGTGGTAGTAATTAAAAAGGAAATCCAAAAAGATTTCTCGTTCTTCTTTTGCTTGTTGCGAGCTCTCCCGTGTAAATAGTTTTTATTTCTTTTCTTGTTCTTTGGGGGTCGAGAGGAGAAGACCATAATGAAAATGTTGAGTGTCTCTCATATGCATTATTGTTGATCTAACAAAGAGCCCATATTACCTTGTCTTCTCTCTTGAATTGAATGCTTGCAGATTCTAGCTTAGTCCAATGCATGTGCACTATTATTATTATCCACACTATTCGGTCGTTCGAGTGAAAGGAAATAATGATGATTATATGATGAACTTATTGAGATGAGAAAAGCTGGTATGAACTCGACCTCTCTTGTTTTTGTAAATATGATTAGTCCATCGTTCCTGATTCAACCTATTATGAAAGAAACATATTTGCAATGACAATTAGAGATTATAGTTGCTTATGCCATGCTTAATTAGCTAGGAGCTTATAATGGTTTACCTTGCGTTCCAACATGCTATTAAAATGGTTGCGATGTGGTATGATAGGGTGGTATCCTCTTTTGAATGATTCAAGTGGCTTGACTTGGCACATGTTCACGCATGTAGTTGAAACAAAATCAACATAGCCTCTACAATATTTATGTTCATGGTGCATTATATCCTACTCATGCTTGCATTCGGTGCTGATTAATTTTAATGCATGTTCATAACTGTTGTCGCTCTCTAGCTGGTCGCTTCCCAGTCTTTTTCTAGCCTTCACTTGTACTAAGCGGGAATACTGCTTGTGCATCCAATTCCAAAAACCCCAAAGTTGTTCCATATGAGTCCACCATACCTACCTATATACGGTATCTACCTGCCATTCCAAGTAAATTTGTATGTGGCAAACTCTAAACCTTCAAATAAACATTCTGTTTTGTATGCTCGAATACTCATGTATCAACTAGGGATGTATGTATCTTCCATGCTAAGCGGGTTATTCTCAAGAGGAGTGGACTCCGCTCCTCACTCACGAGAAAATGGCTAGTCAACTGGATGCCCAGTCCCATGCTTTATGCAAATCAAATCAAAATAACTGCAAACAAAACTCCCCCGGGACTCTTGTTAGTTGGAGGTGCTCGTTGTTTCGAGCAAGCCATGGATTGATGCTTGTTGGTGGAGGGGGAGTATAAACTTTACCATTCTATTTGGGAACCGCCTATAATGTGTGTAGCATGGAAGATATCGAGATTTCTCAGTTGTTATGTTGACAATTAAAGTATACCACTCAAAATGTTATTCATATCTATTTCAAAACTGAGCTCTGGCACCTCTACAAATCCCTGCTTCCCTCTGCGAAGGGCCTATCCATTTACTTTTATGTTGAGTCATCATCCTCTTATTAAAAAGCACCAGTTGGAGAGCACCACTGTCATTTGCATCCATTACTATTAGTTTGCATTGAGTATGAATTGAATGGATCTCTTTTACCATGAATTACAATGTCTAGTCAGTCCTTGATCTTTAAAGGTGCTCTGCATTTATGTTTTGCGGTCTCGGAAAGGGCTAGCGAGATACCATCTTGTCATATCATATCATGATTATTTTGAGAAAGTGTTGTCATCCGAGATTTGTCATTATTGCTCGCTAGCTGATTATGCCATTGATATGAGTAAACATGAGACCTAAATGTTATTGTGAATATGGTTAGTTCATAATCTTTGCTGAAAACCTGAATGCTGGCTTTACATATTTACAACAACAAGAGCAAACAGAGTTTGCTCAAGTTTTTCTTTATCACTTTCAGTTTATCAACTGCATTGCTTGAGGACAAGCAAAGGTTTAAGCTTGGGGGAGTTGATACGTCTCCGTCATATCTACTTTTCCAAACACTTTTGCCCTTGTTTTGGACTCTAACTTGCATGATTTGAATGGAACTAACCCGGACTGACGCTGTTTTCAGCAGAATTGCCATGGTGTTATTTTTGTGCAGAAATAAAAATTCTCGGAATGACCTGAAAATCAACAGAGAATTATTTTGGAATATATAAAAATACAAGAAGAAAGATCCACGTCAAGGCGGCCTCCACCTATCCACGAGGGTGGGGGGCGCGCCCTACCCCCTGGGCATGCCCCCTGCATCGCGGGCCCCCTGACGCTCCACCGACCTCAACCCTGACTCCATATATTCACTTTCGGGGAGAAATAAATCAGGGAGAAGGATTCATCGTGTTTTACGATACGGAGCCACCGCCAAGCCCTAAACTCTCTCGGGTGGGCTGATCTTGAGTCCGTTCGGGGCTCCGGAGAGGAGAACCCGTCGCCATCGTCATCATCAACCTTCCTCCATCACCAATTTCATGATGCCCACCGCCGTGCTTGAGTAATTCTATCGTAGGCTTGCTGGACGGTGATGGGTTGGATGAGATTTATCATGTAATCAAGTTAGTTTTGTTAGGGTTTGATCCTTAGTATCCACTATGTTCTGAGATTGATGTTTCTATGACTTTGCTATGCTTAATGCTTGTCACTAGGGCCCGAGTGCCATGATTTCAGATCTGAACCTATTATGTTTTCATCAATATATGAGAGTTCTTGATCCTATCTTGCAAGTCTATAGTCACCTACTATGTGTTATGATCCGGCAACCCCGAAGTGACAATAATCGGGACTACTCCCGGTGATGACCGTAGTTTGAGGAGTTCATGTATTCACTATGTGTTAATGCTTTGGTCCGGTACTCTATTAAAAGGAGGCCTTAATATCCCTTAGTTTCCATTAGGACCCCTCTGCCACGGGAGGGTAGGACAAAAGATGTCATGCAAGTTCTTTTCCATAAGCATGTATGACTATATTCAGAATACATGCCTACATTACATTGAAGAACTGGAGCTAGTTTTGTGTCAGCCTAGGTTATGACTGTTACATGATCGATCGCATACGGCATAATTTTCCATCACCGATCCAATGCCTACGAGCTTTTCATATATTGTTCTTCGCTTATTTACTTTTCCGTTGCCACTGTTACAATCACTACAAAACCCAAAAATATTACTATTACTACCGTTACCTTTTCCTATTGTTACCACTACTATCATATTACTTTGCTACTAAATACCTTGCTGCAGATATTAAGTTTCCAGGTGTGTTGAATTGACAACTCAGCTGCTAATACTTCAGAATATTCTTTGGCTCCCCTTGTGTCGAATCAATAAATTTGGGTTGAAAACTCTACCCTCAAAAACTGTTGTGATCCCCTATACTTGTGGGTTATCACTCCGCCAGAAGGGGCATTGATCACGGAGGGCTTCTACATCAACACCATAGCCTCTCCGATGATGTGTGAGTAGTTTACCTCAGACCTTCGGGTCCATAGTTATTAGCTAGATGGCTTCTTCTCTCTGGATCTCAATACAAAGTTCTCTTCGATTTTCTTGGAGATCTATTCGGTGTAATCTTCTTTTGCGGTGTGTTTGTAAAGATCCGATGAACTGTGGATTTATGATAAAGATTATCTATGAACAATATTTGAATCTTCTCTTAATTCTTTTATGTATGATTCGTTATCTTTGCAAGTCTCTTTGAATTATCAGATTGGTTTGGCCTACTAGATTGATCTTTCTTGCAATGGGAGAAGTGCTTAGCTTTGGGTTCAATCCTGCGGTGCTCGATCCCAGTGATAGTAGGGGAAACGACATGTATTGTATTGTTGCCATCGAGGATAAAAATATGGGGTTTATATCATATTGCATGAGTTTATACCCCTACATCATGTCATCTTGCTTAAAGCGTTACTCCGTTCTTATGAACTTAATACTCTGGATGCATGCTGGATAGCGGTCGATGTGTGGAGTAATAGTAGTAGATGCAGGCAGGAGTCGGTCTACTTGTCACGGACGTGATGCCTATATACATGATCATACCTAGATATTCTCATAACTATGCTCAATTCTATCAATTGCTCGATAGTAATTTGTTTACCCACCGTAATACTTATGCTATCTTGAGAGAAGCCACTAGTGAAACCTATGGCCCCAGGGTCTATTTTCCATCATATTAATCTCCTGTCAACAAGCTATTTATTGCGCCGTTTATTTTTCTTTCTTTACTTTTAGTATTTATCATAAAAATACCAAAAATATTATCCTATCTTCTCTATCAGATCTCACTTTTGCAAGTGGCCGTGAAGGGATTGACAACCCCTTTATAGCGTTGGTTGCAAGGTTATTATTTTTTTGTGTAGGTGCAAGGGACTTGAGCGTGGCCTCCTACTAGATTGATACCTTGGTTCTCAAAAAACTGAGGGAAATAATTACGCTACTTTGCTGCATCACCCTTTCCTCTTCAAGGGAAAACCAACGTAGTGCTCAAGAGGTAGCAAGAAGGATTTCTGGCGCCGTTGCCAGGGAGTCTACGCACGAGTCAAGACATACCAAGTACCCATCACAAACTCTTATCCCTCACATTACATTATTTGCCATTTGCCTCTCATTTTCCTCTCCCCCACTTCAACCTTGCCGTTTTATTCGCCCTCTCTTTCCGTTCGCCTCTTTTCCGCTTGCTTCGTCGTTATGGCTACTCCTTTATCTACTCCTTTGTCTCCCGAGAATGAGTTCTTAATTTTAAACAAAGGGAGGGAGAAAATCTAAAAGATGCTTGGTACAGAATTTGGAATGCGCAAGATAGATCTACTAGGAAGCAATCTACTTCCGTTCTTCTTCACAATTTTTATGTAGGCATCACTCCTTGGAATAGATATATTCATGATACCATTACTGTAGGAAATTTCTTGGGTAGCCATACTTTTGATTCCTATAATGCTATGATAGATTTGTTTGGCCCACCACCTCTTTTGGTTAATGGAACTATTTTAACTTTGGAACACGTGATGCAACAGCTTGAAATTATTGAAAATAAAGTTTCCACCGTAGAGTTGATTGAAAATTTGGATAGAAATATCCATAACCAAATTACCCAATACGGATCTAAGGTAGGAGTTGCTCTTAAATTTTTTAAAGAAAAGGAACCTATGGTTAATGAAAAGATAGATCAAGATTCCACTAGAATTGATAAAATTGAGGATATTTTTATCAACCTAGGGTCTTCCTTTTCTTTCGTGAAAAACACTCCTTCTAATTCTAAGATTACCAAATTGATGTATGTTCCTAAAAATAAGGGTGAAACTTCTAGTAAGGGAAATGCGGACCTCAAATCCATAAGTGTTCACCCCAACTTTCTCGCTATCCTTAAGGAACCTTTTGCTACAAATGATTTTCTCGATTTCGTGCCTAGGGGTTATAGGTGTCTTATTGAAGAATTGCCTACCAAAGATGGCAATACCTAGATTTATCCTCGCTTTTATGCCTAGCTAGGGGCGTTAAACGATAGCGCTTGTTGGGAGGCAACCCAATTTTATTTTATTTTCTTGCTTTTGATTATTTTTAGTAATAAATAATTCATATAGCCTATGTTTAGATGTGGTTTTATGCTTTTAATTAGTGTTTGTGCCAAGTAGAACCTTTGGGAAGACTTGGGGAAAGTCTTTGCGATCCTGCTGTAAAAAACAGAAACTTTAGCGCTCGCGAGAATTGCTGCCATTTTTTATTGGAGAGTGATATTTAGTTAATTATTTTTGCAGATGATTAATAGATAAATTCCTCACGTCTAGCAATTTATTTTAGAATTTTTGGGGTTCCGTAAGTATTATAAACCTACAGATTACTACAGACTGTTCTGTTTTTGACAGATTCTGTTTTTCGTGAGTTGTTTGCTTATTTTGATGAATCTATGGCTAGTAATAGAGTTTATGAACCATAGAAAAGTTGGAATCCAGTAGGTTTAACACAAATATATATAAATAATGAGTTCATTACAGTACCTTGAAGTGGTGGTTTGTTTTCTTTTACTAACTGAGCTCACGAGATTTTCTGTTAAGTTTTCTGTTGTGAAGTTTTCAAGTTTTGGGTAAAGATTTGATGGATAATGGAACAAGGATTGGCAAGAGCCTAAGCTTGGGTATGCCCAAGGCATCCCAAGGTAAAATACAAGGACAACCAAAAGCTTAAGCTTGGGATGCCCCGGAAGGCATCCCCTCTTTCGTCTTCGTCTATCGGTAACTTTACTTGGGGCTATATTTTTATTCACCGCATGATATGTGTTTTGCTTGGAGCGTCTTGTATGATTTGAGTCTTTTATTTTTAGTTTATCAAAATCATCATATCTGTACGCACCTTTTGAGATATACACACATGATTCAGAATTTGTTAGAATGCTCTAAGTGCTTCACTTATATCTTTTGAGCTATATAATTTTTGCTCTAGTGCTTCACTTATATCTTTTAGAAGCACGGTGGTGGTTTTATTTTATAGAAATTATTGATCTCTCATGATTCACTTATATTATTTTGAGAGTCTTAAACAACATGGCAATTTTATTTAATTGTGAAATTAATCCGAAGGTGATAGGCATCTAAGATGAGCATAATAAAAACTTCCATATTGAGTTCATTGAATATCATGAGAAGTTTGATACTTGATAAGTGTTTTGAGATATAAAGGTGGTAATATTAGAGTGTGCTAGTTGAGTAATTATGTAATTGAGAAATACTTGTGTTAAGGTTGGCAAGTCCCGTAGCATGGACGTATGGTAAAAGTTGTGTGACAATTTTGACACATAAGGTGTTCTTTTATTGCTTTCCTTATGAGTGGCGGTCGGGGACGAGCGATGGTCTTTTCCTACCAATCTATCCCTCTAGGGGCATGCGTAGTAGTACTTTTCTTCAAGGGCTAATAAACTTTTGCAATAAGTATATGAGTTCTTTATGACTAATGTGAATCCATGGATTATACGCACTCTCAACCTTCCACAATTTTCTAGCCTCTACGGTACTGTGCATTGCCCTTTCTCGCCTTGAGAGTTGGTGCAAACTTTGTCGGTGCATCCAAACCCCGTGATATGATACACTCTTTCACACATAAACCTCCTTATATCTTCCTCAAAACAGCCACCGTACCTACCTATCATGGCATTTCCATAGCCATTCTGAGATATATTGCCATGCAACTATCCACCGTTCCGTTTATTATGACACGCTCCATCATTGTCATATTGCTTTGCATGATCATGTAGTTGACATTGTATTTGTGGCAAAGCCACCATTCATAATTTTTCATACATGTCACTCTTGATTCATTGCATATCCCGGTACACCACCGGCGGCATTCACATAGAGTCATATTTTGTTCTAAGTATTGAGTTGTAATTCTTGAGTTGTAAGTAATAAAAGTGTGATGATCATCATTATTAGAGCATTGTCCCATGTGAGGAAAGGATGATGGAGACTATGATTCCCCCACAAGTCGGGATGGGATTCCGGACTAAATAAAAAAGAGGCCAAAGAAGAAGAAAAAAGAGAAGGCCCAAGAAAAAAAGGAAGAAAAAATGAGAGAAAAGAGAGAAGGGACAATGTTACTATCCTTTTTCCACACTTGTGCTTCAAAGTAGCACCGTGATCTTCATGATAGAGAGTCTCATATGTTGTCACTTTCATATAATAGTGGGAATTCTTCATTATAGAACTTGGCTTGTATATTCCAATTATGGGCTTCCTCAAAATGCCCTAGGTCTTCATGAGCAAGCAAGTTGGATGCACACCCACTTAGTTTCTTTTGTTGAGTTTCATACATTTATAGCTCTAGTGCATCCGTTGCATGGCAATCCCTACTCCTCACATTGACATCAATTGATGGGCATCTCCATAGCCTATTGATTAGCCGCGTCAATGTGAGACTTTCTACCTTTTTGTCTTCTCATAACCCCCATCATTATACTTTATTCCACCCATAGTGCTATATCCATGGCTTGCGCTCATGTATTGCGTAAGGGTTGAAAAGGCTGAAGCGTGTTAAAAAGTATGAACCAATTGCTCAGCTTGTCATCAGGGTTATGCATGATGAGAACATTTTGTGTGACGAAATTGAAACATAGCCTAACTATATGATTTTGTAGGGATAAGCTTTCTTTGGCTATGTTATTTTGATAAGACATAATTGCTTGGTTAGCATGTTTGAAGTATTATTGTTTTTATGTCAACATTAAACTTTTATCTTGAATCTTTCGGATCTAAATATTCATGCCACAATAAAAAGAATTACATTGAAAATTATGCTAAGAAGCATTCCACATCAAAAATTCTGTTTTTATCATTTACCTACTCGAGGATAAGCAGGAATTAAGCTTGGGGATGCTTGATACGTCTCCAACGTATCTATAATTTTTTATTGTTCCATGCTATTATATATTCTGTTTTGGATGTTTAATGGGCTTATTTATACACTTTTATATTATTTTTGGGACTAGCCTATTAACCGGAGGCCCAGCCCAAATTGCTGTTTTTTTTTTGCCTATTTCAGTGTTTCGCCAAAAAAGAATATCAAACCGAGTCCAAACGGAATGAAACCTTCGGGAGCGTGATTTTTGGAACAAACGTGATCTAGAGGACTTGGAGTGGATGTCAAGCAATCAACGAGGAGGCCACGAGGCAGGTTGGCACACCCTCCACCCTCGTGGGCCCCTCGTGGCTCCACCAACCTACTTCTTCCTCCTATATATACCTATGTACCCCCAAACCATCGAGGAGCACCACGAAAACCTAATTCCACCGCCGCAACCTTCTGTACCCGTGAGATCCCATCTTGGGGCCTTTTCCGGCGCTCCACCGGAGGGGGCATTGATCACGGAGGGCTTCTACATCAACACCATAGCCTCTCCGATGATGTGTGAGTAGTTTACCTCAGACCTTCAGGTCCATAGTTATTAGCTAGATGGCTTCTTCTCTCTCTGGATCTGAATATAGAGTTCTCCTTGATTTTCTTGGAGATCTATTCGATGTAATCTTCTTTTGCGGTGTGTTTGTCAAGATCCGATGAATTGTGGGTTTATGATCGAGATTATCTATGAACAATATTTGAATCTTCTCTGAATTCGTTTATGTATGATTGGTTATCTTTGCAAGTCTCTTTGAATTACCAGTTTGGTTTGGCCTACTAGTTTGATCTTTCTTTCAATGGGAGAAGTGCTTAGCTTTGGGTTCGATCTTGCGGTGCTCGATCCCAGTGACAGTAGGGGAAACGACACGTATTGTATTGTTGCCATCGAGGATAAAAAGATGGGGTTTATATCATATTGCATGAGTTTATCCCTCTACATCATGTCATCTTGTTTAAAGCGTTACTCCATTCTGATGAACTTAATGCGGTAGATGCATGCTGGATAGCGGTCGAGATGTGGAGTAATAGTAGTAGATGCAGGCAGGAGTCGGTCTACTTGTCACGGACGTGATGCCTATATACATGATCATACCTAGATATTCTCATAAATATGCTCAATTCTATCAATTGCTCGGCAGTAATTTGTTTACCCACCGTAATACTTATGCTATCTTGAGAGAAGCCACTAGTGAAACCTATGGCCCCCGGGTCTATTTTCCATCATATTAATCTCCCGTCAACAAGCTATTTCTTACACCGTTTATTTTGCTTTCTTTACTTTTAGTCTTTATAATAAAAATACCAAAAAAATTATCTTATCTTCTCTATCATATCTCACTTTTGCAAGTGGCCATGAAGGGATTGACAACCCCTTTATAGCGTTGGTTGCAAGGTTCTTATTTTTTTTTGTAGGTGCAAGGGACTTGAGCGTGGCCTCCTACAGGATTGATACCTTGGTTCTCAGAAACTGAGGGAAATACTTACGCTACTTTGCTGCATCACCCTTTCCTGTTCAAGGAAAAATCAACGAAGTGCTCAAGAGGTAGCACCCCGATATTGTTATTTTGCGCCATGCTTTGTTTCTTGATACCACTTTTAGTTTAGGCTCTATTGTTGCTAAATGGTTAAATCTGAACCGTACAAAGGGTCCCATCTTAGGAGGCATCTTCGCCTCGCGCCTTGCTACACACTTTAACATACCTATTAGGCATTATGAGAAAGAGAAAAAGTGGTTGCCTCATATTTTTCTAGATTATAAGAGCATGGTAGCACATGATTATATTGTTAAGAATAATAAGAAGATGCTTAACTATAGACTGATGTTTGGTAAGAATCACTTTGAGACTATTACCTTGCCTGCTCTCTCTTTGTTCAACATATTTTTAGGCACGTACCTTGTTTTGCCGGAGGCTGTTCGGGCATACCAGAGCGTGACATCAGCTCCAGAGCCGGAGCCACTATCTGATCCTCACCGCCAGTCTGTTTATCAGTAGGATCCGAAGGAGATCGCCAACCCGTGGCACCCCAAAGACCCTCCTCGGTACATTCGTGGGCATAGACCAACTTAGGCCAAAAGCCTATGATGAAGCTATGTACCTAGGGTAGGGTCATAGGCCTGACCTAGACAACATCCCCTAGGGCACCATCCCAAAACCAGAAGCATTGAAGGGATAGCATCATCCACTCGACTACGAGACGTTCCACTCGGAAGATTCAAAGTCACTCGACCACAACAATTATCACTCGACGGACAGAAGACCTAAAGTGACTCTGCATGACAACGGTCAGACATTTACTTCATAGACTTAATAGGCATTTATGTCACTTAATTGCTATCGTTACCAGTAACGCCCCCTCTTGATGTACCTTAAACCCCTGGTAACGTGGGCTGACTGGGGTCCTGGCGCACTCTATATAAGCCACCCCCCTCCACTGGCACAAGGGTTCGCACCCCCTGTAAACACACACATACATAATCCGGTCGACCGCCTCCGAGCACCGAGACGTAGGGCTATTACTTCCTCCGCGAAGGGCCTGAACTCGTAAAACTCGTGTGTACAACTTCGACATAGCTAGGATCTTGCCTCCTCATTCCTACCCCCATTCTACTGTCAGTCTTAGATCCATGACAGTTGGCACCCACCGTGGGGCAGGTGTCTTAGCGACTTTTTGGTGGAGTTGCGATTTTTCTAATTCTCATCATCATGGTTTCCGCCGGCGGACTGGTTGAGGGCCGCGAGATCCGTCTCGGCGTGCTTGTGTTCATCGCCGACGACTCCGCCTGGCTCCAGGAAGCTCCACTCGACATCGATGCGCTCCCCGTTCACGGGGCGATGCACTTTCGCGCGTGCGTCCGCGGCGTCCTTCTCCGGCAACCGCCGACCCAGTATCGGTCGGTTCCTGTGGTGTCCTCATCCCCCGCCGCTCGCCGGCACAAGCGTTCCGGTCAGTCACGGCTCCAGTGGTGGGTGAGACACGCGGTGGCCCACCAGTCGGCCACCTCACAAGTCGCGACAATCGAGCCCGACGAAACTCTCTAAGGCCTGTTCGACTGGCTCCATCGAGACCGCATCCGAGTGCGACAGCAGCGATCCCGCGCAGAAGTCTTGATGGTCGACGGACCACCCAGTCCTCCTGGCTTCCCCCTCAATGATGGTGGCGATGGCGGCGGTGATCCGTCGCGCGTTCAGGAGGAGTACCGCCCCGAGCCCCTTTCTTCGCAGCGGAGGGAAGAGCTTCGTCGCCGCAACATGGATGCACTTCACACTCCTATCGTTGGAGAAAACCCCGAGGCCCGGGCCTTGGAGGAAGCGCGCCTGGCCAACTTGGCTGAGCACACTCGACTGGAGAACCTGCAGCATGCACTCGACGAGCGTGCTCGGCACTAGATCCTTGAATCCAGTCGACGACAGCCTTTTCCACCTCAAACTCAGATATACTGCACTCCGATTCAAAATCTCACAGCCGTAGCCCGAATAGCAGAGTCGATCCAGCCTTCCCAGTCGGAGGCAGGCAGGGGTTTGATGCAGATCCGGGCCTTGCTCCGAGCAGCTGGAGAACAGAACACAGCAGTGTCTGATGTCCACTACACAACCTTCTTCTTATAGACGTTGTTGGGCCTCCAAGTGCAGAGGTTTGTAGGACAGTAGCAAATTTCCCTCAAGTGGATGACCTAAGGTTTATCAAGCCGTAGGAGGCGTAGGATGAAGATGGTCTCTCTAAAGCAACCCTGCAACTAAATAACAAAGAGTTTCTTATGTCCCCAACACACCCAATACAATCATAAATTGTATAGGTGCACTAGTTCGGCGAAGAGATGGTGATACAAGTGGTATATGGATAGTAGATAAACGTTTTTGTAATCTGAAAATATAAAAACAGCAAGGTAACTAATGATAAAAGTGAGCATAAACAGTATTGCAATGCGTTGAAACAAGGCCTAGGGTTCATACTTTCGCTAGTGCAAGTTCCCTCAACAATAATAACATAATTGGATCACATAACTATCCCTCAACATGCAACAAAGAGTCACTCCAAAGTCACTAATAGCAGAGAACGAACGAAGAGATTATGGTAGGGTATGAAACCACCTCAAAGTTATTCTTTCCAGTCAATCTGTTGGGCTATTCCTATAAGTGTCACAAACAGCCCTAGAGTTCGTACTAGAATAACACCTTAAGACACAAATCAACATGAAACAAAGAGTCACTCCAAAGTCACTAATAGCGGAGAACAAACGAAGAGATTATTGTAGGGTACGAAACCACCTCAAAGTTATCCTTTCTGATCGATCTATTCAAGAGTCTGTAGTAAAATAACACGAAGCTATTCTTTCCGTTCAGTCTATCATAGAGTTCGTACTAGAATAACACCTTAAGACACAAATCAACCAAAACCCTAATGTCACCTAGATACTCCAATGTCACCTCAAGTATCCGTGGGTATGATTATACGATATGCATCACACAATCTCAGATTCATCTATTCAACCAACACATAGGACCTCAAAGAGTGCCCCAAAGTTCCTACCGGAGAATCACGACGAAAACGTGTGCCCCTATGCATAGGTTCATGGGCGGAACCCGCAAGTTGATCACCAAAACATACATCAAGTGAATCACGTGGTATCCCATTGTCACCACAGATACGCACGGCAAGACATACATCAAGTGTTCTCAAATCTTTAAAGACTCAATCCGATAAGATAACCTCAAAGGGGAAACTCAATCCATTACAAGAGAGTAGAGGGGGGAAGAAACATCATAGGATCCAAATATGATAGCAAAGCTCGCGATACATCAAGATCGTACCACCTCAAGAACACGAGAGAGAGAGAGAGAGAGAGAGATCAAACACATAGCTACTAGTACATACCCTCAGCCCCCGAGGGAGAACTACGACCTCCTCGTCATGGAGATCACCGGGATGATGAAGATGGCCACCGGAGAGGGATTGCCCCCTCCGGTAGGGTGCCGGAATGGGTCTAGATTGGTTTTCGGTGGCTATGGAGGCTTCTGGCGGTGGAACTCCCGATCTATTGTGCTCCCCGATGTTTTTAGGGTATATGGAGATATATAGGCGGAAGAAGTACGTCAGGGGGGCCACGAGGGGCCCACGAGGGTGGAGGGCGCGCCCAGGGGGTGGGCGCGCCCCCTACCTCGTGGCCTCCTTGAAGCTTCCCTTACGTGCACTTCAAGTCTTCTGGGCTTCTTTCCTTCCAAAAATGGGTTCCGTGAAGTTTCAGGTCAATTGGACTCTGTTTGCTTTTCCTTTTCTTCGAAACCCTAAAACAAGGTAAAAATAGAAACTGGCACTGGGCTCTGGGTCAATAGGTTAGTCCCAAAAATGATATAAAAGTGTATAATAAAGCCCATAAACATCCAAAATAGTAGATAATATAGCATGGAGCAATCAAAAATTATAGATACGTTGGAGACGTATCAGCATCCCCAAGCTTAATTCCTGCTCGTCCTCGAGTAGGTAAATGATAAAAACAAATTTTTTGATGTGGAATGCTACTTGGCATAATTTCAATGTAATTCTTCTTAATTGTGGCATGAATATTCAGATCCGAAAGATTCAAGATAAAAGTTCATATTGACATAAAAATAATAATAATTCAAGCATACTAACTAAGCAATTATGTCTTCTCAAAATAACATGGCCAAAGAAAGTTCATCCCTACAAAATCATATAGTTTAGTCATGCTCCATTTTTGTCACACAAGAATGCTCTCATCATGCGCAACCCCGATGACAAGCCAAGCAATTGTTTCATACTTTAGTAATCTAAAACTCATAAACTTTCACGCAATATATGAGCGCGAGCCATGGACATAACACTATGGGTGGAATAGAATATAATGAGGGGGTTATGTGGAGAAGACAAAAAGGAGAAAGTCTCACATCAACGAGGCTAATCAATGGGCTATGGAGATGCCCATCGATTGATGTTAATTCAAGGAGTAGGGATTGCCATGCAACGGATGCACTAGAGCTATAAATGTATGAAAGCTCAACAAAAGAAACTAAGTGGGTGTGCATCCAACTTGCTTGCTCACGAAGACCTAGGGCACTTGAGGAGGCCCATTGTTAGAATATACAAGCCAAGTTCTATAATGAAAAATTCCCACTAGTATATGAAAGTGACAAAACAAGAGACTCTCTATCATGAAGATTATGGTGCTACTTTGAAGCACAAGTGTGGCAAAGAATAGTAGCATTGTCCCTTCTCTCTTTTTTCTCTCATTTTCATTTTTTTGGGCCTTCTCTTTTTTATGGCCTTTCTCTTCTTTTTTTATTCCTCACTTGGGACAATGCTCTAGAAAATGATGATCATCACACTTCTATTTATTTACAACTCGATGATTACAACTCGATGCTAGAACAAAAGATGACTCTATATGAATGCCTCTGGCAGTGTACCGGGATTGCGATGAATCAAGAGTGACATGTATGAAAAATTATGAACAGTGGCTTTGCCACAAATACGATGTCAACTACATGATCATGCAAAGCAATATGACAATGATGAATGTGTCATGATAAACGGAATGGTGGAAAGTTGCATGGCAATATATCTCGGAATGGCTATGGAAATGCCATAATAGGTAGGTATGGTGGCTGTTTTGAGGATGATATAAGGAGGCTTATGTGTGAAAGAGCGTATCATATCACGGGGTTTGGATGCACCGGCGAAGTTTGCGCCAACTCTCAATGTGATAAAGGGCAATGCACGGTACCGAAGAGGCTAGCAAGGATGGAAGGGTGAGAGTGCGTATAATCCATGGACTCAACATTAGTCATAAAGAACTCACATACTTATTGCAAAAATCTACAAGGCCTCATAAACCTCGGTACTACGTGCATACTCCTAGGGGGATAGATTGGTAGGAAAAGACCATCGCTCGTCCCCGACCGCCACTCATAAGGAAGACAATCAAATAACACCTCATGTTTGAAATTTGTTACACAATGTTTACCATACGTGCATGCTACGGGACTTGCAAACTTCAACACAAGCATTTATCAAATTCACAACTACTCAACTAGCACGACTTTGATATTATTACCTCCATATCTCAAAACAATCATCAAGCATCAAACTTCTCTTAGTATTCAAAACACTCACAAGAAGATTTTACTAATCTTGAATACCTAGCATATTAGGATTTTAAGCAAATTACCATGCTATTAAGACTCTCAAAATAATATAAGTGAAGCATGAGAGTTCATCTATTTCTTGCCACCATGCTCTAAAATATATAAGTGAAGTACTAGAGCAAACAACAAACTACTCCGAAAGATATAAGTGAAGATCAATGAGTAGTCGAATAATTATGCAACTATGTGAAGACTCTCTAGCATTTAATAATTTCAGATCTTGGTATTTTATTCAAACAGCAAGCAAAACTAAATAAAATAAAATGACGCTCCAAGCAAAACACATATCATGTGGCGAATAAAAATATAGCTCCAAGTAAAGTTACCGATGAACGAAGACGAAAGAGGGGATGCCTTCCGGGGCATCCCCAAGCTTAGGCTCTTGGTTGCCCTTGAATATTACCTTGGGTTGCCTTGGGAATCCCCAAGCTTAGGCTCTTGCCACTCCTTATTCCATAGTCCATCGAATCTTTACCCAAAACTTGAAAACTTCACAACACAAAACTTAACAGAAAACTCGTAAGCTCCGTTAGCGAAAGAAAACAAAACACCACCTCAAGGTACTGTAGTGAAATAATTCTTTATTTATATTTGTGTTAAACCTACTGTATTCCAACTTCTCTATGGTTTATAAACTCTTTTACTAGCCATAGATTCATCAAAATAAGTAAACAACACATGAAAACAGAATCTGTCAAAAACAGAACAGTCTGTAGTAATCTGTAACTAATGCAAACTTATGGAACTCATAAAATTCCCAAATAAATTTCTGGACGTGAGGAATTTATATATTAATCATCTGCAAAAATAATTAACTAAATAGCACTCTCCAATAAAAAAATGGAAGCAATTCTCGTGAGCGCTAAAGTTTCTGTTTTTTACAGCAAGATCAACAAGACTTTCCCCGAGTCTTCCCAACGGTTCTACTTGGCACAAACACTAATTAAAACATAAAAACTCAATAATAACAGAGGCTATATAAATTATTTATTACTAAACAGGAGCAAAAAGCAAGGAATAAAAATAAAATTGGGTTGCCTCCCAACAAGCGCTATCGTTTAACGCCCCTAGCTAGGCATGATGATGTCAATGATCCTCACATAAAAGATAAAAATTGTAACATAAAGAGAGCATCATGAAGAATATGACTATCACATTTAAGCCTAACTCTCTTCCTATGCATAGGGATTTTGTGAGTAAACAACTTGTGGGAACAAGAATCAACTTGCATAGGAAGGTAAAACAAGCATAACTTCAAAACCTTAAGCACATAGAGAGGAAACTTAATATTATTGCAATTCCTACAAGCATAAATTCCTCCCTCATAATAATTTTCAGTAGCATCATGAATGAATTCAATAATATAACCAGTACCTAAAGCGTTCTTTTCATGATCTACAAGCATAGAAAATTTATTACTCTCCACATAAGCAAAATTCTTCTCATTCGGAATAGTGGGAGTATCATAGGAAACTCGAATACTATAAATTGTTTCCACATTAAAAGAGTAATGTTCAGAGAAGGGGTAATCATAATCATGACAAGTTCTATAAATATAATCATCACTACTTTTTATAGCATATGTATCATCACAATAATTATCATAAGTAGGAGGCATGCTATCATCATTATAAATTTGCATATAAAAACTTGGGAGATTAAAAATATCATCTTCATTAAGCGTAGCATCCCCAAGCTTGGGACAAACATTAATTGCAGCAAATATATTCTCAAAAACATCATCTTCATCAAACATAGCAACCCCAAGCTTGGGCCTTTTCATATCATAAGCATAATCACTCTCATCATTAATAGTATAGATAGCACCAATAGTATAGCAATTATCATATTCTTCCAAGCAAGTGCCAAAAAGATTTTCAAGATCACACGAAGTATCATTGTCTTCCACAATTATATTTTCTTGAGGCACAATAGTGATAGGAGCTTCATTATTTTGCAGAGATATCTTTTTACCTCTCTTCCTTTTTCTTTTCTTCTTCTTCACCACATCAGGTGTCGGTTCAATCCTCTTTTTGGAGCTCCTTATTAATGAGATTTGTTGAATAGGAGGCTCCTCCTCGTTACCTGATTCATCATAAGAAACAATAGGAGGGTATTGGGAAGCCTCTTCCCTTTCATTAGTATTCTCTTCATCTTCTATTTGTTTTCTTTTCTTTATGTAGTTGGCAATATAAGGATTTTCAATACAATTCACCGCATAATACATATAAATTTTCTCTAGATCAAAATCAAGAAATCTATCAAAATTAAACTTTGGAATACCCTCAGTTATACGTTTCATTTCCTCATACCCCAAAAGAAGACTAAGCTCTTTATGATGCTCAAGGGTAATCAAATTATCACAATTTTTGGATACGATTCGGTCATGAAACAATTTGCGTTGGAGATTTAAATGACCATGTTCATTGCAAAGTTCACAAGGGGCACAAAAAATATTGCATTTTTTCAGCACAATCATCAAGACTTTCTTGCAACAATTTAGTTTCTAAGTAATTATGCCTCTTGCAATATCTATCTTCCCTATTTGGTATGTACTTGCAAACCCAATGCACTCCACAAAAATTGACATGTTTATAGGAGACATTTCCATCATAACTAGTGCAATCATAATTAGTATCATGGATATTCAAAGAATTCTTACTAACAACATTGCAATCATGCTCATCATTCACATATTTTATGCCAAGCATTCTATGTAATTCTTCTTCTAGTATTTGAGCACAATTTTCCTTTCCATCATACTCACGAAAGATATTAAAAAGATGAAGCGTATGAGGTAAACTCAATTCCATTTTTTATAGTTTTCTTTTATAAACTAAACTAGTGCTAAAACAAGAAACAAAAAGATTCGATTGCAAGATTTGAAGATATACCTTCAAGCACTCACCTCCCTGGCAACGGCACCAGAAAAGAGCTTGATGTCCACTACACAGCCTTCTTCTTGTAGACGTTGTTGGGCCTCCAAGTGTAGAGGTTTGTAGGACAGTAGCAAATTTCCGTCAAGTGGATGACCTAAGGTTTATCAATCCGTAGGAGGCGTAGGATGAAGATGGTCTCTCTTAAGCAACCCTGCAACCAAATAACAAAGAGTCTCTTGTGTTCCCAACACACCCAATACAATGGTAAATTGTATAGGTGCACTAGTTCGGCGAAGAGATGGTGATACAAGTGGTATATGGATAGTAGATAAAGGTTTTTGTAATTTGAAAGTATAAAAACAGCAAGGTAACTAATGATAAAAGTGAGCGTAAACGGTATTGCAATGCGTTGAAACAAGGCCTAGGGTTCATACTTTCGCTAGTGCAAGTTCCCTCAACAATAATAACATAATTGGATCACATAACTATCCCTCAACATGCAACAAAGAGTCACTCCAAAGTCACTAATAGCGGAGAACGAACGAAGAGATTATGGTAGGGTACGAAACCACCTCAAAGTTATTCTTTGCAATCAATCCGTTGGGCTATTCCTATAAGTGTCACAAACAGCCCTAGAGTTCGTACTAGAATAACACCTTAAGACACAAATCAACCAAAACCCTAATGTCACCTAGATACTCCAATGTCACCTCAAGTATCCGTGGGTATGATTATACGATATGCATCACACAATCTCAGATTCATCTATTCAACCAAGACATAGGACCTCAAAGAGTGCCCCATAGTTCCTATCGGAGAATCACGACGAAAATGTGTGCCAACCCCTATGCATAGGTTCATGGGCGGAACCCGCAAGTTGATCACCAAAACATACATCAAGTGAATCACGTGGTATCCCATTGTCACCACGGATACGCACGGCAAGACATACATCAAGTGTTCTCAAATCTTTAAAGATTCAATCCGATAAGATAACCTCAAAGGGGAAACTCAATCCATTACAAGAGAGTAGAGGGGGGAAGAAACATCATAGGATCCAAATATGATAGCAAAGCTCGCGATACATCAAGATCGTACCACCTTAAGAACACGAGAGAGAGAGAGATCAAACACATAGCTACTGGTACATACCCTCAGCCCCGAGGGAGAACTACTCCCTCCTCGTCATGGAGAGCACCGGGATGATGAAGATTGCCACCGGAGAGGGATTGCCTCCTCCGGCAGGGTGCCGGGATGGGTCTAGATTGGTTTTCGGTGGCTATGGAGTCTTCTGCCGGCTTAACTCCCGATCTATTGTGCTCCCCGATGTTTTTAGGGTATATGGAGATATATAGGCGGAAGAAGTACGTCAGGGGGGCCACGAGGGGCGCACGAGGGTGGAGGGCGCGCCCAGGGGGGGTGGGAGCGCCCAGGGGGGTGGGCGTGCCCCCTACCTCGTGGACTCCTCAAAGCTTCCCTTACATGTACTTCAAGTCTTCTAGGCTTCTTTCCTTCCAAAAATGGGTTCCGTGAAGTTTCAGGTCAATTGGGCTCCATTTGGTTTTCTTTTTCTTCAAAACCCTAAAACAAGGTAAAAAACAGAAAGTGGCACTAGGCTCTGGGTTAATAGGTTAGTCCCAAAAATGATATAGAAGTGTATAATAAAGCCCATAAACATCCAAAATAGTAGATAATATAGCATGGAGCAATAAAAAATTATAGATACCTTGGAGACGTATCAGTGTCCCAGTCAAGGAATAGGATTCATAGCAGGTCTGTGGTAGCAGATACAATACAGTCGGCCCACAGCCCAAGATCGCCCCCGCAGCATGAAGGACATGGGCACGGGCAAGATCAGTACAGAAACCATGAGCAATATGATCACTGGCTCGGCCACGACGACCGACGTCGAGTGCCCACGCCTCCTCCGAGGAGTGGGTCATATGTGCCTCGTTGGCATGATGAAAGACGCCCTCCCAGCGGCGAGCGAAGAATACCAGTCTTCCCAAGGGAGCCAAGCTTTGATGCGAGATCTATTCTTGTTCAAGGTCTGGTTGACAGGAACAGAGCACACAGAGAAGACCATGACAGATATTATCCGACTGGCAGTAGAGTGCATGTTTCAGGTCCCGAGTGTTTCAGCAGAGCCATCATGGCTGAAGTGATTCCTCCCAATTTCAGGTTGGCGACTGGGGTCAGCAAATTTAAGAGTGAGTCTAAGCCTGACACTTGGCTTGAGGACTACCGAGTAGCTGTACAGATTGGTGGTGGCAATGATGAGGTCGCCATGAAGCACCTTCCTCTTATGTTGGAAGGCTCGGCCAGGGCATGGCTGAACCAGTTGGCACCCGACAGTATATTCAGTTGGGAAGAACTCACCCAAGTGTTTGTTAGGACTTTTGAAGGTACTTGCAAGCGACCAACGGGGTTGACTAAATAGCAGAGTTGTGTGCAAAAACCGAATGAAACCCTGAGAGACTATATCCAAAGATGGATCACGTTACGCCATACAGTGGAGAATGTGTCAGATCACCAAGCAGTTTGTGCCTTTAAGGAAGGCGTCAAGTACCGGGAGTTGAATATGAAATTCGATCGAGCAGGAGATATGTCCCTGACTCGGATGATGGAGATTGCCACCAAGTAGGCTAATGGCAAGGAGGAGGACCGACTCCGGAGTGTCAAGCACAAAACAGTCGCCCAGGACACCGGTGGAGGTACTTCCAATCGGAAACAGAAGCGTAAGGCTGAGCCAGTTGCTCCTGGTGAGGCTTTAGTTGTGGCTCAAGGAAAGTTCAAGGGGAAGCCCAAAGGGCCCTGGAATCCCAAGAAAGTGAAAGATCAAGATGGAAATGATGTGTTGGATTTGCCATGTCACATTCACACCAAGAAAGATGAAGAGGGTAATCTGATTTATCCCAAGCACACCACTCGGCAGTGTTGACTCTTGATCCAGCAGTTCCAAGAGAAACAACCCAAGGAGAAGGAAAAGGAGTCAGACAAGGGTGAGGATAAGGAAGAAGATGATGATGGTTTTCCCAATGTCAATTCCACTCTGATGATTTTTGCTGATGTTGAGAGCAAAACTCGATTGAAAGTTATCAACAGAGAAGTGAACATGGTTGCTCCGGCAACACCAGGTTATTTGAAGTGGTCCCAGACTTCCATCACATTCGACCAGTTTGACCATCCAGCACGTGTAGCCACCCCTGGGAGGCAAGCGTTAGTGGTCGATCTAGTTGTCGAATGCACCCGACTGACTAAAGTGCTGATGGATGGTGGTAGCGGCCTAAATATCCTTTATGCTGAAACCTTCAAGGGAATGGGAATTCCGATGTCTAAGATCAACGAAAGCAATATGAGTTTCCATGGTGTTATACCCGGCAAGAAAGCTGAATCACTCGGCCAAATCGCCCTTGATGTGGTTTTCGGTGATTCCAAGAATTACCACAAAGAAAAGTTGACATTTGAAGTAGTGGACTTCAAGAGTGCTTATCATGCCATTCTAGGTAGGCCTTCCTATGCACGTTTCATGGCTCGACCGTGTTACCTGTACCTCAAGATGAAAATGCCTGGTCCCAGAGAAGTGATCACTATCACTGGCAATCAGCAGAAAGCAGAAGAGTGCTTCCAGAAGGGCTAAAAAATAGCCGATGCACAAATGGCAGCAGTCGAAATGCAAGAATACCAGATAAATGCAGATCCGAGTGATTTTCTGCGCTCCAAGAAGCCTGCCACAGATTCTGCATTTCAGTCGTCCGGTGAAACCAAGCCGATTCATATTCACCCGACCGGTCCTAATGCTGCTCCTACTCATATATCAACTTCACTCGACATCAAATGGGAAGAAGCACTCATCTAGTTCCTCCATGAGAACTGGGACATCTTTGCATGGAAACCTTCTGACATGTCGGGTGTACCTAGGGGACTGGCTGAGCATCATTTGCGGGTCGAACCGAAAGTAAAACCAGTCAAAGAACATCTTCGACGGTTCGCCGTACAGAAGAGAAAAGCAATTGGTGAGGAAGTGGCTCGGCTCCTGGCAGCTGAGTTTATCTGAGACATTTACCACTCCGAGTGGCTCGCCAATGTTGTTATGGTCCCCAAGAAGGACGACTCACTTCGCATGTGCATTGACTTCAAGCATATCAATCGGGTCTGCCCGAAAGATCATTTTCCTCTCCCCCGCATCGACCAGATTGTCGACTCGACTGCGGGGTGTGAGCATTTGTCTTTTCTAGACGCATATTCTGGGTACCATCAGATCCGACTGTATGGACCCGATGAGATAAAAACAGCTTTCATCACACCATTCGGGTGTTTTTGTTATGTCACCATGTCGTTGGGGCTCAAGAATGCTGGAGCTACATTCATGAGGATGATTCAGAAATGTCTACTCACTCAAATCAGTCAGAATGTGGAAGCATACATGGATGACACTATGGTCAAGTCACGTAAGGGTTCCGACCTGCTGACTGACCTTGCTGAAACCTTTGCCAACCCGAGAAGATATGATATCAGGCTTAACCCATCAAAGTGCACGTTCGGAGTTCCTGGCGAAAAGTTACTCGGCTTCCTCGTTTCCGAACGAGGGATCGACGCGAACCAAGAGAAAGTTGGTGCCATACTTCGGATGAAGCGCCCTGTGTGCGTGCATGATGTCCAGAAGCTTACTGGTTGTTTGGCCGCCTTGAGTCAATTCATTTCTCGCCTCGGTGAAAAGGCATTGCCTCTTTATCGACTAATGAAGAAATCTAACAAGTTTGAGGCAAAGAAAGCCATCAAGTCTCAGGCAATAGCGGATTTCCTCGCCGAGTGGATTGAACAGCAACTGCCGACTCAGATTCACTCGGATCATTGGACCATGATCTTTGATGGATCTAAGATGCTGAACGGTTCTGGTGCTGGGGTAGTATTGGTATCCCCCCGAGGTGACAAGCTCCGCTATGTTCTCCAGATTCATTTCGATTCCTCCAACAAGGAAGCTGAATATGAGGCACTTTTGTACGGGTTGTGTATGGCCATTTCACTCGGTGTCCTTCGCCTCATGGTCTATGACGACTCAGATTTGGTGGTTAATCAAGTAATGAAGGAGTGGGACATCAGAAGCCCGACTAGTGGCAGGCGCTTGGGTTGACAAACTTCCGTCAGTGCTTTGGGGCTTGAGGACAAATCCTAATCGGTCGACTGGCCGAACTCCATTCTTTCTGGTCTATGGAGCGGAAGCTGTTCTTCCGAGTGACTTGCTTCACAATGCACCCAGAGTCGAGCTTTTCTCAGAAGATGAAGCAGAACAGGCTCGTTAAGACGCAGTTGATCTCCTGGAAGAGGAAAGAGAGATGGCCCTGATACGATCGACCATTTATCAGCAAGACCTGCGTCGATTCCACGCCAGAAACGTGAGGGGTCGAGCATTTCAAGAAGGAGACTTAGTTCTTCGAGTGGATCAGCAGAAACCACACAAGCTCGCTCCTACTTGGGAAGGCCCCTTCACTATCACCAGAATGCTCCACAATGGAGCATACCACTTATACAACGTCGAGCACAAGAAAGACGAGCCACACGCTTGGAACGCGGAGCTGCTCCACCCCTTTTACACTTAAGCATTCAGACTATTGAGATGTAATAAGAAATACCCTTTAGTTTGATTATCAAAGACACAGTTTCGCTGTCTCTTAAATGATCGTTGTTCCTTTTTTTATATGTTCTAAATCCCACAGTGGGTGCCTTAGATGCGAATCCGTTTCGCCTAAGTTTAAAAAATCCTACCGAGTGGTGAGCAAGCCTCTCACTCGGGGCTTAGCTGCGAATCCGTTTCGCCTAAGTTTGAAAAATCCTACCGAGTGGTGAGCAAGCCTCTCACTCAGGGGCTTAGCTGAAGTCCAGTACTCGCCTAAGTTTTAAAAATCCTACCCAGTGGTGAGCAAACCTCTCACTCGGGGGCTTAGCTGCAGTCCAGTACTCGCCTAAGTTTA
>NC_041382.1:83189111-83259459 GCF_002162155.2 Triticum dicoccoides
GAGTGGTGAGCAAACCTCTCACTCGGGGGCTTAGCTGCAGTCCAGTACTTGCCTAAGTATGAAAAATCCTACTGAGTGGTGAGCAACCCTCTCACTCGAGGGCTTAGCTGCAGTCCAGTACTCGCCTAAGTTTGAAAAATCCTACCGAGTGGTGAGCAAGCCTCTCACTCGGGGGCTTAGCTGCAATCCAGTACTCACCTAAGTTTGAAAAATCCTACCGAGTGGTGAGCAACCCTCTCACTCGGGGGCTTAGCTGCAGTCCAGTACTCGCCTAAGTTTAAAAAATCCTACCGAGTGGTGAGCAAGGCTCTTGATACGTCTCCAATGTATCTACTTTTCCAAACACTTTTGCCCTTGTTTTGGACTCTAACTTGCATGATTTTAATGGAACTAACCCGGACTGACGTTGTTTTCTGCAGAATTACCATGGTGTTATTTATGTGCAGGAGCAAACGTTCTCGGAATGACCTGAAACTTCACGGAGTCACTTTTCAGAAAATAAGAAAAATACTTGCCAAAGAGGAAGGCAAGGGGGCCCACCGTCTTTCCACGAGGGTAGGGGGCGCGCCTGCCCCCCTAGGGTGCGCCCCCTACCTCGTGGGCCCCCTGTTGCCTCTCCGACTCCAACTTCACCTCCATATATTGAGTTTCGATGAGAAAAAATCAGGGCGAAGAAATCATCGCGTTTTACGATACGGAGCCGCCGCCAAGCCCTAAAACCTCTCGGGAGGGCTGATCTGGAGTCTGTACAGGGCTCCGGAGAGCGGAATCCGTCGCCATCGTCATCATTAACCATCCTCGATCACCAATTTCATGATGCTCACCGCCGTGCGTGAGTAATTCCACCATAGGCTTGTTGGACGGTGATCGGTTGGATGGGATCTATCATGTAATCGAGTTAGTTTTGTTAGGGTTTGATCCCTAGTGTCCACTATGTTCTGAGATTGATGTTGATATGACTTTGCTATGCTTAATGCTTGTCACTAGGGCCCGAGTGCCATGATTTCAGATCTGAACCTATTATGTTTTCATCAATATATGAGTGTTCTTGATCCTATCTTGCAAGTCTATAGTCACCTATTATGTGTTATGATCTGTTAACCCTGAAGTGACAATAATCGGGATACTTACCGGTGATGACCGTAGTTTGAGGAGTTCATATATTCACTATGTGTTAATGCTTTCTTCCGGATCTCTATTAAAAGGAGGCCTTAATATCCCTTTGTTTTCGTAAGGACCTAGCTGCCACGGGAGGGTAGGACAAAGATGTCATACAAGTTCTTTTCCATAAGCATGTATGACTATGTTCGGAATACATGCCAACATTATATCAATGATCTGGAGCTAGTTCTGTGTCACCCTAGGTTATGACTGTTACATGATGAACCGCATCCGGCATAATTCTCCATCACCGATCCATTGCCTACGAGCTTTCCATATATTGTTCTTCGCTTATTTAATTTTCCGTTGCTATTGCTATCATCACTACAAAATACCAAAAACATTGCTTTTACTACTGTTACCTTTTGCTACCGTTATCACTACTATCATATTACTTTGCTACTAAATACTTTGCTGCAGATATTAAGTTTCCGGGTGTGGTTGAATTGACAACTTAGCTGCTAATACTTGAGAATATTCTTTGGCTCCCCTTGTGTCGAATCAATAAATTTGGGTTGAATACTCTACCCTCAAAAACTGTTGCGATCCCCTATACTTGTGGGTTATCAAGACTATTTTCTGGCGCCGTTGCCGGGGAGCATAGCCCTATTCTTTGAGTCACTTGGGATATATATCTGCTTATCATTATGAAGAACTTGAGAGATCCAAAAACCAAGATCTATCCCTCAACTACGAGGGGAGGTAAGGAACTACCATCTAGCTCTGCACTTGATTCACCTTCTGTTTTGAGTAAGCTTGCGACACCTACACCTGCTTCTGCTATTCGTTCTGATATGTCGCATGTTATTGATGATGCCACTTCTGCTATGCATGATACTTATGATGAAACTACCTCTATGCCTGATACTACTATGCCACTTAGTGCTTTTCTTGATGAACAACTTGCTAGGGCTAGAGAGATTGAAAATATTGAATCTGATGATACTGATGAAAGTGATGATGAAGAACCACTTGCTATTCCTAAGGGTTATGTTTTTGATCAAGATGCTTCTTTAGCCATTTTAGCTTGCAGAAATAGAACTAAACTAAAAAAATTATTAGCTAAATGGAGTAAGCAATCCCTAAATGATAGAATGAAACCTGACCCTGCTTTTGCTACTTCACCTATCTTTGTTACTGATAAGGATTACGAATTCTCTGTTGATCCTGATATAATCACTTTGGTTGAATCTGATCCTTTTCATGGTTATGAATCTGAAACTGTTGTGGCACATCTTACTAAACTGAATGATATAGTTACCCTGTTCACTAAAGATGAGAGAACTCGCTACTTTTATATCCTTAAAATATTTCCGTTCTCATTAAAGGGTGATGCTAAGATATGGTTTAATTCTCTTGATCCTGGTTGTGTGCGTAGTCCCCAGTATATGATTTATTACTTCTCTGCTAAATATTTCCCTGCTCATAAGAAACAAGCTGCTTTAAGGGATATATATAATTTTGTGCAAATTGAAGAAGAGAGTCTCCCACAAGCTTGGGGGAGGCTTCTCCAATTACTTAATGCATTGCCTGGTCATCCTCTTAAGAAAAATGAAATACTTGATATCTTTTATAATGGACTAACCGATGCCTCCAGAGATTACCTGGATAGTTGTGCTGGTTCTGTTTTCAGGGAAAGAACACCGGATGAAGCTGAAATTCTATTGAATAATATGTTAACAAATGAAAATAATTGGACACCTCCGGAGCCAATTCCTGAGCCTATTCCTAAACCAACTCCGAAGAAGAGGGGTATTCTATTTCTCAGTCCTGAAGATATGCAAGAGGTAAAGAAATCTATGAAAGAAAAGACTATTAAAGCTAAAGATGTTAAGAATTTACCTCCTGTTGAAGAAATACATGGTCTTAATTTACCGCCTGTTGAAGAAACATATAATCCAAATCCTTTACCTATTGAAGAAACTCATGGTCTTGATAACCCGACATAGGTAGTAAAGGTAAATTCCCTCTATAGATATGATAAAGTTGTAATCCCATTTACTAAAATTGCAAGCCCATGCTTAGATGAGTTTGATAAATTTATGGCTAAGCAAGAAGACTTTAATGCTTATTTTGGTAGACAATTAAAATACAATTCAAATATGCTTGGACACTTGGGTGATTATAGGGCTAATGTTAAAAGTGAACTTAAACTTATTAGTAAACATGCTTCTATGGTTACCACTCAGGTAGAACAAGTACTTAAAGCTCAAAATGATTTGCTCAATGAATTGAATAGTAAGAATAATGATTATGCTGTTAGAGTGGCTACTAGAACAGGTAGAATGACTCAGGAACCTCTGTATCCTGAAGGCCATCCTAAGAGAATTGAGCAAGATTCTCAGAGAAATAATTTAGATGCACCTAGTTCTTCTAAAAAGAAGAAAAATAAAAATGATAGGACTTTGCATGCTTCTAGTGATCCTATTGTTGAAACACTTGAGAATCCAAATGATATTTCTATTTCTGATGCTAAAACACAACCTGGTAATGAAACTGAAACTAGTGGTAATGTTAATGATAATGTTCATAATGATGCTCAACCTAGTAATGATAATGACATAGAGATTGAACCTGCTGTTGATCTTGATAACCCACAATCAAAGAATCAACGTTATGATAAGAAAGACTTTGTTGCTAGGAAACATGGTAAAGAAAGAGAGCCTTGGGTTCAGAAACCCATGCCTTTTCCTCCCAAACCATCCAAGAAAAAGGATGATGAGGATTTTGAGCGCTTTGCTGAAATGATTAGACCTATCTTTTTGCGTATACGATTAACTGATATGCTTAAAACCAATCCTTATGCTAAGTATATGAAAGATATTATTACAAATAAAAGAAAGATACCTGAAGCTGAAATTTCCACCATGCTTGCTAATTACACTTTTAAGGGCGGAATACCAAAGAAACTTGGAGATCCAGGAGTACCCACTATACCATGCTCTATTAAAAGAAACTATGTTAAAACTGCTTTATGTGATCTTGGAGCTGGTGTTAGTGTTATGCCTCTCTCTTTATATCGTAGACTTGATTTGAATAAGTTAACACCTATGTAAATATCTTTGCAAATGGCTGATAAATCAACTGCTATACATGTCTGTATTTGTGAGGATGTGCCTGTTGTAGTTGCAAATGTTACTATTTTAACGGACTTTGTTATTCTTGATATTCCCGAGGACGATAGTATGTCTATTATTCTCGGAAGACCCTTTTTGAATACTGCAGGGGCTGTTATTGATTGCACTAAAGGCAATGCCACTTTTCATGTTAATAGTAATGAGCGTACGCTACACTTTCCGAAGAAACAACCTCAAGTTCACAGTATCAACTCTATTGGAAAAATGCCATCGATTATATTTGGAGGTTTTGAATTTCCTCTTCCTACTGTCAAGAAGAAATATGATATTCTTATTATTGGGGATGTGCATATCCCCGTTGAGGTAACATAGTGTTATTCGAAATTTCTCCGGTTCCATGTTATTCGGAATGAGTTCGTTAACAAGACTTGATCAACCTTATTAGTGGATTCCTTTTGATGATCATGAGATGGATGAAACTAGAAGGCACAACCTTCTGTACCCCACTTTTACTTTCTGTTATTTATATTAAATAAAATAAAAATAAATATTTGTCTTTCTGTTATCTGATTATCCGTGCAATATAAAAATACCTCGAAAATAAAAATTCTCCAAATGCCCTGAAAATTAAATATGATTTTTTCTAGAATATTTGAGGATTTATGGAACAAAGAACACACCAGGGGGGCCAACCACCTTGCCACGAGGGTGGAGGGCGCGCCTAACCCCCTATGGCGCGCCCCCTACCTCGTGGGCCCATGGTGGCCCTCCTCCACTTATTCCTTCACCCATACACTCCTTCTTCCTCCCCCAAACACGAATAACCAGCTCAAACCCGAGTCCAAGCTCGTTTTGCTGACATTTTCGATCTCCTTGCTCAAAGCACCTCTCACAAAACTGCTTGGGGAGATTGTTCCTTGGTATGTGACTCCTCCATTTGTCCAATTAGCTTTTGTTCTAGTGCTTTATTCATTGCAAATTTTTGCTGCTTAGGTGACCCTATTCTTGAGCTTGCATGTCAAATTTATATGGTCAAAAGTAGTTTTGATGCATGATATAGGCCCTAGGCACTTGTAGGAGTAGTTGCTATCAATATTATTGAGTTTGATTTACTTTTATTTTGAAGTTACTAAAAATTTCAGAATTTTTCAGAAACTGATGAGGAGACTTTTGAGGGGCTCATCGAGCCAAAGCTCGAAGGAAAAGGCACCAAAGCCTAAGTATAATCTGCCTCGCACCGCGGAGGTTCGGGCGTGTGAATGGCCTTCCGAGGATTTCTTAAGAGCAGCCGGGATTTATGAAGATTTTCATGAGTTGGCTCAGACTGCAAGCCTTACCGCTTTCCTCCACGACCAATGCGATCCGTATCTCTTGCTCACAAATACCTTTGTGCAAAACTTTCATTTTCATTCTAGGAACTCACCACCTACGGTGGAGTTTCATTTATATGATGAGCATAAGGAGGTGTCACTTTATGATTTCTGTCAGATTTGTTTAGTCCCTTTTGAAGGCAATACGGAAGAACCACATCGTGATGATGTGGAAGAATTTATTGACACTGTCACTGTAGGGGAAACAAGGAAGGTTTCCGATGCACGAATCACTAGCATTCACTTTCTTGTTTTACGTTATTTTGCATTATTTGCTAGTCATTGCTTAATTGGTCGCGGAAACTGTGGAAACCTGAGTATCCCTGACATTATTATTTTGCACCATGATTTATACGGTGATAACTCTTTTAGTATGGGCGGCATTATTGCAAACGGTTAAGTCTAAACCGTACCGAGGGCCCCATCTCTGGAGGCATCTATGCTACACGCCTAGCTGCACATTTTAACATACCTATTAGGCATGCTGAGAAGGAAGAAAAGGTGCTGCTTTGTGTTTTTCTAGATTATAAAAGTATGGTAGCACATGATTTTATTGTTAAGAATAGGGAAGGAGAGCTTAAATATCAATTGTTCTTTAATAAACATCATCCTGAGACTATTACCTTGCCTGATCCTTCTTTGTTTGATTTGACTGTAGGCATGTACCTTGTTCCATTAACGGCTATCCACGCCTACCGGAACCCTGTACCAGCCGAGGAGCCAGAGCCGGAACCACAATTTGATCCTTCACGACAGTCTAATTACCAGTGGGATCCGGAGATGATTGTCAGCCAGTGGCAATCAGAGTCTTCCTCGTCTGCACCACAGTACGACCCCAACTACTATTATGGATATCAGCCAGGCCAGCCGTGGCCATAGACCAACTTAGGCCAAAAGCGTAAGCTTGGGGAGTACATATTTCTCACCGACATTACATTTATGTTCACACACTCATTGCTAGATGTCGGTGCTCATACTTTTTCATTGTATCATCCATGCTAGTTTACTTTCCTTTTTTATGCTTTCTTCTTGTGTGTTTAATAAACCTTAAGAAAAACCAAAAAAATTAGTTGTAGCTTTTAATTAGTTTACCTTCCATGCTTGTAGTAGTAATTAAAAAGAAAACCCAAAAAGACTTCTTGTTCTTCTTTTGCTTGTTGGGAGCTTTCCCGTGTAAATAGTTTTATTTCTTTTCTTTTCTTTGGGGGTCGATAGGAGAAGACCATAATTAAATTGTTGAAGTGGCTCTTATATGCATTATTGTTGATCTGACAAAAGAGCCCATATTGCCTTGTCTTCTCCTATTTATTGAATGCCTGTAGATTCCAGCTTAGTCCAATGCACGTGCACTATTATTATTATTCACATCGTTCGGTCGTGCAAGTGAAGGCAATTATAATGATATATGATGGACTGACTGAGATGAGAAAAGCTGGTATGAACTCGACCTCTTTTGTTTTTGTAAATATGATTAGTTCATCGTTCCTGATTCAGCCTATTATGAATAAACATGTTTGCAATGACAACTAGAGATCATAGTTTCTTATGCCATGCTTGATTAGCTACGAGTTATAATGGTTTACCTTGCGTGCCAACATGCTATTAAAATGGTTATGATGTGGTATGATAGGGTGGTATCCTCCTTTGAATGATTTAAGTGACTTGACTTGGCACATGTTCACGCATGTAGTTGAAACAAAATCAACATAGCCTTCACGATATTTATGTTCATGGTGGATTATATCCTACTCATGCTTGCATTCAGTGTTGATTAATTTTAATGCATGTTCACGACTATTGTCGCTCTCTAGCTGGTCGCTTCAAAGTCTTTTGCTAGCCTTCACCTGTACTAAGCGGGAATACTGCTTGTGCATCCAAACTCCTTAAACCCCAAAGTTATTCCACATGAGTCCACTCTACCTACCTATATACGGTATCTACTTGCCGTTCCAAGTAAATTTGTATGTGCCAAACTCTAAACCTTCAAATAAATATTCTGTTTTGTATGCTCGAATAGCTCATGTATCAACTAGGGTTGTCTGTATCTTCCATGTTAGGCGGGTTATTATCAAGAGGAGTGGACTCCGCTCCTCACTCATGAGATAAATGGCTGGTCACCGGGATGCCCAGTGCCATGCTTTATGCAAACTAAATCAAAATAATTGCAAACAAAACTCCCCCTGGGACTCTTGTTAGTTGGAGGCACTCGTTGTTTCGAGCAAGCCATGGATTGATGCTTGTGGTGGAAGGGGGAGTATAAACTTTACCATTCTGTTTGGGAACCGCCTATAATGTGTGTAGCATGGAAGATATTGCCATCTCTTGGTTGTTATGTTGATAATGAAAGTATACCGCTCAAAATATTATTCACCTCGGTTTCAAAACCAAGCTCTGGCACCTCTACAAATCCCTGCTTCCCTCTGTGAAGGGCCTATCTATTTACTTTTATGCTGATTCATCATCCTCTTATTAAAAAGTACCAGTTGGAGAGCATCGCTGTCATTTGCATTCATTACTGTTAGTTTACATTGAGTATGACTTGACTGGATCTCTTTTACCATTAATTACAATGTCTAGTCAGTCCTTGGTCTTTAAAGGTGCTCTGCATTTATGTTTTGCGGTCTCAGAAAGGGCTAGCAAGATACCATCCTGTTATATCATATTATGATTGTTTTGAGAAAGTGTTGTTATCAGAGTTTTATTATTATGGCTCGCTAGTTGATTATGCTATTGATATGAGTAAACTTGAGACCTATGCGTTATTGCAAATGTGGTTAGTTATAATCTTTGCTGAAAACTTGAATGCTGGCTTTACATATTTACAACAACAAGAGCAAACAGAGTTTGTAAAAGTTTTTCTTTATCACTTTTAGTTTGTCAACTGAATTGCTTGAGGACAAGCAAAGGTTTAAGCTTGGGGAGTTGATACGTCTCCAACGTATCTACTTTTCCAAACACTTTTGCCCTTGTTTTGGACTCTAACATGCATGATTTGAATGGAACTAACCCGGACTGACGCTGTTTTTAGCAGAATTACCGTGGTGTTATTTATGTGCAGGAGCAAACGTTCTCGGAATGACCTGAAACTTCACAGAGACACTTTTCAGAAAATAAGAAAAATACCTGCCAAAGATGAAGGCCAGGGGGCCCACCGTCTTGCCATGAGGGTGGGGGCGCGCCTGCCCCCCTAGGGCGCACCCCCTACCTCGTGGGCCCCCTGTTGCCTCTCCAACTCCAACTCCACCTCCATATATTGAGTTTCGATGAGAAAAAAATCAGGGGGAAGAAATCATCGCGTTTTATGATCCGGAGCCGCCGCCAAGCCCTAAAACCTCTCGGGAGGGCTGATTTGGAGTCCGTTCGGGGCTCCGGAGAGGGGAATCCGTCTCCATCGTCATCATCAACCATCCTCCATACCAATTTCGTGATGCTCACCGTTGTGCGTGAGTAATTCCATCGTAGGCTTGCTAGACGGTGATGGGTTGGATGGGATCTATCATGTAATCGAGTTAGTTTTGTTAGGGTTTGATCCCTAGTGTCCACTATGTTCTAAGATTGATGTTGCTATGACTTTGCTATGCTTAATGCTTGTCACTAGGGCCCGAGTGCCATGATTTCATGTTTGAACCTATTATGTTTTCATCAATATATGAGTGTTCTTGATCCTATCTTACAAGTCTATAGTCACCTATTATGTGTTATGATCCGTTAACCCCGAAGTGACAATAATCGGGATACTTACCGGTGATGACCGTAGTTTGAGGAGTTCATGTATTCACTATGTGTTAATGCTTTGTTCCGGATCTCTACTAAAAGGAGGCCTTAATATCCCTTAGTTTCCGTAAGGACCCCGCTGCCACGGGAAGGTAGGACAAAAGATGTCATGCAAGTTCTTTTCCATAAGCACGTATGACTATGTTCGGAATACATGCCTACATTATATCAATGAACTGGATCTAGTTCTGTGTCACCCTCGGTTATGACTGTTACATGATGAACCGCATCCGGCATAATTCTCCATCACCGATCCATTGGCTACGAGCTTTCCATATATTGTTCTTCGCTTATTTACTTTTCCGTTGCTATTGCTATCATCACTACAAAATACCAAAAACATTGCTTTTACTACTATTACCTTTTGCTACCTTTATCACTACTATCATATTACTTTGCTACTAAATACTTTGTTGCATATATTAAGTTTCTAGGTGTGGTTGAATTGACAACTCAGCTGCTAATACTTGAGAATATTCTTTGGCTCCCCTTGTGTCGAATCAATAAATTTGGGTTGAATACTCTACCCTCGAAAACTATTGCGATCCCCTATACTTGTGGGTTATCACCTCTCACTCAGGGGCTTAGCTGCAGTCCAGTACTCGCCTAAGTTTAAAAAATCCTACCGAGTGGTGAGCAAGCCTCACACTCGGGGGCTTAGCTGCAGTCCAGTACTCGCCTAAGTTTTAAAAAAAATCGTACCGAGTGGTGAACAACCCTCTCACTCGGAGGCTTAGCTGCAGTCCAGTACTCGCCTAAGTTTGAAAAATCCTACCGAGTGGTGAGCAACCCTATCACTGGGAGGCTTAGCTGCAGTCCAGTACTCGCCTAAGTTTGAAATATCCTACCGAGTGGTATGCAACCCTCTCACTCGGAGGCTTAGCTGCAGTCCAGTACTCGCCTAAGTTTGAAACACATCCCCTTTCGCAAGGACGATGAGGTGCAGGTCGACTGCAACCTTCCCTTCGGAGCTGCGCCATAAATACAATGTGCGCTCCATCCTCATCCGCAAGGACGATGAGGTGCAGGTCGACTGCAACCTTCTCTTCGGAGCTGCGCCATGAATACAATGTGCGTTCCATCCCCATCCGCAAGGACAATGAGGTGCAGGTCGACTGCAACCTTCTCTTCGGAGCTGCACCACAAATGCAATGTGCGCTCCATCCTCATCCGCAAGGACGATGAAGTGCAGGTCAACTGCAACCTTCTCTTCGAAGTCGCGCCATAAATACAATGTGTGCTCCATCCTCATCCGCAAGGACGATGAGGTGCAGGTCGACTGCAACCTTCTCTTCGGAGCTAAGCCACAAACACAACGTGTGCTCCATCTTCATCCTCAAGGATGACTAAGTGCAGGTCGACTGGGACATCTTCCTCAGAACTACATCTCAAGTATAAAGAATATTACAAGTGAAGAACGAGTTCCACTTGAAGGCAAACACAAGAAGATAAACCAAGTTCAGATAAATCTTAAAGTTCCAGAACGAAGATAAAAGTACTCGGGCATCAGGCCCGAACGAGTTTAACGGTTACAAAATCACTCGGCATTTCGAGGAAAATTTAAGGTGAGGTATAAAGTTTGTTCACTCTGTAGGTGGAGGGCTTGCAGGCTCGACAAACTCGTCCAGATCAATTCTGTCAGCAATCCGAGTGGCAGCAGCGATGAAGGTTTCCATGAAGGATTGGAAGTCATGCCTTTTGGTGTTGGCAACCTTGATCGCCGCCAACTTCTCTTCTCGAGCTTCTTTGTAGTGGACCCTAACCAGCAACAGAGCCACGTCAGCACCGCATCAGGCAAAAGACTTCTTCCATTCCTGCACTCGACCAGGAACCTCATTGAGTCGAGTCATCAGAGACTCGAGGTCGTTTTGAAACGTTGCCCTTGGCGAGAGTGATGTATCAATGCGCGACACAGCCACCTTCAGGCGAGCAAGATAGCTCATAACACTGGTAACACGAGATTCCAGTCGGAGCACGTTCATGGCAGCCTCATCGCCGACTGGAGAAAGGATAGGATCCAAGCCTTTCTCGATCAGTGCGGTTTCCTCTTCAAAATTTTAGCAGAATTCGGCAGATTCAAGGAGTTAATGAGTCGACTGGTCCGCAGTGACTCGCAAACAGTCGGATAAAGAAAAGTACCTTCAAGCACAAGGAAGAGCTTCTTGGCGAGGGCTTTCAGATAAGCTTCCAAGTTGTTTCTCCTACGAGACATGCTTTCCAGCTACTCATTCAGGGTCACCTTATCTTTCTTCAGACGAGTCACCTCTTTGTTGGACTCAGTAAGAGACGACTTCAGCTTGGTGATTTCCTCCTCTAGCGCTCCGACCGAAGCCAACTTTTTGTCGGCAAGGGCAGTATTCTCCTGAGCCTCCTTTTGCGCAGCTGCAAGATCGAGGTCCTTCTTCGCCAGAGCCAGCCTCATTTTCTCTACAACATGTACACTCGGGTCAGACAGAAGAACGAAGAGATAACTTGAGTCAAAATAAGCAGTCGACAAGTTGTTACCTTCCGTACCAGCCACTTCATCTTGAGCCTTTTTCAAGTTCTGATGGGCCAGCTCCAAGTCAAGGTTGAGTTGTCTCTATTTTTCCTCGAATTCAGAGAACTTGGAGATAAGCGCACATGATTTCTACAATGGGCAAAAGACACGTTAATGGACAAGATCAAATATCATCTATTTCCGAGTGAATAAAACTTTAAGACTACTACAGAATCAAACATTCTATAGTAATCTCGGGGACTACACCCAGTGGATGCACTTATCGTGCCCCCACTGATTCAGATTCCACTCGACATGGTCCGCCCAGACCGAGTGGGAGGAAGAAAAGAGAAAAAGACGTGCTTAGACCCCAACCGACTGCCAGCAGTCGACTACGGTCTCGGGGACTACACCCAGTGGGTGCACTTAGCATGCCCCCGCTGGTTCAGATTCCGCTTGACATGGTCCGCCCAGACCGAGTGGAAGAGTGAAAACAACAGAGATGCCAAACACCCAGTGGGTGTGCAGATGCGAAGTACAGGATAACAAGAAATTGCACGGATAAAGGTCTTTAGGTATCATATCCTAACAGAACAAGTTCAGTCGGAAGCCAACTTACCTGGACATTGGCTTGAAGGGCCGCGCTGGTGTCGTAAGCAGCCTGACTATTTTTGTGCACCACCTTCACTCGCTCCATCATTATGCCAGCCTGGCGAATGGCTTCTGTAGCGCCGTCCGCCTGGCTTTCCGAAACGTGATGAGTAGTGAAGAATGGGACTGATGGTCCAGACACAGCAGCTTGAAGTTTCGAGGCATGAAGCTGGTCGGTTGAAGCAAGCACTGTCATAGTCGACGATGTGGTGCGTTCACTCCATACTGGATCAGCAAAAGTAACAAAAGCCTGGTTCACATCTTCACAGTGTTGAACCACTGGCTCTGCCGCCGGTACCGATTGGGATGTATTGCCGGCTGATGCCTTCTTGTTCCTCCTGGGCCTCAGCGGCACGTCGTCGTCGTCATCTGGAAGCTCAATGATATTGGGAGGAGCTGCAAAGAGATTAGTCGACCCCAGATCAATCGTCATAATTCAATCGACCGAGTAACCAAAGACAGGATTACAAGAGTTGTACCTGGGTTGGAGGTGACTGCATCTTCCATTTCTTCATCTTCATACTTGCGGGTGGAAGTCCCAGAGGTAGCAGCTCTGCAAATTTCAATATTCAGTCGGTCACGTCTATCACAATGGGTCGACCAAGAAATCAGATACAATTATTACCCGGAAACAGTAGGAACGACCACTTTGATCTTGGGCAAGGCCTTCGGCGGTTTTGACGGCGTAGCTTTTGGTTGCTTCGGCGCCTTTTCAGTCGGCACTGGAGAAGACGTCCGAGGGCGCTTTGACGACTGTCCAGTCGGCGCGGTCACTTTGTCGTGGATGCTTGCCGGACCGTGAGTGTGCTTGGATCGCCTTTCCCTACGGGGAGGTGAGTTGACGTCTTCTTCATCACTCGGGTCATCACTCTCCTCGTCCTCCTCTTCATCAGAGTGCCACTCGCCGCTCTCGCCTCTGCTCGCCTCCCCCTCTGGATCCTGCTCCCCGTTGGGCATCGAGTACATCTCAATAAGGGCCTGAAAGATAACAAGCGAAGCAAAAAATCAGTCAGTTGTCAACAAGTAGTTACATGATGAATCAAGAGAACATTCGGCAATTTAAAGTCGAACCTTGTCTGGTTGGCGCGAGTTGTCGAGTGGAGGGACTCTCCTAGACCCCCTGGGGTTATCTTTGTTGCCAGTGATACCTCTCAGCCACTTCTCCACCGTGTCCTTGTCGGCCTCTTCTGGGTGGATCCGACTGGAATCCTCAATACCCGAATACATCCACATCGGATGGTCATGGGCTTGAAGCAGCTGAATGTGTCGTTTAAGGAAGACCTCCAATAGATCCATGCCAGTCACGCCATCACGAATGAGTTGGACCACCCGCTCGACCAACACCTTCACCTGCGCTTTCTCCTCCGGGATCACTTTCAAGGCGGAGGGCTTCTCGACCTGAGCTATGGAGAAGGGAGGAACTCCGTTCGACTGACCTGGAGTCGGCTGGTCTTTGCAATAGAACTAGGTCGACTGCCATCCTCGGACTGACTCAGGAGGGATCGTGGCCGGGAAAGTGCTTTTATGTCTCATTTGAATCCCAAGACCCCCGCACATCTGGATCACGTGCGTCCTCTCATCACTCGGGTTGGCCTTCCTGACCGACTGGGAACGACACGTGAAAATGTGCTTGAAGAGGCCCCAGTGTGGCCTACAACCTAAGAAGTTCTCGCACATGGACACGTAGGCAGCAAGGTACATGATGGTGTTGGGGGAAAAGTGGTGGAGTTGTTCGCCAAAGAAGTTCAAGAAGCCTCGGAAAAAAGGATGGGAGGCAAAGAAAATCCACGGTCAAAATGGGTGGCGAGGAGAACGCACTCACCCTCCCGCGGATGCAGTTCAGTCTCGCCTTCCGGGAGCCGTGCCGATTCGTGGGGAATCAGTCCCCCTTCAACCAGATTGTCGATGTCGTCCTGACGAATCATCGACCGAATTGAGTCGCCCTGGATCCAACTGCGCGGCAGGCCGGACCTCGATGAAGATCCGCCCCGGCTAGACTTCTTCCCCTTCGCCTTCGCCGTCGCCTTCTTCGCGCGCTCCAAGGCCATCGTCTTCTCCTTCCCCATTGCAGCGGGCGGAGCTTGAGCAGGGCGGCGGCACCGGGAGGAAAGGTGGATGTGGCGGAGAAAGCGGGGGAGAAAGAAGAAGAATGAGAACACACTGTGCAAAAAACCCCAATCCGGCACCTTATATGAGGTCATTTCCGAGTGGCTGACCTGTGGGTCCAGGCGATCCTATCAAATCCCGCAACAGTCGCATGCATGGTACGTGGCGAAAAAGGTGGCGTGGCGATCGAGGCGGCCCTGCCTAATCCAACACGTTTACTGCGGCCTCCTCCGCCCCGCGTGCTTCCCGAAATTCGAATCCCACAATATCCGCGAGCAGCAGGGCAACTTGTTAGATGGAAGATTTTTCCCATATCAGTACTCGAAGCATAGTAGTAAAAGTTCACTCGGCAGAACCGAGAATGGATCAAGGCGACTGAAAAAGAAGTTGAACTATCATGATTGTTCACTGGGTCCCAATCAGGCGCTTTCGAAGCACGAGAATTGAATCGAAGGTGTTCTCAACTCCTTCTCCACTCAAACCCTGAACCATTCGGGGGCTAATGATGAAGCTATCTACCTAGGGTAGGGTCATAGGCCTGACCTAGACAGCCTCCCCTAGGGCACCATCCCAAAACCAGAAGCATTCAAGGGATAGGAGCATCCACTCGACTACAAGACATTCCACTCGGAAGATTCAAATTCACTCAGCCACAACAATTATCACTCGACGGACACAAGACCTAAAGTCACTCTGCACGACAACGGTCAGACGTTTACTTCATAGACTTAATAGGCATTTATGTCACTTAATTGCTAGTGTTACCAATAATGCCCCCCTCTCGATGTACCTTAAACCCCTGGTAACGTGGGCTGGCTGGGGTCCTGGCGCACTCTATATAAGCCACCCCCCTCCACTGGCACAAGGATTCGCACCCCCTGTAAACACACACATACATAATCCAGTCGACCGCCTCCGGGCACCGAGACGTAGGGCTATTACTTCCTCCGCGAAGGGCCTGAACTCGTAAAACTTGTGTGTACAACTTCGCCATAGCTAGGATCTTGCCTCCTCATTCCTACCCCACATTCTACTGTCAGTCTTAGATCCACGACAACCTAAGCTTGGGGGAGTACATATCTCTCACCAACATTACATTCATGTTCACACACTCATGCCAGTTGTTGGTGCTCATACTTTTTCATTGTATCATCCATGCTAGTTTATTTTCTTTTTAAGTTTTCTTCTTGTGTGTTTGAAAAACCTTAAGAAAAAAAACCAAAAAATTAGTTGTAGCTTTTAGCTAGTTTACTTTCCATGCTTGTAGTAGTAGCAATTAAAAAGAAAACCCAAAAAGATTTCTCATTCTTCTTTTGCTTGTTGGGAGCTTTCCCGTGTAAATAGTTTTATTTCTTTCTTGTTCTTTGGGGGTTGAGAGGAGAAGACCATGATGAAAATGTTGAAGTGGCTCTCATATGCATTATTGTTGATCTAACAAAGAGCCCAGATTACCTTGTCTTCTCTCTTGAATTGAATGCTTGCAGATTCCAGCTTAGTCCAATGCATGTGCACTATTATTATTACCCACATCGTTCGGTTGTGCAAGTGAAAGGCAATAATGACGATATATGATGAACTGATTGAGATGAAAAAAAGCTGGTATGAACTCGACCTCTCTTGTTTTTGTAAATATGATTAGTTCATCGTTCCTGATTCAGCCTATTATGAATGAAACATGTTTGCAGTGACAATTAGAGATTATAGTTGCTCATGCCATGCTTAATTCGCTAGGAGTTTATAATGGTTTACCTTGCGTGCCAACATGTTATTAAAATGGTTGTGATGTGGTATGATAGGGTGGTATCCTCCTTTGAACGATTCGAGTGGCTTGACTTGGCACATGTTCACGCATGTAGTTGAAACAAAATCAACATAGCCTCCACGATATTTATGTTCATGGTGAATTATATCCTACTCATGCTTGCATTCAGTGTTGATTAATTTTAATGCATGTTCATGACTGTTGTCACTCTCTAGCTAGTCGCTTCCCAGTCTCTTTCTATCCTTCACTTGTACTAAGCAGGAATACTGCTTGTGCATCCAACTCCATAAACCCCAAAAGTTATTCCATATGAGTCCATCATACCTTCCTATATACGGTTTCTACCTGCCATTCCAAGTAAATTTGTATGTGCCAAACTCTAAACCTTCAAATCAAAATTATGTTCTGTATGCTCGAATAGCTCATGTATCAACTAGGGTTGTCTGTATCTTCCATGATAGGCGGGTTATTCTCAAGAGTGGACTCCATTCCTCACTCACGAGAAAATGGCTGGTCACTGTGATGCCCAGTCCCATGCTCAAATCAAATCAAAATAATTGCAAACAAAACTCCTCCAGGATTGTTTTTAGTTGGAGGCACCCGTTGTTTCGGGAAAGCCATGGATTGATGCTTGTTGGTGGTGGGGGGGTATAAACTTTACCATTCTGCTTCGGAACCGCCTATAATGTGTGTATCATGGAAGATATCGAGATCCCTCGGTTGTTATGTTGATAATGAAAGTATACCGCTCAAATATTATTCATCTCTATTTCAAAATCAAGCTCTGGCACCTCTAAAAATCCCTGCTTCCCTCTGCAAAGGGCTTATCCATTTACTTTTATGTTGAGTCAGCATCCTCTTATTAAAAACACCGGTTGGAGAGCACCGCTGTCATTTGCATGTATTATTATTATTAGTTTACATTGAGTATGACTTGACTGGATCTCTTTTATCATGAATTACAATTTCCAGTCAGCCCTTGATCTTCAGGGGTGCTCTGCATTTATGTTTTGCAGTCTCAGAAAGGGCTAGCGAGATACCATCTTGTTATATCATATTATGATTGTTTTAAGAAAGTGTTGTCATCAGAGATTTATTATTATTGCTCGCTATTTGATTATGCCATTGATATGAGTAAAAATGAGACCTAAATGTTATTGTGCTTAGGGTTAGTTCATAATCTTTGCTGAAAACTTGAATGCTGGATTTACATATTTACAACAACAAGAGCAAACAGAGTTTGTATAAGTTTTTCTTTATCACTTTCAGTTTATCAACTGAATTGCTTGAGGACAAGCAAAGGTTTAAGCTTGGGGGAGTTGATACGTCTCCAACGTATCTACTTTTCCGAACACTTTTGCCCTTGTTCGGACTCTAACTTGCATGATTTGAACGGAACTAACCCGGACTGGCGTTGCTTTCAGCAGAATTGCCATGATGTTATTTTTGTGCAGAAATAAAAGTTCTTAGAATGACCTGAAAATCAATGGAGAATTTTTTGGAATATATAAGAAAATACTGGTGAAAGAATCAAGGCCAGGGGGCCCACACCCTGTCCACGAGGGTGGGGTGCACATACCCCCCATGAGCGCGCCCCCCTGCCTCATGGGCCCCCTGACGCTCCACCGACCTCAACTCCAACTCCATATATTCACGTTCGGCGAGAAAAAAATCAGAGAGAAGGATTCATCGCGTTTTACGATACGGAGCCGCCGCCAAGCCCTAATCTCTTTCGAGAGGGCTGATCTGGAGTTCGTTCGGGGCTCCGGAGAGGGGAATTCGTCGCCATCATCATCATCAACCTTCCTCCATCACCAATTTCATGATGCTCACCGTCGTGCGTGAGTAATTCCATCATAGGCTTGTTGGACGGTGATGGGTTGGATGAGATTTATCATGTAATCGAGTTAGTTTTGTTAGGGTTTGATCCCTAGTGAGGGAGTCCTGGATTAGGGGGTCTCCGGATAGCCGGACGATATCCTTTGGCCAAACTGTTGGACTATGAAGATACAAGATTGAAGACTTCGTCCCTTGTCCGGATGGGACTCTCCTTGGCGTGGAAGGCAAGCTTGGCAATACAGATACGTAGATCTCCTCCCTTGTAACCGACTCTGTGTAACCCTAGCCCCCTCCGGTGTCTGTATAAACCAGAGGGTTTAGTCCGTAGGACAACAACAATCATACCATAGGCTAGCTTCTGGGGTTTAGCCTCTATGATCTCGTGGTAGATCAACTCTTGTAATACTCATTTCATCAAGATCATTCAGGACGTAGGGTATTACCTCCATCAAGAGGGCCCGAACCTCGGTAAACATCGTGTCCCCCGCCTCCTGTTACCATCCGCCTTAGACACACAGTTCGGGACCCCCTACCCGAGATCCGTCGGTTTTGACACCGACATTGGTGCTTTCATTGAGAGTTCCATTGTATTGTCATCATAAGGAGGGATGGCTCGTCTCGTTGTCAAGAAGAACATCACCTCTGGGGGAGCCCTGGCTGTAGGCCAAACTCTCCGACTAGGCGGCTTCGTCATGATCGCCCGCTCGGCCGTTGCGCCGATGATGACTTCTCGGGTCATCGAAAATAGCCTCCACATCAGCTCGCAATTCACCGAGAAGATGGATCCAATGGAGCTCTCCTCTTTGAACGATCTCTTGGATCGCATCGCCGCCCTGGGAGTCGCTAGGGACTACGATCGGATTGGGCTTAAACCCGACCAAAGGGAGATTAACTCTCCGCCGGTCACCCATCAGATAGGGTGGTGGAGGAGCAATGCAGCGATTGTTCCTCTATCCCGAGGATGAACTATGTCCGGATTCCCGAGCACTCCGAGCCGGATACCCGTCCACGGGAGGACATCGTCCTAAACCTGAACCTAGAATCAGGCTGCATGCCAAACCTGCGGGGCAACATCCCGGAGCCCAAACTTCCAAGATCAGAAACACCTCCGCCCCTGGGTCTCAGATTAGGTCAAGGTCTGGACTTAAATCCACCCACCCACCCAGATATAAACGATCTTTCCCACATTAGGCAAGAGGCCCAAGAGATAGTACATCACTATTGGGCCAGATTCCTCCTTGTAATGAACAAGGTCAAGGACTGTCGCGAGGAAGACACAATTTCGTTCTTCTGCAACAATTGCACGAACAAGGGAATCCTCAACGCCATAAGTCGCCATGACATTGCACACTTCACTGACTTGGCGGCCATAGTATGGAAGTACTGTGCGATGGAAAGCGCCTAGAAAACCCAAACAAAATTTTGGGATAATCCGGCTCTGACAAAACCCCCAGTCTGAACTAAAAGGGTGCACTCTCATAAGTCGCCCGACTCAATTACAAAGAAGCAAAAGCCCACTACAGGGCGTGAAACCGTATTGGAGGGATGCTTAACGGGCCCTGCAAAATTCATAGTACAGCGGATACCATACCAACACACAGCCTTAGAGCATGTTGGGTACTCCAGCAGGTGGCCAAGAGCGGTGAGGATCTCCTCATTCAAAACACCACAGAGCACCACCATGTGGATAACAATACAATACTAACAGTCTTCGAGACCTTCACCTCAAATAATAGGCGTAAGCGAGCACTCTACAGCCTTGCCGAAGTCTGCCACATGGCAGCAATAAATCCATGGAGCGACATGGCTATCACCTTCAATGCCAGTGACGAACCTAAATTCCGAACAGACCGAGCACCAGCCGCCTTGGTCCTCAATCCAATTGTGGACGGCTTTCGGCTTACTAAAGTGCTCATGGATGGCGGCAGCGGATTAAACCTCATTTATGAGGAGACTCTTCAAAAAATGGAAATAGACAGAAGCCGCATTGAGCAAAGAAGCACGACCTTCCGAGGAATCATCCCCAGTCGGGAGGCATGTTGTGTTGGGAAAATCACACTAGATGTGGTATTCGGCACTCCGGAGAATTACAGGTCCGAAGAAATTACATTCCAAGTGACCCCGTTCAACAGTGGATACCACGCCCTTCTAGGGCGGGAGGCATTCATGATCTTCCAAGCCATACCCCATTACGGGTACATGAAGCTCAAAATGCCCGGGCCCAATGGAATCATCACTCTAGCTAGTGATCCGGACATAGCACTCTGCGCTGAGAACAAAAAAGCCGCACTGGCCCTCAAGGCATTATCCGAAGCCCTTGTGGCGGAGGAATTAACCGTGTTGCGCTCCATAGTGGACAGGGACGACGTGATACTCGACAAAAGATCCAAGTCCACCTCTTTTAAACCAGCAGATGAAATAGTCAAATTCCAAGTCCATCCAGCGGACCCCACAAAAACAGCGTCCATCGAGGCACAGTTAAACCCCGATGTACACGCCGCACTACGGGAGTTCCTGCGCGAGAATTGGGACATATTCGCCTGGCATCCTTCAGACATGCCAGGAATCCCACGCAGGCTGGCCAAGCATAGCCTTAACATTCTAAAGGGATTCAAGCCGGTCAAGCTGACTCTTCGGCGTTTCTTCAAACCTAAGCGACAAGCCATGGAAGAGGAGCTAGCCAAGTTACTGGAGGGTGGGTTCATTAGAGAAATAAAACATCCGGACTGGCTAGCAAACCTGGTAATGGTACCAAAGAAGGACAAATCCTGGCGCCTATGCGTCGACTTCAAGGACCTTAATAAGGCTTGCCCAAAGGATCCCTTCCCCCTCCCTCGCATCGATCAAATTATCGACGCCACCGCAGGACACCACTCATTGTGCTTCCTCGATGCATACTCCGGTTACCACCAAATTAAGATGGCGGAGTCCGATCAAGCCGCAACGGCATTTATCACTCCATACGGCCCCTTCTGTTTTAACACAATGCCCTTCGGGCTCAAAAACGCCGGTGCAACGTATCAATGCATGATTCAGACATGTCTGGAAAAGCAGATCGGCAAAACAGTGGAGGCATACATAGAAGATGTGGTCGTTAAAACCAGACACGTCGACTCCTTAATAGACAACTTGAGGCTCACGTTCGACAATCTCTGAACATACGACATTAAGCTCAATCCGGATAAATGCGTTTTTGGCGTACCCGCCGGAAAGCTCCTGGGCTTCATAGTCTCTAGTAGAGGAATTGAAGCAAATCCGGCTAAAATCCGAGCTCTATCGCAGTTGGCTATCCCAACTGACCTCAAGCAAATCCAGAAGTTAACTGGATGTGTCGCGGCCTTAAACCGCTTTATCTCCCGGTTAGGAGAAAATGCACTCCCCCTTTATCGCCTTCTTCGGCGCACCGAACACTTCGAGTGGACGGATGCAGCCACGGCCGAATTGGAAGAAATAAAAGCCATCCTGGCCACCAACCCAATCTTGGCCGCGCCAAATGTTGGTGAACCAATGATGTTATATATAGCGGCAACTCACCAAGTTGTAAGCGCAGTGCTCGTCGTCGAACGAGAGACGGACGGACATAAATTCCCGCTTCAAAAGCCGGTATATTATGTATCCACTGTCCTCACTCCATGCAAATCACGGTACCCACATTATCAAAAGATAGCATACGCAGTATTCATGGCATCCCGGAAATTACGACACTACTTTCAAGAGTTTTCAATAACGGTGTCCTCAGAAGTACCACTCAACGACATAATAAACAACCGCGATGCCACGGGCCGGATTGCCAAATGGGCTATCGAGCTCCTCCCATTCGACATAACATATAGACCATGGCGAGCCATTAAGTCACAAGTACTGGCCGATTTCGTCGCCGAATAGATAGAAGCCGAACTCCCTGAAGAGTACGGCACATACTCCAATTGGATCATGCACTTTGACGGCTCTAAAATGCTGGCATCGTCCTGACGTCCCCCACCGGAGATACAGTCCAATACGTACTCCAAATACTATATACAGACTCCAACAATGCAGCCAAATACGAGGCCCTATTACATGGTCTCCGGATGGCAGTTTCCATGGGCATTCAACACCTGGAGGTGCGTGAGGACTCAAACCTCGCAATATCTCAAATAAATGGAGACTTCGATGCCAAGGATCCGAAAATGGCGGCATATCGCAACGCCGTCCTCAAAATGTCAGCTTGGTTCGAGGGGCTTGAATTCCACCACGTGGCTTGGGAAAACAATCAGGCGGCGGATATCCTCGCCCGTATCGGCTCTAAGTGCGATCCTGTCCCACCTAACATCTTCTTGGAAAGGCTGTTTAAACCATCCGTGGTATGGGAAGGGGACACCGGTAACAATAGTCCAGACACGGCCACAACACCAGATACCGAACATTCTGACACAATCGGAGGCTCTACCATCGAAATAACACCTTCAGCCCACGTGATAATGGTCGTCATCTCCCTATGGACAGAACCATTTCTGGCCTACCTAACCAGGCAGGAACTACCCGAGGACCAAAATGAGGCACGCTGCATAGTGCGGCGATCTAAAGACTACAAGGTCCACGAGGGAGAGCTTTATAAGAAATGCACTACCGGAGTCCTTCAAAGGTGCATCTCCGAAGAGGAAGGGCGGAAGCTTTTGGCAGAAATCCATGCTGGACTCGGCGGCCACCACGCCGCAGCCCGGGCCCTTGTAAGCAAGGCCTTCCGTACAGGTTTCTATTGGTCGACGGCCCGAGCAGATGCACAGTATCCGGTCCAACATTGCGTCGGTTGCCAGCTTTTTGCAAACCAAAGCCATATGCCGCCTACCGCTCTCCAAACAATCCCCATTACTTGGCCCTTTGTGGTATGGGGGCTTGATATGATCGGACCCCTTAAAGGGGGAACCCATAAGAAAAAATACTTACTGGTCATGGTGGATAAATTCACCAAATGGATAGAAGCCAAACTCGTTAAAATGGCTGAATCCGGACCGGTGATAGACTTCATATCTGGGGTTATACACCGTTATGGCATCCCCCACAGCATCATCACTAACAACGGCATGAACTTTACAGCCGATGAGGTAAAACTTTGGTGCAACAACATGGGCATCAAGCTCGATTATGCTTCTGTCTATCACCCGCAAACTAACGGTCAAGTCGAGCGAGCAAATGGTCTTATCATGAGCGGCATCAAACCCAGATTTGTGCGGTCCTTAAAGGAATCAAACACGCACTGGGTAGAGGAGCTCAACTCCGTACTATGGGGGCTGCGGACCACGCCGAATCGCACTACCAGATACACACTGTTTTTTATGGTGTACGGCCCAGAGGCGGTTCTGCCTTGCGACATAATTCATGACTCACCTCGAGTGCGCATGTACGAAGAAAAAGAGGCCGAGCTCGATCGGCAGGACAGTTTGGATGCCCTAGAGGAGGAGGGCGATGTGGCAAAAGCCCGTTCCGCATTCTATCAGCAACAGACTCGAAGGTATCAAAGCAGAGAAGTACGGGCCAAAACATATAACATTGGCGAACTAGTTCTACGCCTACCAGAGAAGAAAAAGAACAAGCTCAATCCCAAATGGAAAGGTCCCTTCATTATTAACCAGGTTCTGACCGGTGGAGCATACCGTCTACAGGATGCATCGGACAATCGACTCGAGCCAAACCCATGGAACGCAGCCAGACTCCGAAGATTCTACACCTAGGGCCGGACTCTATGTTCGTCTCCTTACCTCCGTCAATTTTTTGCATATCAATTATCTGTCTTTTCTCTCTTTCTATCTTCTTTTTTTCTTCTCCTCAAGGCCTTAAAAGGCTAACTTGTGTCTTGGTTACACAATCTTGACGCGCTAACCGCGCTCATTATACCTGGGGGCTTCTTATATAGAAGCTTAATATAACTATTTTTCTGGGCTTTATGCCCCCACACATGTATCATTCTTCCACATGTACCTTTTTCGCCATTATATGCATCAATATGACTTAAGTTTTGGCCAATCTGGGTTGCCTGGCTCTTGTATTTATGCCCTACGTTCCCCGTTAATTCGGCTAGGGCATAAGGGGAGCACCTATGTGATTGTTACTGCCGGGTCAACCGGATGTGTACCTCAGACTGGGTGAAGCCGAAAGCTAGCGTTCTTAAGGGAATATTCGATCGATGAATAAAAGATGACTTTTACTTATTTTGATACATGCCCCCAGATGTTATAGCCTGCATCTCTTTTCGCGGTTTGGACATGCACATTAGGGCATGCGTACCCAGGGAAAGGAACCCTTACCGGAACTACTCTCCCTGGAAGATGTTTCTTACTATCCATGTAATATAACATAGCTAGTTGGGTACTTGTCTGTTCAAGCACTTGTGACCCCTACGCCTGGTTTCCACGCATGCCCCGGTTTTTACATAACCGAGTGGGTATTTGGATACACTCCAGACTATCGGGTCCAGAGGTCGAAGCGAAAAGGTCCGCCATGACAAATGATTTACAATCCGGCTAGGGACATTATACATGTCACTTAAAGTACACAGTCACTAAGACTGACCAAATTCTTCTTCTATACCATCCAACAGGCTGTCTAGCCTACAATCCTGTTGGGAATACTTTGCGGCTAATTCTACTTGGTCATACACCAAACTGACGGGGATCTCTTTCCCATCAGGCCCCATAGGTCCGACCTCGGCCATGTGGTTTGGGTTAGCCTTGGTATATCGCGTCTTCACCATGGCCCAGGCTTCCCTTGCACCTTGTCGGCAGGCTGATATCTTCCATAATCAGAAGCGCCGCCACGCTCCCTTGAGCTTCTCTATAAGCTCCCCCATGCCTCCTGGTGGGGAGGAGGATGGCCACAAGGCTTGGGCAATACCCTGCATCACCTGCCAAACTTGTTCGTGCGGTTGTGAGAGCTCTGGTAGAAGATCACCCGCAAACCCGGGCATCTCCTCCGCGGGACGACCCGTCAGCATACCTACAGACATAACTCTGTTAGCCGGCTTCTTCGCCAAACTCTTTCAAAAGTTCGTTCAAGCACTTACTGAAAATGCCGCGTCGAAGCCGCTTATTCTCCTTCACAGAGTCCGCAAGTTGGGCTCGGACATCTTTCAGTTCCACGCCCAGCCGGATATTGGCGTCCTGGAGATTATTTTTCTCCTGCCTGACCCGCGTAAGCATGCGCTCGCCAGCCTTTAGCTGTTGATTAGCACGTTGCGCATTCTCTGGCACGGCCTCTGGGTTCACTCCGGAGTCATCTGCAACATCTATTGTTAGATTTGCATGCCTGCCGCATACTATCTGGTACCTGTCATTCTTTGCAATGGAAACAAGTGTTACCAGAGGGGGCCTTCTCGGACTACTTCAACGTGGCAACCACGGTCTGTAGCTGGGCTTTGCACTCTTCCAGCTCTTGAGACAATTGGGTATTCTTCTCTGTAAGAACCTGCACAAATAATGATCCTTAAATCAGTTGTGTCAATTGTTTCAAGTCTCGGGGGCTACTGATATATATAATCGTCAAATTTTCTTACCCGTATATCCTTTACATACTAGTCTGTGGCTCTGGCAAGACCGTTTTGAGTAGCACGGATGTACACGTCTCCTGAGTTGAAGGCATCGAACGCCTCTTGGGAGAAACAAGCGTCACGACGTACGGCCTAGCGACGCCTGTGATTCATGGCGCTCTCCACTTTGGAATTTGTAGCAGATAATCTATCCGCATCCTTTGTAGGAGGAGCATCCGGCATTCGCCCCGTGTTAGCTTCCGCCTCTATGTTCGGCCCTGGAGCCCGACTGGTGGAGGCGTGATCGGCAACCTCTCCGGATATAGTCCGGCGAGCGTTTTTCCTACTGGGGAACATGGACGTCATTATATTTTAAAGATGACAACCACGGAGCGAGGTTCTTTATCATACCTCTGCGCCGGCGTCTCAGTCCTGACCGCCTTCCTTTTTGGCCTACCCGGCTTCGGTGTCCCTTGTTGGCGAGTCACTGCGGGTTCGGCATGGCGTCCTGAGGGCCTTCCCTGTAAAACACCATATATGTATGGTAGGTGAAGTGCATTAAAGGGGATCCTTCTCGGAAGTTGGGGATCCAGTTTTTCTTACATGCGATGCAGGGAGTAGCCCAGCATAGTCGGCTATGATGGCCACCATGGCATCATCGCAGCTCAATTGATAGAATGTCCTGTCGATCAGCTCCACAAATATGCCCGGATCCACTTCGAGTCCGGAATTGAGGGCCCGGTCAGGGTCCTACGGTTGTGGAGGTGGGCTATTGACCTCCCCTATAGCCTTTCGCAGTTCCTGCCATGAAACGGCAAGGTGAGTATTTATGATGAAGAATGCGGGAAGGTTGGGAGTAAAAAGTGACAGCTCACCCGGCTTGGAGGGTTGTACATGGAGAATCCATCTCGTGGCTTAATACGGATGAACTCCTCTTCCTCTCCCTTGAACAGATCGGACAAAATTTTTGCTAGAGCAGCAACTGAGTCTGGTCCCTTACGCCCGCAGCGGGTGGCGTCATCTTCTCCGTTAAAACGCCACATGGGGTGCCCTCGATATTGAAGTGGTTGCACCCCCCGCATTATGCATATGGACATAACTTCAATTATTGTCAGTCCTGATTGAGCCAGCACTTTTATCCGGCCCATCAGGTAAAGGACTTCTCCGTTATCTTCCTCCTGAGGGCTCCGTGGGTGCCAGCTTCGGCGTTTCTTCAAAGGGGCATTGTCGAACTCGGGAAGACCCATCCGAATAGGGTCTGGAAGGGGGACATCCTCCATATAAAATCACTCCGAAGGCCAGTCTTCGGACGTCTTCTTCGGGGTACCGGACAGGTATTCGGTCCCGGCGATGCGCAATATTTCGGCTCCGCCCACTTGATATATTGACCCCTCATGTGTGCGGGGCACAAGGCAGAATAGCCTCTTCCACAGCTCAAAATGAGCTTCGCAGCCCAGAAACAGCTCACAAAAGGCAACATAACCAGCGATATGTAATATGAAAGCAGGGGTAAAACTATGCAACTGGAGGCCATAAAACTCCAGGAGCCCGCGGAGGAACGGATGGATTGGAAATCCAAGTCCCCTTAGTAAATAAGGGACGAGGCATACCCGCTCCCCCTTGGAGGGATTGGGGAAGCTTCCGCTTGCTCCCCGCCATTATAGATGGCGAGCCCGGCTCGAACGAGGACCATATACGCTGGAGGGAGAAATCCCTGGGTCTGTAACCCTACTAATTGGTTGTGCGGGACGAAACACTTCTCCCAATCACCGGGCTTAGGGCTACGGGAGCGAGAGGAGGAGTTGCGATGGCCGGTCATGTTGGAATGGATTTTTCCGAGCGCGCTCCGATGGATGCTCGCCGAGGGAGGATGGTGTGGTCTGGATCTAAGAATCCCCGTCTCTTTAATAGACACCTTACTTACATGGCTAGGGTGGCACATGTAAAAATGCCCTGGCTCCTCGCATTCGCTCGACACGTGGAAGATAGCCCTTATTGGGCGCGGAAGCCAAGGAGTGCAACATTTAGGGTGAGCCGGACACTACTCAGCAGATATTCAGAATTTGGAGAGGAACCCGCCTTGCAATATCGAAGACAATCTGCGTGCCGGACTCATCGTCATTGAAGCCTGGTTCGGGGGCTACTGAGGGAGTCTTGGATTAGGGGGTCTCCGGACAGCCGGACTATACCCTTTGGCCGGACTGTTGGACTATGAAGATACAAGATTGAAGACTTCATCCCGTGTTCGGATGGGACTCTCCTTGGTGTGGAAGGCAAGCTTGGCACTACGGATATGTAGATCTCCTCCCTTGTAACCGACTCTGTGTAACCCTATCCCCCTCCGGTGTTTATATAAACCGGAGGGTTTAGTCCGTAGGACAACAACAATCATACAATAGGCTAGCTTCTAGGGTTTAGCCTCTACGATCTCGTGGTAGATCAACTCTTGTAATACTCATATCATCAAGATCAATCAAGCAGGACGTAGGGTATTACCTCCATCAAGAGGGCCTGAACCTGGGTAAACATCGTGTCCCCCGCCTCCTGTTACCATCCACCTTAGACGCACAGTTCGGGACCCCCTACCCGAGATCCGACGGTTTTGACACCGAAACCTAGTATCCATTATGTTCTGAGATTAATGTTGTTATGACTTTGCTATGCTTAATGCTTGTCAGTAGGGCCCGAGTGCCATGATTTCAGATCTGAACCTATTATGTTTTCATGAGTATATGAGAGTTATTTATCCTATCTTGCAAGTCTATAGTCACCTATTATGTGTTATGATCCATTAACCCCGAAGTGACAATAATTGGGATACTTACCGGTGATGACCGTAGTTTGAGGAGTTCATGTATTCACTAAGTGTTAATGCTTTGGTCCGGTACTCTATTAAAAGGAGGCCTTAATATCCCTTAGTTTCCAATAGGACCCTGCTGCCACGGGAGGGTAGGACAAAAGTTGTCATGCAAGTTCTTTTCCATAAGCACATGTGACTATATTCGGAATACATGCCTACATTACATTGATGAACTGGAGCTAGTTCTGTGTCACCCCATGTTATAACTATTGCATGAGGAATTGCATCCGACATAATTATCCATCATTGATCCATTGCCTACGAGCTTTTCATATATTGTTCTTCGCTTATTTACTTTTCCGTTGCTACTGTTACAATCACTATAAAACCAAAACTGCTACCGTTACTTTTGCCACAGTTACCACTACTATCATATTACTTTGCTACTAAATACTTTGCTGTAGATATTAAGTTTCCATGTGTGGTTGAATTGATAACTCAGCTGCTAATACTTGAGAATATTCTTTGGCTCCCCTTGTGTCGAATCAATAAATTTGGGTTGAATACTCTACCCTCGAAAATTGTTGTGATCCTATATACTTGTGGGTTATTAGCCGCCGCCGTCCGTCAAGACCGAAGTCGATGCGATTTTCATCAGTGGTCGCCCTATCCCGACCCAGTAACTAACTGGAACCGCACGGTGCCTCGCCGAGGACATGTATGCAACCGCCGAAACTCCAAGGACCGCCATTGTGTCGTTACCACGGTTGGAGCATAGCCCCCAACCACCATCACCATAGGCCACCACCACCAAGAGAACAGTACCAGTCGCCGGTCTGTGATGTACGTAGCCCACGCCGCCAGGTGCCATCAGGCAGTGGATCTGGGCCAGTTCTCTGCCATCGCCAACACCCGACACGCCACACATCCCGCCACAAGACGGAACCGCCAGGAGCAGAGTCGCGCAGCCTCCACCCTCGTGCAGCCATCCACGCGTCGCCACGACAGCCAGCACTGCCGCCGCCCCGGCGTCGCTGCGCCCTGCATAGCGTCGTGCCCTAGCCCAGACAGATCGCCCCGCGTCGATCCCACTGTGCGGGAGGAAGAAAGCACCCCGCCACCGCCCACTCCAGGCAGGCTTCACCCGTCGACGCTCCTGGGTGACGGCGAGGGGAAAGGATGAAGAGGAGGGCCAGGGGCCACCGACAGCGGGAGGCCTCCCCTGTCAACAAAAGTATATATGTCATACTTACATTCTTATCAAGATGTCTCCCGCATCACACGGACAACCTCCGACCCCCCTTGCTCGATATGGATCCAGGGGAGGGGCACGCGCATTGAGAGCATGTAACCTGGTGCCATCGCATGGGAGATGGCGGATGTTGCAGTTATGCCAAGGAGGTCGGGAACGAGGAAGAATACCGTGTGTTGTGCAGGAGAATTTTAAAAGAACATATTTAGGACAGTATAACCGAGCCTAATCCGAGTTCTCTCACCCACTCAGCGATTTTGACCATCGGAATTCGTGTTTGAATCGTTTCTGGCCGTCAGATATTTGTTTCAGCACGAATTTACCGCGACTGGGCTACCTATCCTAATGGGCCGCTATTCTGGGGACTTTTTTGCAGGCCTGTCGTTGAGTGGGCTTCGTTGGCCCATGTCTAAACTCACGAAGCTACACGGCGATAGGTGCTTCACTGGCCCATATATTATCTGCATCCATCCAGCGACGCCACGCACGCGGCATGCGAGAGAACCGGCGGTCAAGGGGATCCAGCGGACTCGAGCCATGTGAGGGGAGCTAGTGCTCGAGGGAGCCGATGCGAAGCGCGCGAGGGAACTGGCGGTTCAGGGGATCCAGCCGACGCGAGCTGCTCGAGGGCCGCCTAAGAGCATCTCCAACAGTCGTGCCAAACAAGTGTCGCGCCGCAAAATTGCCCATTTTAGCGCGCGCGCAACCGGTATAGTGGCTCCAGTGGGCGTGCAAAAACCGCGCGTGCGGCATATCTAGTTCAGCGCGCGGGCTGAAACTCCATCACGCGCCGCTTATTTGCTGCACCCTGTCCCGTGCGCTCGCTCGCAACTCACCACCCCCTCCAGTCGCGGCACCGCCGCCGCCAGCGCCACTCGGCGACCGTTCCAGCGCTTCCCCGGCCTATCCCCGCGCCGCGGTGGATTCCTCCGCCCCCCTCTAGTCACCGCCGCCCCTCGCGCGTATCCGTCCTTCGACGAACAGTGCCCGGGCACTCGCTACCGCTCGGCGCCCGCAAGGTGTTCGACAAAACGCCTGCAAGGTATGTATTGCTCAAACGTCATGAATTTGGTGCGTGTTGATTGTAGTTTTTATAGCATAGTATTGAACACTGTAGATGAGTTCGTCGTATGATTCTTCCGAAGAAGAATTTGATATGGAAGAGGAGGAGGATCTTGCAATGATCCTAGCTATGCACATCAATAAAAAACCGAAGCACGATGGTTCGGTTATGGGTCGGCACAAAATTTGGAGGGATAGGATCGATGCCCACAATAGATTGATCAGGCATTATTTTGCCGAGAATCCCACATACCCTGAGTCGAATTTTCGTCGCCGTTTTAGGATGAGCCCTGAGTTGTTCAGGCGCATTGCAGAGAAACTAGCGAACCATGACCGATTTTTTTCAACAAAGGAGGAATGCCGCCGGAGAGCTCGGGCATAGCACCTTTCAGAAGGTGACAGCCGCTTTGCGTATGTTGGCATACGGTATCCCGGCTGGTTTAGTTGATGATCACTTGGCTATGGGTGAGAGCCAAGCCATCATGTGTGTCAAGCGCTTCGCAGTCGGAATTGTGCAAGTGTTTGGCTAGGAGTATTTGAGATCTCCCAATGCTGAAGACGCCGCAAGGCTATTGGAGATGAACAAAGCTCGCGGCTTTCCTGGTATGCTTGGATCAATAGATTGCATGCATTGGAGTTGGAAAAATTGTCCAAAGGCATGGCATGGGCAATTCCACGGCCAAAAAAGGGGTTTCACTATAATCCTTGAAGCGGTGGCCGATCAAGAGACTTGGATTTGGCATGCATTCTTTGGAATGCCTGGATCTTTGAATGACATCAATGTTGTCAACCAGTCACCACTGATGAATAAGATTGCAAATGGTGATTTGCCACCGGTGCAGTTTGTAGCAAATGGTCATACATACAACTATGGTTATTATCTAGCGGATGGCATCTATCCAAAGTGGCAAACCTTTGTGAAGCCGTTGCAAAAGCCGGAAGGTAAGAAAAATCTTGATTTTCACAATACTCAGGCGGCGGCTAGAAAAGATATGGAGAGAGCTTTTGGAATTTTGCAAGCCCAATTTGCTATTGTGAGAGGACCGACTAGAATTTGGGATCAAAAAATGCGTTGGTACATCATGCACAGGGCCAAGCCGGCAAAATCGGAGGCCCTGTGCGAAACTCTAAAGCAGGCCCTTTTTTGCTTAAAAACTACACAAGTAGAACTATAATAATAATAATATAAAGATCATAGAATCTGACGCACCAATTCTTGGTTGTATAGACTTCACTTAAACAACACCAGTGTTTCAGTGTTCTTTGTAATAAAATCTTCAATAATATCCTCATAATCAATCTTCTCAAATACATGTTTTCTAAGTTAAACCCTCAAAAAAATTGTTTCTTATTACACTTTTGGTAATCTTATTCAAGTTTTATAAGTGAAGACTTAACCTGGATCTTGCAATACCAATGCCTAATAGATGGAAAAAAGAAAAAGCTAGATTTGAGTAAAATAGGTAGTAGGTGGAAATCAGAATGCACAGTTAAAGCCTCACAGGATTGCCGGTTATCTTCTAACGACGATGCTTAAGAAATTGGAGATGGTTGAACATGAATAAACTTTACCTGCCGGCGGACAAAATTTGAGAAGAATCCATCGTCTCGGTCCCTCGCTGGCGGGTCCTGCCTTCCTGGACCAGTCGTGCTCCCTCGTCTCGATCCTTCGCTGGACAGAAGAATCCTGACCTAATCTTCATCGATAGCCGCCGGAGGAAGAAACGAAGAGACGAGTCGCTCCTTGCTTGTCTCGATCGCTGGAGGATTGGAGGCGAGGAGACGCACGATGTACTGGATCGGCCGCCTGCTTTAGTGCGCCAGGCGCACAGCGGCCCAGAGAGCAGAGGCCCATCTATGAAGGAGCGTTTCAACCAATTGGGCTGAGCCTAGTAGCTATACTGCATGCAAAAAAATCTAGGGCCCCTCAAAATTATGGGCCCTGTGCGGGCGCACAGGTTGCACCCCCATGGGCTCGGGTCTGATCATGCACGCTTGTATGATCATGCATAACATGATCATCGAGAATGAGCGTGGCCAAGATGTAGACTACTCTCAGTATGAGCTCTTGGGACATCCCGTGCGAGTGCGACGGAGGGCTGAAAAGGTAGCCCGTTTTGTTGCCTCTTATAATGTCATTCGACATCCCGCAGCGCATGATGATTTTCAGAAGAATCTCATTGAGGAGTGATGGGCATGAAATGGACGACAAAGAGCATCATGATTTGTGCGTTCGATATTGTATTGTTGAACTATTTGTTGTGTTTATTGCACTATTTGTTGTATTGAACGATAAACTTTTTGTTTGAATTGTAATAACAAAATTGAACTATTTATTTTGTTTGTGTTTGATCTTTTTCTTCTGTTTTGGAATGCATATGTTGTTCGTGGAAGAGTTGCGCGCGCTGCATTTTTACGCGCTGCTGGAGCTGCGCCCGCGCGCTGCATTTTAGCGCGGCTGCTGGAGCCAGCGCTACCCGCCGCGCCAAACCAGACGATGAACGCGTGGCAAAATAGATTTTTGGCGTATGGTGCATTCAGCGGCTGATGGAGATGCTCTAAGCGCGGGATGCGGGTGAATGGGAAGCCGATCGATCCGCCTACGACGAAGGTAGGCGTGCTGGCGATAATGGTCGACGCTTCATCTACCGGAAACTGCTCCCTTCAGTTTCTAAGCGCGCATTCATGGAGGGTGATGGCGTACATAAACTGACTGGTTCACCTCCTCGGCGCATCTACTTCATGCTATTTATTCTCTGCTCTTTGCATCTTTCCTGCTTTCATGGACTGCGTATGTGCTAATTTCTGTTGTTCCTGTGTGATTCAGGCGCCATAGCTCAATACAGCCATGGTGAAAGCACGACAACTGATGAGGAGGATGAGGCAGCAGAATCAGCGGCTTGACGATGCGGAGGAGGATAAGGAAGGGGCGGCGTACGTGGCTCACCGGCGCAAGACGATGCGGCAGCGGCAGTATTAGTGGTTGGTCTAAGTCGACAGGTAAACCTTAATGCTAGCTCTTCACCTTCCTTTCTCTCTGACCCCTGATGCCTTTTGTAATTCGCCCTTTATCCCGTTCATCTTGTCGGTCGCAGGTTTACAAGGTTTCAGGGCGAGGATCAGCCGATGAAGAGATGGTGTGCGCAGCTGCTGCATGTTGAATTTTTGGTATAGTTGTCGTTTTATCCGTGCCATTTTAATCTGCTCAGAAGTCATCAGATGATGATTATAAGACCTCTATTTTACAATTCGGCTTCTTTGTAGTAGTATTACTTGGTGAATAGTTGTTACTTTTTGTGAAAGGAGAAGAGCAAAGCTAATGAAAATGCAGAAACCGGCCCATGTGCTGCAGGAATCACAGACCTAAAAGCAGTATGTTGTCATGACGTAATTTTATTTCTGCCCTTTCAACATTGTGAATATCAGTTCTAGCACAAAGTTCATTGTAAGTGTGGTTGTATTGTAATATTGTGACCTCTCATGGAACTTGTATTGCCTTCACCTTTGATTCCTTCCTTGATGATCTATCCTCTGTATTTTAATATTTTGACCTCCCATGGAACTTGTATTGCCTTGCCTTGATTCTTTCTTCGATGATATCCTCTTTCTTTTTAGATTTAGTCTTTCAATTTTTCTCTGTTGCATTTGCAGCTTCATGGATCTGGAAGTATTGATATTGATTGTTCCAAGAGATGAAAAGGTGTTAAGTATTTTTTTTCTCTGTATCGTTTGAGCTAAAGCCAACTGATAGTTGAATATTGCTTTGGAAACAACAGTTTAGGGAACTTTGCATACCCAAGTGCAACCTCATATGAATCTTGGAAGAAATGATATTTTCTGAATTTGTATATTCTCAGATTTTTGGCTTCGTAAATATTTGTGGTTTAATCGGATCTCTAATTGTATGTTTTGTTGTTTACAGTTTTGGTGTATTCTCTTCTGTTGAACTATAATATCGAGAAAATTAAGAAAAACATTTATATGAGTACATATATCAGTTCTACCCATTCGTCAAACATCCCTGGTGTTTTTTTTTCTGAATATTGCTATTTTTTGGAATGTCATGATGTGATCTTTTGCGACAGAGTAGACCTATGAAGAAATAGCTGAACACAGTACATTGGAAACCAATCAGATTCCTCTCTTCAGTTGCATGCCATTTTTTGGAAAATGGAGTGGACAAGCAAAAGCTGCAAGAAAGCGCAATAGTTCAAAGAACTTGAAACAAATGTATATGGAGCCAACACACTTCATATGCCTAAAAATTACAAGAGCTCAAAACACTGAAAACATGTATAAGAAATATTTCATATATCAAACAATTATAAGAGCCAAAATAGACGGGCGCGGCAACGCGCGCCATCAACGATCTAGTTAAACCTGATTAGTGCTGAACCATTAAAATATGTATTATCCTCGTCACAACGCACAGGCAATTACATAGTTGATGAAGTAAGTATATAGAAGTAAGGATAAAATAGGTAGTGTCGTTCTAAGCCCGAGCTCATGTGAGCTCGGGTGAACAATAAAATAAAAAAATCTGATTTTTTTTTGTATGAAACAATGTTTTCATAGCTTGCAAAATTTCATCATGAAATGACATTCTTGAAAAATGTGGCAAAAAATTGATGCTCCAAAATGCGTTTTTGCCACGGTTTTCATGAATGTCATATGGTGATGAAATTTTGCAAGCAAACACACATTTTCTCAATGTTTCACATAAAAAATTAGAATTATTTGATTTTTTTTTAATTTTACTGTTCACCCGGACTCACATGAGCTCGAGAATAGAACAGCGGCGTCCGACGAAAGTCTATTTCAAGGGAGAAGTAAATATTGGATCCCGATAACTGCCACACGTGTGGTGTATCGGGTAGTTGTGCCACACGCCTCGTGTGGCATGAACAGCAACCAGCCCACACACCTACGTGTGAGCAAAACAACTAATGCCCACACACATCTTTTTTTCCTCCTGAACCCTCTCACACGCGTGCGTGTGGGCGAAGTTGATAACGCCCACACGCCCGTATGTTAGGCCTCGTACCCTTCTAGTTCCACACGCGACGCGTGACGCCCACCGCGCGCCCGCAGTTGCCATGGTCCAGACCCTCGTCCATGTTCGTTTATCTGCAGTTGCCATGTCGCTGAACTACGGTTGTCATGTCGGACAACTGCAGTTGCCATGGTTGCTCAACTGCAGTTGTCATGTATGGTCTGATCTAATGTAGTTGTCATGATTTTATAACTTTAGGAGTTGCCACATACTAACACTAGGCAGTTGAGAGAGTTGTCATGTGCTCACAAGCATGCTAGGGCAGTTGCCGTGTAAAAAGGAAGAGTTGCCATCTGCTTACGTGCACTTTAGGACAGTTGTCATGTACGTGCACGTTGGGGCAGTTGCCATGTACCATGCAAAAACACATGGCAACTCGGTAAAAAGACAGTTGCCATCTGCTTACGTGCACACTAGGCAATTGCCGTGTATCCTGCAAAAACACATGGCAACTCGGGTAAAAAAAGAAAGTTGCCACCTACTTATAAAGCACACTAGAGGTAGTTGCCATGTGCGCTATAGAAACACATGGCAACTAGCAGCTTACGTGTGGGAGAGGAGACGGGCGTGTGGGCGAGATGGCAAATGCCCACACACTAGTCCTTGTGTGTGAAAACTGGTGTGTGGGTGAACTGCTAAACGCCCACACACCGGTCCCTCCATGTGGTAAAACGGATATGTGGGCGAACTATGTCACGCACCACACACACGTCTTGTCCTACGTGACACAGAAAATCAGCCAGATTGTGTCAAGATTCGTGCATATAGTACTGGACGATGATGGATGCGTGTGGTCGAGATGGTCAACGCCCACACGTGTGGGCGTTAACATTTCCATAAATATTAGCTGTCAGACTGCCAGGAGGAAGGAGTCCATAGATTCTTTGGAAAGGTGAAAGAGAGACCTCATTATTTTCGTGCTTCCTTCCACGCGCAACGACAGACGCTCTTGCCGCGCGCGACACGGTGCTTACCCAGTCACACTACGAAAGAAAGCAGTACCCCTCACCGCAAGGCTCCAATTGCAGCACACGACACACGTCCTTCTCCCTGTAGTTTTCTACCCGGCCTATTCACCATCAAAGAGAAAACCCAACCTGCAACTACCCCTCTACAGCGTCAAAAGAAAAACCTTGGTCCGCTCCTTGCAAGTGTGGCAAGGAGCAATGCATTCTCGGTCTGTGCTAGCCCTGGGTCTGCTCCTGCTGTTGAGCCTCGACGGAGAGGTGGCCCTGGCGGCGGAAGACGGCCAGTTCGCCTACCAAGGTTTCGTCACCGCGAACCTCACGCTGGATGGCCTCGCCACCGTCATGCCCAACGGCCTCCTGTTGCTCACCGATCCGGTCACGGAGTACAAGACAACAGGCCATGCCTTCCACCCTGCACCACTCCGCTTCCTCAAAAGTTCCACCACGACGACGACGACGACGAACAGCACCGCCATGGCGCGGTCCTTCTCCGCGACCTTCGTGTTTGCCATTTCGTTCAGGTACGATGGCCTGACCAGCTATGGGCTTGCGTTCGTGGTCGCGCCGACCTCGAACCTCTCAGCAGCAAACGGCGGGCGGTACCTGGGCCTCCTCAACGCGACAAACGGCACGGCGAGCGACCGGATCTTGGCGGTCGAGCTCGACACCATCATGGACGCTGCGTTTCGCGACATCAACAGCAACCACGTCGGCATCAACATCAACAGCCTCATCTCACGGCAAGCCAAGCCGGCTGGGTACTACAGCGACGAGAACGGCGTCTTTCAAGACCTGAGGCTAAACAGCCGCCAACCGATGCAGGTGTGGGTGGACTACAACGCCCAGGCCAGGCGATTAAACGTGACATTATCACCCATCCAGGTACGAAAGCCTAGAAATCCTCTGCTCTCCGAGGTCATCGATCTCTCCGCGGTCACGACGGACAAGATGTACGTCGGCTTCTCGGCTTCTGCAGGTCTCAGCATAGGCACGCGCCACTACGTCCTTGGATGGAGCTTCAGCTTGGACGGACCTGCCCCGCCGCTAGACTTCTCCAAGCTTCCCTCCTTGCCACGCCTGGGACCCAAGCCTCGGCCCAAGATATTGGATGCCGTGCTGCCACTAGTCACCACATCCCTTGTGATTGTAGTGCTAGCTGCCGTCTTCTTCTTCTTGTGGCATAGGCGTCGATTCACTGAGGTGCGAGAGTATTGGGAGGAAGAGTTCGGCCCATATCGGTTCACATACAAGGATTTATTTCACGCCACGGAGGGGTTCTCTGATAGGAATTTGCTTGGCGTAGGAGGATTCGGAAGAGTGTATAGGGGAGTTCTTTCTGTGTCCAATTTAGAGGTTGCTGTGAAGAGAGTGTCACATGATTCGAAACAAGGAGTAAGGGAGTTCATTGCGGAGGTGGTGAGCATTGGCCGTCTCCGCCACTGAAATCTTGCGCAGTTGCTAGGCTATTGCCGGCGAAAGGGTGAACTTCTCTTGGTATATGACTACATGGAAAATGGCAGTCTTGACAAGTACTTGTACAACGAAAACAAGCCAACTCTACATTGGGCCGAGAGGTATCAGATCATCAAAGGTGTTGCATCAAGCTTGTTGTATCTTCATGAGGAATGGGAGAAAATCGTCATACATCGAGATATAAAAGCAAGCAATGTGCTCCTGGACAGACAAATGAATGGACGACTTGGTGATTTTGGTCTAGCAAGGTTATATGACCATGGCACAGTTGCTAAAACAACACATGTGGTGGGCACCATGGGATATCTTGCAGCAGAAATTATACGCACCGGAAAGGCAACGCCCTTAACAGATGTGTTTGCATTTGGCGTGTTTCTCCTAGAGGTCGCCTGTGGGTGTAGGCCAATTGGTAGCAGCAAGAACAACACAGAGATAGTGTTGGTCGATTGGGTGCTTGAACACCACCGCAATGTCTCAATTCTCGACACAGTAGATCCTCGACTCATGGGGAATTTCAACATAGAGGAAGTCACTCTCGTGCTCAAACTAGGTTTATTATGCTCATACCCATCACCCAGTGCAAGGCCTAGCATGCGAAAGGTCATGCAATACCTGGACCGTGGAGAGTCAATTCCTGACATGCCTCCAACATATGTGAGTTATAGCATGATAGCAATGATGCAGAATGAAGGGTTCTATTCCTGCATAATGTCGTGCACTCCGTCGAATAGCACTGTATCTGGCAAGTCTTCGGTGACGGTTCTACAAGAAGGAAGATGAAGGCTTGTATTTTTCTTTTCTTTTTTGTGTGGGGAAGATGAAGGCTTGTAATTTACCATTCTTATTTATTCTCCTCTTGATATTTCTATAAGCGCTTGTAATCACCTATGACTTGAATCTCCCTTTGCACATCATGTGACCCGAGTATGCCAGGGGAGGTCTTTTACTTTTCTTTGGACACTTTTATTAACTCAAAATATAGCAGAGTAACACCGGACCTCTGCATAGTTAGGATGCACACAACCAATCACAGGCAGTCTAATACAAGAAAAAAAACATATTTACACTAGTAAAGCCGTAAAAGACCAACACTATGGCTATGTCTAAGGGGGTGGTGGATTAATCTAGAAATTATGCAGCCACCCATGTTGGGTGAAAATCTCCTTGGCCACCCGCTCCAGCCGCATACACATCTCCTTGAACAACGGTTGATACTTCATTCGGTGTAGCATAAACCACGTATGAAGCGTGTGTATATGTAAGTGCATCTAGTGCCTCTTAGTGATTTTGGTGTATTGAAGACTTATAGGTTAAGGGACTAATGGGTTTTTGAGTGTACACAGGTCTATAAATCTATGAGGAGTTTTAAAATTTACAGAGAAAGTCGACCCCTAAAAATGAATGTCTTCAACTGAAGACTTTGGCTTTCTGAAGACTTCGAAAGTGAAGAAATTGGTGTGATCCTGAAGACTTGATATTCATGCGAGGAATATGAAGCTTGAAGACTTTTGTTTTCGTAATTTCGTTTTTCTCTTTCTTGAGTCATAGGAAACACAGTACTATTAAAAGGGGTCGAGGTAAAACTAAGGAAAAGTTTTTAAGTGATGCTCATCTCAAAATCCTACACCTACCAATCCTTTTGAGTGAAGCCATTGGAAATCTCATACAGTTCAGTCAATTTCTTCAGTGACAGAGACGAAGATCTTCTGGTCTCTGAGGAATTTGTTCTGACTGAGGAATTAGGAATTCGCCAGTGCGGATTGCCTACAAGTGAGGAACATGATAGCCCTAAGGAATTTGAACCTCAAATTTCCGACCATTGCTGTACTATGCACCAGCTGTCCCAAAATTGTTGGGATCTACGGTAGGGTGCATCGACTGCAAATTAAAATTTCCTACGCGCAGAACAACCAAGAACATGCTACGGGAGATGGATCACAGTTCGTTACCACTAGACGCGCAGTGTCGTGCAGCGGAAGAAGAGTTGGGGCAGCGCGTCTGCGTGGATCGTCTCCTCCTCATCCGATCTCCCTCGTACAACCGGTGGTCAGTTCCCACGTACAGGTTCGCCGGAGCGGCACAAGTGCACCGCCTCTAACGGTATCCGTGCGTGCAGGAGGAACGTCGTGCGGCGGACTGCTAGGTCCGATCACACAACCGGCGGTGAGTGGAGGTGTCTATTCGCAACACATGCAAACCCTAGTGACAGCACCGAAGCGATTAGCTGCGTGAGTGTGCGGCACCTCCACTATATATATAGGCGTCCGTCGCGGGCTCAACACTTGGGCCTCGCATGGACCCTAAAACTTATAAGTCTACTCGGCCATAATCCGAATACAGTTCGGATCACATCCGACCAGTGTCCTCGGATCCGACCTCGTAGGTTCCTTCCTTTAAGCGCGCGACCCCTTAGGTTCAAGTCGGCTTGGTCGCAGTTCGAATCAACTCCAAACTGCACGGTTGATAGCGGCCTCTAGCAAGGCATGTCGAACACCAAGCAGACTATGAAGCTGGTTAGCGAACTTGTACATTACACTTCCATTCCTTTTGCCACACGATATATGTTGTCGAGCTCAAGGCGAGTCTGTCATCCTTGTGCTAGCCCGACCTCTTTCTCGTTCCAGTGATACCGACCACAAACCGGATTATCTCATAATCCTTGTCGCATGGCCATGCTTATCCTGGTCGGATCACACGAGGGGCCCAGAGTATATCTCTCCTGGTCGGAGGGGCAAATCACATCTTGCTCGACCATGTCTCGCAGCATAGGTCTGGACAAGTCTGAAACCTACCTTTGTAACTACCTAGTCACGGAGTAGCATTTGGTCGGCCCAAAGCAAATCTGTCACCATCCCGAGTACATGCGTCAGCTCAGGTCTTAGGACATAGAACATATGTTGTACTAGAGACTCACAGATGACATATCATTGCGTCTCATAGTTGGGTCTGTCCGACTTGGACCTTATCTCGACTCGGATCTGACTACGTCGAATCCGACCAGATCGTTCCAAGTCCATATTTTCGTGCTTCCTTCACACACAATGACAGACGCTCTTGCCGCGCACGACACGGTGCTTACCCAGTCACACTACAAAAGAAAGCAGTACCACTCACCGCAATGCTCCAATTGCAGCACACGACACGCGTCCTTCTCCCTGTAGTTTTCTACCCGGCGTCTCCTTTCCACCATCAAAGACAAAACCCAACCTGCAACCACCCCGCTACCGCGTCAAAAGAAAAAGGGAAAAGTCTAAAATAAACCTGGAATTCATGCTCTAATTCTGAACCAAACCTCGACCTCAAAATCCCTAAAACTGGCACCTTGCACTGTCTAATCCCGGTCTATCCCAATTGATTTCTGTTAATTGCTCGTTTGGCGCACTGGGAAAAGGACGATCCTCACTGACTTATGGGCCCACGGGCCATATAGATCTTGCTGGTTAACGAGAGTAATATACGTTCATGAAATGGTTAAATGCTCGTGAAGGAAAGAAAGAAGAGTACTCCATGGGAATCAAGACATACATAGACGAGAGGTCGAGGCCGTGGACTCTATGGGTGCAGATAGCCATTAACTGTAGCGGGCCTATAATTCGTACTAGTACGTACGAGGCAGACGTATTACGTTGAATTCAACGTTTCCGCATGTTAGATTGGATCGATGGAAGCGTTCCTACTCCTCCGTAGAGGAGCCGCGGGTATATATTGATTGTAGGCAGAAACAGCCTCTGCCTTGGCGTACAAGAAGCCCACTGATCGCAAGGATCAGCGAGATAGAGATAGGAGATTAAACGGGAGAGGAAATATAGAGATGGTAGTTGAGATTACATGGCGTGAATATCTCTAAGTCTAACACCCTCCCTTAATCTGAACTACCTATCCTAAATTAAGATTGTTCTTGAATGCTTCAAATGGCTTGTACGGCAGAGCTTTGGTGAATCTGTCGGCCACTTGATCTCTGGAAGGAATGAAGCAGATCTCCAGCTTCTTTTCTGCAACCCTTTCTCGTACAAAGTGAAAGTCTATCTCAATATGCTTGGTTCTGGCATGAAAGACAGGATTAGCACTTAAATAAGTGGCACCCAAATTATCACACCATAGGCATGAAATACGATGTTGCTTCACACCCAATTCTTCAAGCAAAGATTCAAGCCAAATAATTTCAGCAGTAGCATTCGCCAATGATTTGTACTCGGCCTCAGTACTTGACCTTGAGACTGTTGCTTGTTTCCTGGAACTCCAAGAAATAAGATTAGAATCGAAGAAAACAGCAAAACCACCTGTTGATTTTCTATCATCGCTGCAACCTGCCCAGTCTGCATCAAAGAAAGCACTAACAAGTGTAGAGTTGGACCGTCTAAAATGAAGTCCCAAACCTACAGTGTGTTTGAGATACGGAATGATCCTCTTAACAGCTGTCCAATGAGCAGAAGTGGGAGCATGTAGGTATTGACATACTTTGTTAACAGCAAAAGAAATATCTGGTCGTGTCAAGGTTAAGTATTGCAAGGCTCCAACAGCACTTCTGTATTTGGTGCTTTCTTCCTCCTTAAGTAGCTCCCCTTCGTATGCTGACAATTGTTCTGATGAAGATAATGGTGTGGGTGATGCCTTGCAATCCTTCATTCCCATCCGAGCCAAGAGTTCAGTGGCATATTTTTCTTGTTTCAATACTATACCATCCTGAACCTTTTTAACTTCAATGCCTAAAAAGAAGCTCAAATCACCAAGATCCTTTAAAGCAAACTCTGAGCTTAGATCATGCAAAAGGGCATCTGTAGCATTCTGAGAGGAGCTTGCAACTATAATATCGTCAACATATATGAGCACAAAGATAACAATGTTTGCCTTATTGTATATGAAGAGAGATGTGTCAGCTTTTGATGCAATAAAGCCAAGACGTTTTAACTGCATACTTAACCTGGAGTACCATGCTCTAGGTGCTTGTTTCAAACCATAAAGAGCTTTGTCAAGTTTGCATACATAATGAGGTTTTTGTTTGTTTTCATAACCTGGTGGTTGCCTCATGTAGACCTCCTCTTCCAGAACACCATGCAAAAACGCGTTATGTACGTCTAGCTGCCTTAGGCTCCATCCCCTAGACACAGCAATAGCTAGCACAAGTCTGATGGTTGTAGCTTTTACCACAGGGCTAAATGTATCCTCATAATCAATACCATAACGCTGCTTAAAACCTTTAGCAACGAGACGTGCTTTATACCTGTCAATGGAGCCATCGGCCTTTTTCTTGATCCTATAGACCCATTTACAGTCAATAATGTTTTTACCTTTCTGGTTTGGCACCAAGTGCCATGTTTTGTTTCTCATTAAGGCTGTATATTCCTCATCCATAGCGTTTTTCCACTTCTGATCTCCAAGTGCGTCATCCAATTTTGTTGGCTCGCCTGAAATGCACAACATGCCATACGGAATAGTGCCATCAGTTCTTATTTTTGGATTTTTAATACCTTTTTGTAGTCGAGTTGTAATTCTTGATGTGGTTGGTGGAGGCTGCTGTACACGCTAGCGCACGGCATTGCTGGTCGCAGAAGATCCTGGAGAGGAATCGGGAGATGCCACACCGGATCCAGTGGCCACGGGTGTGGTTAGCTCATTCGGCACCGCACCGTCATTTGCCGCAGAAGATCCTGTGCCAGATGAGCCTGTCGGGCGCGTGTGCGGGTCGCGCCTCGCGGTTGGCTGCATGCGCAAGCCGTTCGAGGAGGATTCCCCGCGTGGAGGCGTGGCGGCCGCGGATTACGTCGCCCGCGCCTGGCCATGCAAACTGGCTGGCTCGCGATCCAGGGCGAATATCCGCGCCCGACCCGAGGAGGATTGGCGCGCAGGGGTGGCAGGCGCCGCCAGATCGTCCTCGTTCGCCGCGCCAGCTTCGTCCTCTTCTTGCACATGAAATATAGCATTGTTTTGGACAAGATTTTGATCATTTTGACGATTTTGAACTCCATTTTCTTCAGAGGCCTGCACACACGGAAGACAAGGGCTAGTTCCAGTAGGAGTATTATCATCATGTTGGTTAGTGCAATTGTTTCCCCCGTGATCAAAATCTCGAAGTGTGGTTGGAAGAAGAAGAATCTCTTGACGAAGTAGAGCGCCGGCATTGGGATGGAGAGATTCAAACGGAAAAACGGATTCATCAAACACAACATCGCGAGATATATAAACTCGGTCTGTGGGAACATCTAGACACTTTACTCCCTTGTGCATGGGGCTATATCCCAAAAACACACATTTTTTGGAACGAAACGCAAGTTTGCGTGTATTGTATGGTCTTAGATTTGGCCAACATGCACAACCAAATACTCGAAGAGATTTGAAGTCTGGTTTGTCACCAAAAAGACGTGTGATGGGACTCTCAAATTTGATGACTTTGCTCGGTCGAATATTTATGAGATATGTGGCAGTGAGAAAGGCTTCATCCCAGAGTTTGAGGGGCATGGAAGCATTGGCTAGTAGTGCTAGTCCTACCTCAACAACATGGCGGTCTTTGCGTTCAGCCGACCCGTTCTGTTGGTGAGCATGGGGGCAAGAAACATGGTGAGAAATTCCAATCTTTTGAAAGAAAGAATTTAGTTTTTCATACTCACCACCCCAGTCGATTTGCATAGCAAGAATCTTTGAGTCTAGTTGGTGTTCAACAAGGTTTTGGAAATTGAGAAACACTTGAAAGACATCAGATCGTTTCTTCAGCAAATAGATCCAAGTGAACTTGCTATAATCATCAATGAAACTAACATAATAGGAAAATCTGCCAACTGATGTGGGAGCTGGTCCCCATACATCTGAAAAAACTAACTGCAATGGAGCAGTGGATACACTTGTAGATGTAGGATAAGGTAGCTGATGACTCTTAGCTTGCTGGCAAGCATCACAAATTGACTCAACACTAGACTCATAGGGAAGATTATTCTTGCTAAGGACATGTTTAACTATGACTAAGGAGGGATGACCAAGACGATTGTGCCACTTTGCCGAGGAGGGTTTGATGACACTCCACGCTTGTTTATTCGACCATGATGAAGATGAAGATGATATGAGTGGATATAGGCCTCCCTCACACTTTCCTCTAAGTATGACCTTCCTCGTTGCCAAGTCCTTGATCACAAAAGAGTGGGGATAAAATATTATGAGAACATTGTTGTCAAGAGCAAAACGATGAACAGAAACGAGATTTTTGGAAGCATGTGGAACATGTAAGACATTATTAAGATGTAAATCTTTTATGGGGGTTTTAACAATTGATTTTCCAACATGAGTAATGTCCATACCAGTTCCACTTGCCGTGTGTATCTGATCATCGCCATGATACCTTTCCCGCATTGTTAGCTTGTCAAGTTCTCCGGTGATGTGCTCAGTAGCACCGGAGTCGGCATACCAGTTGGTGTCAATGCAGTAGTAGTTGGTGACGAGGTTGGCTGCCTTCTTCTCCTCATGATCATCATCATAGCGATGCCAGCAAGCTCTTGCGCCACCGGCATGAAACTTGTAGCAGATCTGGCACTCTGGATAGTCTCCTTCTTGCTGGTGTTGTTGCTATGGTTGGGGACGAAGCCGTTGCTGTTGATAGCCGCCGCCACCACCGCGACCAGGAGAGGAAGAAGGGCGGTTCCCTCGACCGTGTCCTCCTCTGGTGCTTCGACCACGGCCTCCCCTGCCACGGGACTGCCCGCGCCCCCTGTAGACGGCGTTGGCAGAGGAGCGGAAGCCTGCTGGTCCGTCCCCCAGCATCTCCATGCGTTGATCGAACGCAGAAATCTGCACGAAGAGGTCGTCGACGCTGATGGAGTTCTTGATCGCGCCGATTGCTGCCAGGACGGGATCATAGTCCCGATCAAGGCCAGCCAATATGTAGCCCACCATCTCTGGATCGGTCACCGGACGCCCAGCCGCAACTAGCTCGTCCCCGAGGTTCTTCATCTTGGCGATGAAGGTGTTGCTCGACATGTTGCCCTTCTTGGTGTTGGAGATGGCCATCCGTAGATTGGTTATGCGGGATTGCGACTGCGCAGTGAATATTGTGGTAAGAGCAGTCCACAGATCAAAGGTGTTGTCCTTACCGATGACTTGTGCAAGAATTTCCTGGGTGAGCGAGTTCAACAGGTAGCTCAGAACCTGCTGATCCTTCGACAACCACGGGCCGTACAGAGGGTTGGGCTCAATGGCCGTGGTTTTATCCGCCTTGGTGACTTCTATGGTCTTTGGCGGTGCGGCGTCGCTGTCGTCGAGGAGGCCGGTCACTTGCGCGCCTTGCAATGCCGGCATGACCTGCGCCTTCCACAGGAGGTAGTTCCCCCTTGCGAGCTTCTCTGTTGGTGGAGCTCCTAGGTTGAGGCCGACGGTGCTTGAGCTCGTGGCCATGGCGATGGAAGGGTGTTTAGGGTTTTGGTTTTGCTAGACGATAGGAAGAGACGTGGCTCTGTATACCATGTTAGATTGGATCGATGGAAGCGTTCCTAGTCCTCCGTAGAGGAGCCACGGGTATATATTGATTGTAGGCAGAAACAGCCTCTGCCTTGGCGTACAAGAAGCCCACCAATCGCAAGGATCAGCAAGATAGAGATAGGAGATTAAACGGGAGAGGAAATATAGAGATGGTAGTTGAGATTACATGACGTGAATATCTCTAAGTCTAACACAGCACACTGACAATCATTTCTGGTATCAGCCGTCGCTGTATGCTGTGTACACAGGAGGTACCCTCCCCTTTCCTGCTTCCTTCCACGTGCAACGACGAACGCTCCTTGCCTTGTCCCGCGCGGCACGGTGCTTGATTACCCAGCTAACGAGTCACTACGAAAGATACTATACTCAAGAAATATGGCATTCTTTGTCAAAACACGTCCTTCTCAGTGTAGTTTCCACAGCCCAAAGCTGGAAAATCAAGCCTGCAAGGCTCCAATCACCCATCCACAACGTCAAAGGAAGAACCTTGGTCTGCTAGCTCCTCCTTGCAAGTGTGACAAGGCGCCATGCTTTCTGAGTCTCTGCTTGCGCTTGGTCTGCTCCTCCTGCTGAGCCTGAGCCTCGACGGAGAGGTGGCCCTCGCGGCGGAAGACGGCGAGTTCGCCTACCAAGGCTTCGCCACGGCGAACCTTACGCTGGATGGCCTCGCCACCGTCATGCCCAACGGCCTCCTGCTGCTCACCGACACGGAGTCCGCGAACACGGGCCATGCCTTCCACCCCGCGCCACTCCAGTTCCTCGAAAGTTCCACCACGACGACGAACAGCACCACCATGGCGCGGTCCTTCTCCGCGACCTTCGTGTTTGCCATTTCATCCAGGTACGATGGCCTGACCAGCTACGGGCTTGCGTTCGTCGTTGCTCCGACCTCGAACCTCTCGGCTACGAACGGCGGGCGGTACATGGGCCTCCTCAACGCGACAAACGGCACGGCGAGCCACCGCATCCTGGCGGTCGAGCTCGACACCATCATGGACGTCGCGTTCCGCGACATCGACAGCAACCACGTCGGCATCGACGTCAACAGCCTCGTCTCACGGCAGGCCAAGCCGGCTGGGTACTACAGCAACGAGAACGGCGCCTTCCAAGATCTGAGGCTGAACAGCCGCAGGCCGATGCAGGTGTGGGTGGACTACGACGCCCAAGCCAGGCGAATCAACGTGACATTAGCACCTGTGCAGGTACCAAAGCCCAGGAATCCTCTCCTCTCCGAGGCTATTGATCTCTCCACGGTCATGGTGGAAGAGATGTACGTCGGCTTTTCTGCTTCTAGCGGTACTCCCGGTGATAATCACCACTCTGTCCTTGGATGGAGTTTCAGCTTCGACGGACCCGCCCCGATGCTAGACTTCTTCAAGCTCCCCGCCCTGCCGCGCCTAGGTCCCAAGCCTCGGTCCAAGATCTTGGACGCCGTGTTGCCACCGGCCGCAGTATCGCTTGTCATTGCCGTGCTAGCTGCCGTGTTCTTCTTCTTGTGGCATCGGCGTCGATTTGCCGAGGTGAGAGAAGATTGGGAGGATGAGTTCGGCCCACATCGTTTCGCATACAAGGATTTGTTTCATGCCACTGAGGGCTTTTCGGGTAGGAATTTACTTGGAGTAGGAGGATTTGGAAGAGTGTACAGAGGATTGCTTTCTGTGTCCAATTTAGAGGTTGCGGTGAAGAGGGTGTCACATGATTCTAAACAAGGACTAAGGGAGTTCATTGCAGAGGTGGTGAGCATTGGCCGTCTCCAACACCGGAATCTCGCACGGTTACTAGGCTACTGCCGTCGGAAGGGTGAACTTCTCTTGGTTTATGAGTACATGAAAAATGGTAGTCTTGACAAGTACTTGTATACTCAAAATAAGCCAGCTCTACATTGGCCTGAAAGGTATCGGATCATCAAAGGTGTCGCATCAAGCTTGTTGTATCTTCATGAGGAATGGGAACAAATTGTCATCCATCGGGATATAAAGGCTAGCAATGTGCTCTTGGACAGTCAGATGAATGGACGGCTCGGTGATTTTGGTCTAGCAAGGTTATACGACCATGGCACGGTTTCTAAAACAACACATGTGGTGGGCACCATGGGGTACCTTGCACCGGAACTTATACGCACCGGGAAGGCAACACCCTTAACCGATGTGTTCGCATTTGGTGTGTTTCTCCTTGAGGTCGCATGTGGGCGTAGGCCAATCAACAGTACCAAGGATATCACAGAGTTAGTGTTGGTCGATTGGGTGCTTGAACATCACCGCAACGGCTCAATTCTTGACGTGGTCGATCCACGTCTTATGGGGAATTTCAACCCAGAGGAAGCCACCCTCCTGCTCAAATTAGGTTTGTTATGCTCCTACCCATCGGCCAATGCAAGACCTAGCATGCGAAAGGTCATGCAATACCTGGACTGCGACCAGTCAATTCCTGACATGTCCGCCTACATGAGTTACAACAGGATAGCAATGATGCAGAATGAAGGGTTCGATTCATACATAATGTCGTACCCTTCATCGAATATGAATATTTGTGTTGTATCTGGTGAGTCTTCGGTGTCAATTCTTGAAGAGGGAAGGTGAATGCTTTTAATTTGCACCTGTTTTTTATTCTTCTCTCAATGTTCCTTTAAGAACTTGTAATCCATATTGGATCTGAGTTTGTCTAAGTGAACTAGTTCTATCTCATGCACGAATTTCAGTAATCAGTAACACTTTTGGTAAGGAAATAGTGGTAACCGCCATTTGCCGAGACTCCAGAGTCCACTACTAGTCCCTGGCGAGGTGTAATCTTAGTAAGGATTTGCTTAGCGATATCCCAAGAGCATCTCAAACAGATGATGAAAAATTGGTGTCGTGAAAAACAATATAGGGCAGAAGGGAGAGAAAATTCATCACCGCCACGGTTGTTGCTTTAACAGATGTGGTAAAAGTGATGCCCAAATTTTTTGCCCTCCTCAGCCGCTGTTCTCCACTCCAACATTGCATACATAATTCAAACAAAAACCTGTGATTACGGGGAATTTGGCTACGTCTCCCCTAATCTCTCTGATAAACCTCCCTTAATCCCCCCCCTAAATTATGGGGAATTTATGCTGCCTAGGCATCAAGCTCTATGAACCAATCGATAATTTTGTTATGGTTTGGACTGAAACGAGTTTCTGGAGAATTTGTACGAGCATATGGCGATGTAGCCTTAAACTGTTGCAGTTTGGACCGAAGCGAGTTTCAGGAGAATTAGCAACTTAATAATCTAGCACAAAGTACGTGCATAACATGAATTGTTGCGGTTTGGTTAAGTTTCAGTTGACTGGGACCTATTCACACCCTTTAAGTAACCGATTCTTCCCCAGCGACCAACTTTCACCTGACACGCGCTTTAGCCTATTGAGGTAGAAGACATACATAGACGACGAGCTCAAGACGGTGGACTCTGTGGAAGCAGATAGCCATTAGTGTCGCGGGCCTATCATATTTGTAGTTGTACGAGGCAGACGTATTACGTTGAATTCGATGTTTCAGCACACTGAAAATCATTTTCAGCATCAGCCGTCGCTGTGTCCATGAGGTACCCTCCCCCTTACTACCTCTGTCATGATTTATTGTCCCTCTTTGTATTTTATGTCAAGCTTTGACCGTAAATTTAAGTAACAAAATGTTAATGCATGTCAAAACAAATTATATCGTTGAATTCATACTTAAACATAGTTTATGATAATATTATTTTTACTATATATAATATATATTTATTAGAACAAATCATAGCCAAAATATGAATCTAAATAGGAGAAGGACTAATAAACCAGGACAGGGGCACTACTTTCCTGCTTCCTTCCACGTGCAACGACTACGCTCTCTGCCTTGCCCCGCTCGGCACGGTGCTTAATTAACCAGCTAACGAGTCACACTGCGAAAGATACTCCAGATCCCAAAAATGGTAGTATTCCTTGTCAACACACGTCCTTCTCCGTGTAGTTTCCACAGCCCGGCGTCTCCTCTTCACCGTCAAAGCAATCACCCATCCACAACGTCAAAAGGAGAGGCTTGGTCTGCTCCTTGCAAGTGTCACGAGGCGCCATGCTTTCTCAGTCTGTGCTAGCGCTTGGTCTGCTCCTCCTGCTGAGCCTGAGCCTCGACGGAGAGGTGGCCCTGGCGGCGGAAGACGGCGAGTTCGCCTACCAAGGCAAGATAGAAGAGATATTTGCTGTGATAATACTCATTGTATTGGGCTGTTTATATAGTACATGTACATGTTCAGTTACAAGCATGGTTTTCACTTTCAGTGGGATTTCGATGAAATCCACTGAATTTCAGTAATTTCAGCAGACACTGAAATATTACGTTTCGGTCAAAATATTTCAGCAATTTCAATATAGCACAACAATTCCAATATATTTCAAAATATTTTTTAAAATTTTTTAAAAAATAATTGAATTCAAGTGAATATTTCGGTCATTTGGCTGAAATGGAAACTGAAATCACTGAAATTCATTGAATTTCAGTGATTTTGGTTGGTGCTGAAATTTTTCTGAAACTGAAATTAAAAACCAGGGTTACAAGTCATTAGGACGTGGAATATCAAGAGAGAGGTCTCTAGACCTTCTACATTCTAGCACTAAGCTGTAATTGCTAGGTGTTGCAACTCATTATGCTAGACAGCACTAACTCGTAACATTTGACAAGGCATCGCCACGGCGAACCTTACGCTGGATGACCTCGCCACCGTCATGCCCGGCGGCCTCCTGGTGCTCACCAACTCGGATCACCCGACGAAAGACCACCCTTCCACCCTGCGCCGCTCCACTTCCGCACAGGTTCCACCACGGCGGCAACGGCGAAAAACACCACCGCCATGGCGCGGTCCTTCTCCATGTCCTTCGTCTTTGCCATCATGTCCAGATACGATGGCATGACCAGCCATGGGCTTGCTTTCGTGGGCGCTCAGACCTCCAACCTCTCAACGGCGAACAGCCAACAATACCTGGGCCTCCTCAACGCGACAAACGGCACGGCGAGACGCCAAGCTCCACGACATCGAAAGCAACCACGTGGGCATCGACGTCAACAACCTCATCTCTCGGCAGGCCAAGCCGGCTGGGTACTACTGCGACAAGGACGGCGCCTTTCAAGATCTGAGGCTGAACAGTCGCGGACCGATGCAGGTGTGGGTTGACTACGACGCCATGGCCAGGCGACTCGACGTGACATTAGCACCGGTGCGGGTACCAAAGCCCAAGAATCCTTTGCTCTCCCAAGTCATTGATCTCTCCACGGTCATGGCGGACAAGATGTACGTCGGCTTCTCGTCTTCGTCAGGTATCGACTCCACGCGCCACTATGTCCTTGGATGGAGCTTCAGCTTGGACGGGCCTGCCCCGCCTCTTGACTTCTCCAAACTCCCTGCTCTGCCACATGTGGGTCCCAAGCCTCGGTCCAAGATCTTGAACGTCGTGCTGCCATTGGCTTCGTCATTGCTTGTCATCGCAGTGATGGGTGTTGTCTTCTTCATTTTATGGTATCGACGCCGATTTGCCAAGGTGAGAGAAGATTGAGAGGATGAGTTTGGCCCACATCGTTTCCGATACAAGGATTTGTTTCATGCCACCGAAGGGTTTTCGAGTAGGAATTTACTTGGTGTAGGAGGATTTGGAAGAGTGTACATAGGATTGCTTTCGCCGTCCAATCTGGAGGTTGCAGTGAAGAGGGTGTCACATGATTCTAAACAAGGAGTAAGGGAGTTCATTGCAGAAGTGGTGAGCATTGGCCGTCTCCACCACCGAAATCTCGCACGGTTACTAGGCTACTGCCGTCGAAAGGGTGAACTTCTCTTAGTTTATGAGTACATGGAAAATGGTAGTCTTGACAAGTACTTGTACGATAAAAATAAGCCATTTCTACACTGGCCTCAGAGGTATAATATCATCAAAGGTGTTGCATCAAGTTTGTTGTATCTTCATGAGGAGTGGGAACAAATCGTCATCCATCGAGATATAAAGGCAAGCAATGTGCTCTTGAACGGTCAGATGAATGGACGGATGGGTGATTTTGGTCTAGCGAGGTTATACGACCATGGCACGGTTGCTAAAACAACACATGTGGTGGGCACCATGGGATACCTTGCACCGGAACTTATACGGACTGGGAAGGCAACACCCTTGACCGATGTGTTCGCATTTGGCGTGTTTCTTCTAGAGGTTGCATGTGGTGTAGACCAATCAGCTGCAGGAAGGACAACACACAAACAATGTTGATCGAATGGGTGCTTGAACATCGCTGCAATGGATCAATTATCGATGTGGTAGATCCACGACTCATGGGCAATTTCAACATAGAGGAAGCCACCCCCGTGCTCAACTTAGGATTATTGTGCTCCTACCCATCACCAAGTGCAAGGCCTAGCATGCGAAAGGTCGTGCAATATCTGGACCGTGGCCAATCAATTTCTGATCTATCTCCAACCTACGTGAGTTACAACATGATAGCGATGATGCATAATGAAGGGTTCGATTCGTACAAAATGGCGTGCACTCTGTCGAATACTAGCATTTGCTTTGTATCTGGTGAGTCTTCAGTGACCATTCTACAAGAGGGGAGATGAATGCTTGCAATTGAATCTTCTCATTTTATTCTCCTTTAGCTATTTCTTCAAGCGCTTATAATCAAACCGTGACATGAGTTTCCCTTTTAATATCATGTGATCCGCGTATTCTGGTGGAAGCTCTTTTACTTATGTATGTATGAAACCATGTTTTCATAGTGAAATATTTCTGTCTCGAGCATCAATTTTAGTAACCAGTAACACTATGGGTGTAAAGTAATCAATTGTACTCCCTTCAATTCATATTAATTGTCGCTGATTTAATACAACTTTGTACTAAATCAACGACAATTAACATGGATCAAAGGGAGTATCATCTCTAGTGCTAGTGCTTTGCTGCTACTAGACCTGCACATTTCCATAGTGAGCCAAAGAGGCCCCTCAATGCATGATTACATGATACTGTAATTGGCACCTTGGATCGGGACAGAGCATCAGTTGTCGGCACAAAATACATCCCAAGGGAGCACGCGTACATAGGGTGAGGGTACATGGTGGCATGGCTGTAGGGCTGGACAAAAAGCTCGGGGTCGAGGCTTGGTTCGGTTCGGTTCGGATCGAAGGTCCAACAAGCCAAGTCCAAACCTTCAGTCAAGCTCATGAAGCTTGACAAGCCGGTTAGAGACTCGATGAACAAAATCAGCACGGCCTTTGCTAAAAAAATAGCAACATACTCTCTTCGTTCACTATTTTGAGATGTTCTAACTTTTTTCTAATTCTGATGTATATAGACGCAATTTTATGTGTCTGCTCATTCATTTTAGTCCGTTTGTAGCCCATATTAAAATACCAAAAAATCTTAGATTTGTGAAGAGTATTAATTAAGACCAGTAGTTCACAATTACACGACATGATATAGACATTGCACCCACTCATAACATAGTCTATCAAGTCGACATAAAGTCCCAGCGAAACTAGTAGGACTACTCGATGCATTAATGTCAGTCAATTGAACAGGTCTAAATGTGGACAAATTTGAGCATGTGCGAGGACCCACAGTCCGGCACATGCAGTACGTAGCAATCTTTACAGTTGTGATTTAGCTTAGTTCTCGTCCCAAAGCGCAGGCGCAGGCACCACATGTACAATTTTCCTTACAGACATATGCAGAGGATGATGGATCATGGATGTTCAGGGGAAGACAAATCAGCAATGTTCCTAAGAGCATCTGCAACAGTTTGTATGTACAATCGTTGGTATAAGTGTTCACGTCAGCAGCCAACAGCACATCATACAGGCTCTTCAATGAGACGTATGTTAAGCGTATGTTAAATAACTAGATGGGTCCACTAAATGTTGAAGAAATGAACAGGCTTGCCTCAGAGCTTGTGCATGGAGCGTTGCTTCAGGTTCATACGGTTTCGTTCTCTCTCTTCTTTTATTATGTGCCATGTCATCAAAATAGTCTAGGTGATAACTTTATCAAAATGATCATACAACTGTTGAAGATGTCCTAATGTCCTATCCCCGGCCCGAAGCAAGCGGTGCATAAATTTACAACTACTCACTGAAGCAAACATTCACACGGCGGTACCAAAACTGTGACGCCAACCAACTAGTAAATGAAAAATCATTTTGCACCGAAGGATCGATCGGAATCAAAGAGTTCATGAGACACTGTCTTGGCTGGTCCTAGATGAACTACTCCTTCCCTACCAAAATATAAGACGTTTTTGTAGTCCAAATTAAACTGTAAAACGTCTTATATTTTGGTATAGAGGTAGTAGATATGAGACAGTACGTACTGTTCAGATATGCCCAAGAAGTCCATGGACATCCTTAGTTTCCTGCATTCTTCCACATGCAATGACAAGTTAACGCTCGTGCCTACTGTGAAAGATACTACTCGGGAAAGCAGCGCTACTCACCGCAAGCCTCCAATTGCTAGTTGCCGGACACGTCCAGTCTCCGTGTAGTTTCCAGCACGGCCGGCGTCTTGCTTGTACTATGAGCTTGGAGCTATGTGCGAGTCTCCCTCCGTTCACTTTTGTAAGGCGCGGAAGAAAATTTCCGACAGCCCCAAAAAAAGGGTAATGGACAACAATACCCCTTCCAATCAATCAATTGAAATTCAAAAAATATCGGAATCGCCTCGCCCAGCGCATCGTCGCCCACCTCGCGCCCGGCTTCTCCTCGCCCAGTGCGTCGTCGCCCACCTCGCACCCGGATTCTCCTCGCCCAGCGCGTCGCTGCCCACCTCGCGCCCAAGATCTCTTCGCTGCTCACCTGGCGCCCAACTTCTCCGCCCAGGGTCTCCCGCTCATCGCCGCCCAGGATCTCGTCCTCATCGCCGCCCAGATTCCTGGTCACCGCCGGCCCCAGGACCACACCTCGCCGGCCGCCGGCCACCAGCCCCAGCGCACCTCGCCAGCACTGCCTCCCTTCTTCCCCGCGTCGTCGGCAAGGTGCAGCTAGCCCTGAGCCAGGGGAGCCAGGGGAGAAGGCCAGGAGAAGTTGAGCTCGGAAGCCGGCATAACTCCTCGCCCAACACCTCGCTGCTCCTTGCCCAGGATCTGCGTATTCCACAACCTCCAGGCTCGGTGATCCTTGTTGGCTTCTCGCCGAAAGCCGGCCCAGCTCCTCGTCCAGCACCTTTGATGGTCCAGCTCCTCACCAATAACATCAGCAGATCTTCAACAGCAAGGAAGAAGCAGATCCTCAACATCAACAGCAGCAGCTCGTTGGCCCAATTTCAAGCATGGTAGTCCCAGATCTCAATTTCACTCCACCTGAAGAAGGCAACGAAGAACCTGAAGAAGAAAGCAACAATGCTGGTCAAAATTCACGTATAATTTCTTCTAATCTTGCATCAAATTATGCCTCGGAAGTAACAAAGAAGGGATTGCTAAGATTGAATAGTGCATATGAGGAAGCTTCATTTTGTTCATAGGTTATTCAACAAGCAACATTTACATTTTCAACAAGCAACAGAGGTCTCCTGGACATTAATTGTAGGGACATTTTCAGTTTTTGTCTCATTTGCTTATAGGCAAACTGAACAAACTCCATGTATGTGTGTGTAAATAAACATATACTCTGACAGCATGTATGTGTGTGTAAATAGGCATATACCCTGACAGCTACGAATGGAAAAGAAATTGCTGCAAGAACAGCGGTGTACCTCAAAATATTTACAGCTCATGTTTATATTTACAAGTTTATATTTACTCCTGGCGGCATATTTACCCTGACAGCTACGAATGGAAAAGAAATTGCAATGTACGTGGCTCCGTGGCTCCGGAATATAACCTGGCGGCATATTTACCTCTTACAAGTTTAATTTTTTGTAAGAGGAAATCCAGCCTTTGTATGTCATCGCCAGTAGGACTGAGCAAAGCTCCTTGGCTCCGGTTGGCCAACTGGGAGTACCAATAGATGATTTGTTTGATCTAGACATGTTCTCTTATTATTTTCTGCATGCTGCATCAGCCTGCTTCTACTCTCTGAAAAATATGTAGCTGTCCAACCATGGTGCGGAGAGCGGTGCCCACCTACTGCTGATACGTGTTCATGGGACCCCTATCTCCAATTATTTGAAATGCCTTGCCCAAGCTATCAAAGAAGGGTGCACGACACTCATGCGTTAAAACAAAAATGGCTACATAAGTTTCAGTTCAGAACCATGCCAAGAGCATAGCTCCAAATATCTATTTTCAGGCCAAAATGTCCCCTTACCAGGTTACATTCACATATAGACAATTCAGTTCAGCAGGAACAAAGCCTATCTGACCAGTTTCTCTTGAACATATTTACCCTCAAAATTAGCATATACCCTGACAGCTACGAATGGAAAAGAAATTGCTGCAAGTTAAGTTTAGTTTATAATCTATTTATATTTACAAGTTTTGAGGTATACGGAACTGAACACTTTAGTTTATATTTACAAGTTTAGTTTACATTTATATTTTCAGCAAGCAACATTTATGTTTATATTTACAGCAAGCAAAGCAAGCAATACTCCTATCCTATGGAATTGCTGTTGCTATTGTTGACCTCTTGTTTACATTTCCAGCAACCAATTTTTAATATTCTTGCAATAATTAATTTAATTATTCTATTGCTATTGTAGGAGTACAAAGGCAAAGGAATTGGCTCACTGATGCGCAGAGATATGCCGCTTACATGTCCTTGGAAACCCTCCATAAGAGTAGAGGAGGCAAGTTCAAGAGAACTGATAAGAAGGACGTGGCTGCAATATTTGGAGCACATGTTCGAGTTATTCAAAGAATATGGGAGACGGCAATGAAACAGAAAGGCCTTGGTCAGGAGGTGGATGTTTCAAACAAAAGAAAGGAAAATTGTGAAAGAAAATCTTATGATGATATCCTATCTCTCATTCCGACAATTCCCTTAAACAAGAGGTCAACTATTCGATCTCTAGCCAAGGCACTAGGTGTAAGCCCTACTACACTATACAAGAAGTTCAAGTTGAATAAGATAAGGAGACACTCCAACAGGGTAAAGCCGGTACTGACAGAGAAAAATAAGAGAGATAGGGTGGATTTTTGCCTCTCTATGATAGATGAGGCAACATTAGGAGATGTAAGCCCAAGTTTCAGGAGTATGCATAATATTGTTCACATTGACGAAAAATGGTTCTCCATGACCAAGAGAAAGAGGAACTGCTATCTGCTGCCTGACGAAGAGGACCCGGAAAGACCTGTCAAAAACTCGATTGGAAAAGTGATGTTTCTCACAGCGGTAGCAAGACCACGGTTCGATGAAGATGGGAACATGACATTCTCTGGAAAAATTGGGGTATGGCCATTCGTGAGAGTGACTGCAGCAGCAAAAAAAAGCAAGAACAGGGAAAAAGGGACATTGGAAACAAAGCCTGTCATAGTGACGAGGGATGTGATGAGAGAGTACATTATACAGAAGGTTGTGCCAGCGATTCAAGCATTGTGGCCTGCAGATGATGATGGACAACCCATTTTTATCCAGCAAGATAACGCGAGAACACATATCCTACCTAATGATCAAGCATTCGCAGAAGCTGTGGACGAAAGTGGCCTGGACATCAGAATAATGTATCAGCCTCCAAATTCTCCGGACATGAACGCCCTGGACCTTGGGTTCTTCAGCTCGATTCAGTCGCTAACAGACTGCAAAAGTCCGAAAACTATTCCAGAGCTGATTAAAGGTGTTCAAGAGGAGTTCGATGGATATGAAGTTTCAAAACTTAACAGAGTATTCATAACTCTGCAGACTTGCATGGTTGAAGTAATGAAGAATGGTGGAGCCAATAAATACAAAATCCCGCACATGAACAAGGATAGGCTAGAAAGGCTACAACTGCTACCGCCCAGGATCTCAGTTCCTCCCGAAGTGTATGCAATGGCACTAGAGATGCTTGGACGCTGATCCTACTCCAGTTTGTTGTGTAATCTGTGTGTACTTGTTGTGTATTCTACTCCAGTTTGTTGTAGTACTTGTGTATTCCATGCTTACAAGCAAAGGAGTATGTGTTTATGTGTGAACTTGAGGTCTATAATTATTGTTGCCACAGACTATATTGTGCTATATATAGCTATATACTCCAGCTTATACTTGGACTACTTGCTGTATATTGGAATATATACTCCAGTATTTATGGTTGGAAAAGAAGAGAACTGAATCACTTGCTATAGATAGATTGATACCCCAGTACTCCTAGCAAGTTGCAAAACACTCCAACTAGGAGTATATTCTTTACTTGTTTGATAGGAGTATATATTCTCTGCAGCAAAGAATATACACTCATAGGAAGTTTTAGATGTACTCCTAGATGCAAACTGAGATGCCAAGCTCTTTACTGAATTTTTACTCCAAAAATAGGAGTATCATGCTTGCTTAACTGAACTTTTATTCAATGTACTGTAGGCGAACTACTCCAGAAAAATTCATGTCGATCAACTCTTTTGGTTGGGTTAAATTATGGAGAATTTCTAACGAGATCGCATATTTAGCACAAGATATTTAAATTATGGAGTATTTCATTCAGTTGAGTAAAAGGGCAACTACTCCATCTATAGTAAGTAGATTACCTGAACTTTGGACGGTTCATACCCATTCCAGAAGATATACTCCACCACATCTGTTAATCTGCAAGGCAAATTAGGTGGAGAGGATCAAGTGGTGAACACTAAAGTGGCCTGGACATCATTTGTCTTTGCTTGATTTTCATCCATACACACACAATCTTTCTCCTTCACTTTTATTTCTCCAAAACAGAGGTAGAGTTGTTTTTCTTTTTTGCAGAAGCAGAGTTTGATGTGACTTACAAGTTTGTACTGTATCATCATCATATTTGTTGCTTTCAGAAGACACTTAATTTGATAACTGCCTCATCTTAGTACACACACATACAAGCAAAGCTAGCTACTCCCCTGCATTTGATTACTGAGGTGTCAATCAGTGCATGTTATGTGCGTGTGGGAGGCCGGCATGTCACTGTCGTTGTAGCACAAGGAGCCGCACCATTTGACAGATCCCTCCATCCATCATGCTTGTGAATCTGATGCTCTGAATCATATCCATGACCAGATGCATTTAACTGAAGGTGAGGTGAGAAGAGCAGAATACAGACTACAGAGGATGAACTAGATGCATTTAACTGCAGCGGCTGCGGTAAATCCTCACCTCGGAGACGAGCTTCCTGCTCTGCTCTGCGATGGTTGTACGGCTCGAAGAAGGGCCCATCCGCCCCTCCCCCTCCCAGCACCCCCGCCGTTGATGCTGAGGAGGAAGAGGAGCGGGAGGGTAACGGCGATGTGGGCATCGCCTGAAGCAGCAGATCCGGGCGGACGACCGGCAGCAGCAGCTCCGGGCCGGCAACCAGCAGAAGCAGCTCCGTCGCGCCGTCTTGATAGTCCACGCCGCAGATCGAGCACCGCCACTGCAGATCAGAGAGCCGGAGGGGGAAAAATCGCATTTTTAACGATGGAGTTGTTCTGTAGAGCGCCGGTGATGCGCGCGAGGGAGAGGGCGCTGACGACGCACGCGAGGGAGAAGCTCGGGGAGAGAAGGCGTGGGCGAGAGAGGGCGAGGGAGAAGCTCGGGGAGAGGCGGCGCCGGCGATGCGGGCGAGCGTGCGTCAAAGAGGGAGGGATGTGGGCGAGTGTGTGTGAGGGAGGGGATGCGAATGTTTCGCTACCATGTTCGCGGCCGACACGGGGGTAAAAATGGAAAACACCATTCTCGTGCGCGACCGAGCGAGTGTGCACATGATTTCGCTCCGCGACTTACAAAAGTGAACGGAGGGAGTAACTTTTTTCTAATTCTGATGTATATAGACGCAATTTTATGTGTCTGCTCATTCATTTTAGTCCGTTTGTAGCCCATATTAAAATACCAAAAAATCTTAGATTTGTGAAGAGTATTAATTAAGACCAGTAGTTCACAATTACACGACATGATATAGACATTGCACCCACTCATAACATAGTCTATCAAGTCGACATAAAGTCCCAGCGAAACTAGTAGGACTACTCGATGCATTAATGTCAGTCAATTGAACAGGTCTAAATGTGGACAAGTTTGAGCATGTGCGAGGACCCACAGTCCGGCACATGCAGTACGTAGCAATCTTTACAGTTGTGATTTAGCTTAGTTCTCGTCCCAAAGCGCAGGCGCAGGCACCACATGTACAATTTTCCTTACAGACATATGCAGAGGATGATGGATCATGGATGTTCAGGGGAAGACAAATCAGCAATGTTCCTAAGAGCATCTGCAACAGTTTGTATGTACAATCGTTGGTATAAGTGTTCACGTCAGCAGCCAACAGCACATCATACAGGCTCTTCAATGAGACGTATGTTAAGCGTATGTTAAATAACTAGATGGGTCCACTAAATGTTGAAGAAATGAACAGGCTTGCCTCAGAGCTTGTGCATGGAGCGTTGCTTCAGGTTCATACGGTTTCGTTCTCTCTCTTCTTTTATTATGTGCCATGTCATCAAAATAGTCTAGGTGATAACTTTATCAAAATGATCATACAACTGTTGAAGATGTCCTAATGTCCTATCCCCGGCCCGAAGCAAGCGGTGCATAAATTTACAACTACTCACTGAAGCAAACATTCACACGGCGGTACCAAAACTGTGACGCCAACCAACTAGTAAATGAAAAATCATTTTGCACCGAAGGATCGATCGGAATCAAAGAGTTCATGAGACACTGTCTTGGCTGGTCCTAGATGAACTACTCCTTCCCTACCAAAATATAAGACGTTTTTGTAGTCCAAATTAAACTGTAAAACGTCTTATATTTTGGTATAGAGGTAGTAGATATGAGACAGTACGTACTGTTCAGATATGCCCAAGAAGTCCATGGACATCCTTAGTTTCCTGCATTCTTCCACATGCAATGACAAGTTAACGCTCGTGCCTACTGTGAAAGATACTACTCGGGAAAGCAGCGCTACTCACCGCAAGCCTCCAATTGCTAGTTGCCGGACACGTCCAGTCTCCGTGTAGTTTCCAGCACGGCCGGCGTCTTGCTTGTACTATGAGCTTGGAGCTATGTGCGAGTCTTAGTGAGATATTTTGCTTGCTTGAGCTGTGAGCTGTGTGTGGGTGCCTCGCAGCTTCCTGTGAGTGGCTCCTGCGTGCGCAAGCTCCTAATGCAGGCCTAGGTTGTGCGTGGTTTGCTACACTTTTCACAGTTCATCTGGAGTCCCCAGCCGCTGAATCTTTGCTCTATATAAGTGTGGAGAAGGCAACAATGCACGAGTGTCAGGGAACTATGCAGCCTATGCTAGCCCTTGGTCTGCTCCTGCTGCTGAGCCTCGACGGAGGTGTGGCCGTGGCGGCGGAAGACGGCCAGTTCGCCTACCAAGGCTTCGCCGCCGCGAACCTCACCCTGGACGGCGTCGCCGCCGTCACGCCCAACGGCCTCCTGCTGCTCACCGACACGGAGTACCAGACAACAGGCCATGCCTTCCACCCCGCACCACTCCGCTTCCTCGACAGCTCCACCACGATGACGAACAGCGCCGCCATGGCGCGGTCCTTCTCCGCGTCCTTCGTGTTCGCCATTAGGTCAAGATACGATGGCCTGACCAGCTACGGGCTTGCCTTCGTCGTCGCGCTGACCTCGAACCTCTCAGCTGCCGAGAGCGGGCGGTACCTGGGCCTCCTCAACGCGACAAATGGCACGGCCAGCGATCCCATCTTGGCGGTTGAGCTCGACACCATCATCAGGGGCGGAGCCAGGATTTGAGTATGAGGGGGGCGAAGAGGCCAATACCAAGAAATCGTATATAACATATACAAAATACGATTATAGGCGTCTTTTAGATATATATCACCGGGATCAAATTGCAATGACATATACTCCCTCCGTTTCTTTATCTAAGGTGCATTTTTTATAATTTAAAAGAAAATGACACTTTTATTACTATAAATATAATTCTAGACGGCAAAAATATCAAACAAATCAACAGTATCACTCTCGGAATATATAGCAAACTGAAAAGTAAATATTAGAACTTTATCTTGACGTATAGTTGTTATATAACTTCAAATATTGTAGTAAGAAATGTAACAATAACATTACCTAGTAATTTGCATAGTCTAGTTGTATGTTGGATATACCTTTAAATTTGGTCTAGCTATGACAATATGAGTCATGGGACTGGATAGTATAGGATTTGATACTGACCGAGAAGCAACAACTGCTTCATTGGGATGAGCCGGTGATGACGGTTGGAGGAGACACAAGAACGAAAGGACAGAGCTTCCTTATGTGGCTGATGGCAATGCGGCAATGCCCTAGCGCGCGCAGGCGATCGATCACAAAATCAAAACAGAAATACTAACAATCAGACTAAGGTTTGGATTCATAAAAAGAAATTACTGCCAATAGCTGCAATCAGGTGCGGAGTATATTGATAATACACTAGTACCTGCTTGTATCCATAGGCTGGCCTCCTGGCGCGTAGCTGTATAGCGTTGTCGTGAGCGACGGCGGCGGCGGCGGCGGCCATCTACAGTCAGGCGCACGTTCGATTGATCTGATCGATAGCATTAGGGCTAGGACCTGGCCTCGACCAGCAAAACAATTACACACATGAGGCTGGCCACGATCGTACATGGGCTACTGGGCTGGGTCTGATGCGTACTAGTTACAGGATAAATCAGCTGGGCCATCATTAATCAAGTCATTACTCGGCCATTAGCACACGTAATACACTAGTGCGTATACCAGAAATTTTCAAGGGGGGCGAGCGGTTGGGGGGTGTCTAGCCCCTGCTCGCCCCCCTGTCTCCGCCCCTGACCATCATGGACGTCGAGTTCCGTGACATCAACAGCAACCACATCGGCATCGACGTCAACAGCCTCATCTCACGGCAGGCCAAGCAGGCTCGGTACTACAGCGACGAGAACGGCGCCTTTCAAGAGCTGAGGCTGAACAGCCGCCAACCGCTGCAGGTCATGGTTTTCCATTTCACTGTAATTTCATCATGTCAGCAATTATAGTAGTAAACATAAATTCAAATTACTTTCAAAGTAACATTTTGGATTCAAAAAAAAATAGTTGGATCTCAATCAAATTCAAGTGAAAATTTTGGTCCTCTGTCCGAAATGTAAACCTAAATCAGTCATTTCAGATATCGTTGAAATATTTTTAAAACTGAAATTCAAAACCATGTGCAGGTGTGGGTAAACTATGATGCACAGGTCAGACAACTCAATGTGACATTAGCGCCCGTGCAGCTACCAAAGCCCAAGATTCCTCTACTCTCCGAACTCATTGGTCTCTCCTCAATCATGGCGGACAAGATGTATGTTGGCTTTTCGGCTTCCGGAGGTTGGGGCGTAGGTACGCACCACTATGTCCTTGGATGGAGTTTTAGCTTGGACGGACCTGCCCCGCTGCTAGACTTCTCCAAGCTTCTTGTCCTACCACGCCTGGGTCCCAAACCTCGGTCGAAGATCTTGGATGTCGTGTTGCCACTAGCTGTGACATTGCTTGTCATTGCAATGCTAGTTGTCATCTTCTTCTTCTTGTGGCATCGGCGTCGATTTGCTGAGGTTCGAGAAGATTGGGAGGACGAGTTCGGCCCACACCGTTTCGCGTACAGGGATCTATTTCATGCCACTGAGGGGTTTTCCGGTACGAATTTACTTGGTGTGGGAGGATTTGGAAGAGTGTATAGAGGAGTGCTTTCTGCGTCCAATTTGGAGGTTGCGGTGAAGAGAGTGTCACATGATTCAAAACAAGGAATAAGGGAGTTCACCGCAGAGGTGGTGAGCATTGGTCGTCTCCGCCACCGTAATCTCGCTCAGTTACTAGGCTATTGTCGGCGAAAGGGTGAACTTCTATTGGTTTATGAGTACATGGAAAATGGTAGTCTTGACAAGTACTTGTATAATGAAAATAAGCCAGCTCTACATTTATCCGAGAGGTATCGGATCATCAAAGATGTTGCATCAAGTTTGTTGTATCTTCATGAGGAATGGGAGCAAATCGTCATCCATCGAGATATAAAGGCTAGTAATGTGCTCTTGGACAGTCAGATGATTGGACGGCTCGGTGATTTTGGTCTAGCAAGGTTATATAACCATGGGACGGTTGCTACAACAATACATGTGGTGGGCACCATGGGGTACCTTGCACCAGAACTTATACGCACAGGAAAGGCGACACCTTTAACCGACGTGTTCGCATTGGGCATGTTTCTTCTAGAGGTCGCTTGTGGGCGTAGGCCAATTGGAAGCAACAAGGACATCACACAAGTAGTGTTGGTCGACTGGGTGCTTGAACATCATCGCAGTGGCTCAATTCTGGATGCGGTGGATCCATGTCTCGTGGGGAATTTCAACACAGAGGAAGCCACCATCCTTCTCAAATTAGGTTTATTATGCGCCTACCCATCGCCCAATGGAAGGCCTAGCATGCGGAAGGTCATGCAATACCTGGACCGTGACCAGACAACTCCTGACCCACCTCCAACGTACATGAGTTACAGCACGATAGCGATGATGCAGAATGAGGGGTTCGACTCGTACATAATGTCGTGTCCTCCATCGAACACGAGTATGGGCACTGTACCTGGTGAGTCTTCAGTGGAGATTCCGCAAGAGGGGAGGTGAATGCTTGCAATTGAATCCTCTCTTTTTTATTCTTCTCGCAATGTTCTTGAAGTGCCATGTTTGATCTGCGTTTGTCCAAGTATCCCAAGGGAGCTCTTTTGCTATTGTAAGGCACGAGTTTTCGTAGTGAAAATTCTCTCTTGTGCATGAATTTCAGTAATCAGTAACACTTTTGGTAATGAAATAGTGGTAACCGCCATTTCCTGAGACTCCAGAGTCCCTGTCGCAAGTCCCTGGCAAGGTGTAAGCTTAGTTCGATTTCTGTTTTAGCCTCTACATGGCTTCCCACTACCACTCCAAGGGTGTTAGCCTGTTAGCCTCTACAGAGCTTCCCACTATCACTCCAAGGGTGTTAGTTCCCACTACCACTCCAAGGATGTTAGCCTGTTAGGCCTTGTACAATGCAGGGTGCTTGGAGAAATAAACCAAGCTTTCCTTAAGCATCAGAATAGACACTTAATTAAACGTCTCTCTTATAAAAATAGGCACTGGTGCTTCAAAAAAATCCGGTTTATTTTTCTAAGCACCTAGATATCCTTCTGTTGTAATCCCAACTCGTCTGTTATGATATTTTAAGCCAATATAGGTTGCGTTTTTAAGCAATTAGGTTAATATTTAAGCCAATATATAAACAGAATCAACAAAAACAACCATGTAGAATTAACAACCTCATCCAGCACAAAGTATGGGCGCAACATATAACTAGCAGCAAGCCCATTGCCAGTTCAGCAGTACCAACAAGCACAAGTTGCTTCCTTCCATCGGTAGCAGCAGCAAGGAGGAAATGCAGCAGAATGTCAAGCAAAACCCCAACGTTAGGTCAATAAAGTGCTTGTACACACGACCGACTACCCTCAACTTAGGAGGGTCTTGTGACTCTTGTACCACTTGCGCCACTGACAACATGTCAAGAACAAGTACCAAGTTTGAGTACCCCATGATGGCTGCAAGCCTGTAAGTATAATTCCTGCCATACAAGCTGAATAAACCCCAATCTTGACTGACCAACCAAATCAACCAAGCTGTTGCTCCTATGATTTTTTTCTCACTTGAACATAGAGATGTCAAAGACGCGGGCAGATTTATCCGTGGAGACCGAGACTATGGAGTTGCCGTCGGCAGAAACAGCCAGCGACTGCACGACGTCCCTGTGCCCACTGAACATGCGAGCCAAGTCCCCGGAGAGGCTGTCCCAGATGCGCACCATGCCGTCGATGCACCCCGACGCTACATACCTCGACGAACCCAGCCACGCCAGGCATGTCACACCTTCCTGCTTGTCAGACACCACCAACAATGGTAAGTTCACAGCGACATAGAAATATTTATACAAGCAAAAATGTAGATTGATTTCTACACTCACATCATGCTCGCAAGTAGATCGAATTGCTTGACGAGCAAGGTCCCAGATAATGAGAGTTCTATCAATGCTCCCTGTAGCCACCCAGTTGTACCTGCAGGTAACAGGGGCACCAGCTAGCTTAGGTCAATAGCAAGGCAATGTGCATTGTGCAACAGATTTACCATACAGGCTCCAATGATCCAAGAACATATCACCAAACAGTACCTCGACGAGATGCCAATGCACTCGATGGAATTGGTGTGGCCAACTAATGAACCAACAACCTGCAGAACAAGCGACACTTCTCACACAAAGATCCACCAGCACATATTTCTAAAAGTTCAAGAACTACCAGCAGGGTACAAGTAAATTTCCTAAGAAAACAAAACCAGGAGCTTAGGAACAAAAATCCTACAGAAATTGCTACAACCAAAACAAGGTAATCAATAATCAAGATATTCTTACATAATCTACCGTACAAAACAAACCAATGGTCAGAACCACAAGTTGCATCAAATAAGCCAACTTGCATTAGAAGATTTATCAACCTTTTTTATATTTGAACGGAGAAAGAATATGGAAAGAAAGGGAAACACTTGAACCATAAAATGCACCCACCTGGCCTGAGTTTATGCTCACAATGTGCACAGAATTATCCTCTGAGCCACTAACAATTGACTGGGAGTCCGGAGTAATGGCTAAGCATGTCAATCCTTGAGTATGATAGCCATGACCTAGATTAAGGTAAAGGATTGGATGGTAAAGTTCAGGGTTGACAGAGAACATACAGAAACAACCATATGAACATATGATAATTACAACAAAGAAAATTATTTACCCCGAACAACATGTCTACATTGTGCGCTTTTGGGATCCCATATCCTCAATGTTGCATCATCAGATCCACTACATATAAGCTTACCTTCATATGAAACACGTGAATTAGCTAAAAATGAATATGCTACATCAGAGATCTGAACTTCTAAAGTAAGCAAGTAAAAAGGAGCTAAAATGTTAAAGCATCATACAGGTCATTCTGTTATTTGCCCTTGCTATTTTTTTTATCATCACTTCTAGTTCAACAGAAATTAGCTTAGAACACAACTTAGCAGAAGAAGTGTTAAATACACCACGATCCATATGTTTCTCTGAAATCTGAACTGATATAAAGGAGCTCTGTGTTGATAACTAAAAACAGATTGTCACAAACAAGGGTACGTTTTCATGCCAAGGCATTCCAGAAACAGGACAAATAAAGTCCAGACTTGGGTGGTATATTAAACCTTATTCAGAGGTTGCTTAACAACATTAACAATGCATGATATAAATAAAACTGGAAGAAATTGCACAGTACCATCAGGGGTAAAATCACCACATGTCACTGTGCTACTGTGACCAGCAAATGTATTCAGAAATGCATTGTGGTCAGCATTCCACATCCATACGTTACAGTCTTCTGATCCTGCAATTATCAAGTGACCGCGTGGATGCCATCTGAGCCACTACAAAACAAAAGACATAATAGTTACACCGTGTAACTAATCATCGATTACCGCAATGGAAACGGCTATGGATATATATAGTCAGCCAAATGAAAGAGATGGATCATCTCACCTCAAAGCCTGATCCTGAGGAACCCTCAAGCGTTCCCTGAAGTGTCCGTGTAGCTGTATCCCATACATTTATCTGTCCATCCATACTTCCACAAGCCACCAATTTCCCATCTGAACTGAAAGCGACAGTGCACACCGTGTCTCCATGTCCTGTATTGGCAATAGGTATTGTAAGCTTGGTAGACAATTCTAGGCATACACTGACACATTAAGGTACATATCGATGCAAAGTAAACAGGAAAATAAAGCTTTGCCCCCAAAAAATGAAAAAATTGCTAAGAGATATCAAATATACTTTTGTATTTATAGATATCAGAAATAGGAACAGGCATTTTAAGAGCAGTGATAGGTGATGAAGCATAGAGAAAGTTCCGAGAAACATTTGCACAGAAAAATCAAGTACGGAAATCTCACTAGACTACTGAAGATGAGCTAATCGTACCAGTCAGCTCCTGAAAATCCTGTTCAGATCCAATCCTCCAAAGAAACCCTCTGTCATCTTTACCACCAGAGACAACAAGTGATGCATCTACAGGACTGCACGCAGCAGCAAAGACCTCATCTGTATACAAGATATGAAGACCAACTATTACCAGAATTGTTTTTCAGTGCATGGGTACTCTGCATGGTGAATCTAACTAACTTATTAGTGGAAAACAACAAAACATCACAAGATGTAGTAAGTTAATTTGCTCGATGAGGTCTTGCCTGTATGCCCATGAAATGCATAAGCTGAATGATCCTCAACCTCATCTGAAACAACAAAGAACAAAAAGAAACTTGAATTACTAGCACATTTAAATCTCACAGTGAAGTATTTCAGATTATTCGGAGTGAGCTGAATGTAAAGTAAGCAAATAACTAGTAGCGTAGCACCAACATTTATCAAAATGAAAATGTGAGGTACTCCTGGAAGAAGAGTCATGGCTGAGCTCACTTGCAAAAGATTCAGTGTAAACGACATATCCATTCGTCATTGCTAAAAGACATTATCTTATTCCATTAAGAACAAACGCAACCGTAATATGTTAGCCTTGTGAACAGTATGACAATACTAAACCAGGTGAATCCTGAATAAGGTACTACGGTGGGCGAAGTTTGGTACAATGTATAATTTTCTAGGCCAGAAGTAGCAGGGAAATAGTCTAATTAATATCATTGTTTTGTGGAGGATCAAAACGACCCATGAGCGAAGATTAACAATTGGGCTAGCATGCCCTGAACATAACCAGTCCTAGCAAGTTCTGCAGTAGACAGAAACGCTACGATCAGCTGCCACATACCCATCTCTTGGTCTTCCTCATCGTCCTCGTCATCATCGTCATGGTCGGGGAGATCTGAACAAGGACAGCAATAAGCACAGAGCAAAGCAAAAGGGAGGAAGAAGCTGCTAGCCGCTAGCCAGGATGAGGAGAAGCACTGACCTTCCTCGTCAAGGTGTATCTCCTGGATGATGTCCTGCTCGTCGATGAAGACCTCCTCGCCGTCAGAGCCTTCGTCGGGGACCTCGCCTGAGATACTCATGGCTGCCGGTGGTGCTGTGGGCGTCTTGGCTGCTGCGAGCGTGGCCGGAGAGAACAATAGCGGATCCTCACTTCCTAACGCGCTTCTTGGCGGTGCGGAGGCGTTCGAGATTAAGAGTGTGTTTGGTCGGGCTGTGTAAACAGATGCAAACATTCGTGTAAACAGATGCATGCTGTTCAACATCTCACTCACACACACAAGCACGTACAACGACATGAATCAATTCAGATGCATAAACAACATGCCACTCATCAGCAATTGCATCTAAATATACACAGAGATGGCGTCAATTCATAAACACCGCAAGAAAACATCTGTATCAATTTCTTCTATACACACAGGCAAACATCCATATCAAGCGAAACATGGCATCAGTTCATGTAAAGAAATTTTTTTTAAAAACAGAG
>NC_041382.1:83259781-83280916 GCF_002162155.2 Triticum dicoccoides
CGAGGAGGTGTTGCTGCGCTCAAATCTGTCGTCACCGTACAACAGGAGGTCGGTAGCCGGACGGCGGGCGGGACTGCTGTAGGCCGAGACGTTGCGGGGAGGGGCCGACGGCGAGACAGGGGGGCGCGGGTGGAGGTGCTGCGTGCTGCGAGGAGGTGCGGGGAGAGGAGGGGTAGGACGGCGGTGGCCGGAATCAAGACGACGGCGACGGAGACGTGCGGGTCGTTGGTGGGTGGCGAGGGGGTGAGCGGCGGCAGGCCGGTGAGAGGGGGAGAGAGGAAGTGGAGGAGGATGGAGGGGAAGATATGTCGCGTGGCCGCGTGGGGATGGAGGCGTGTGCGTGTGCTGTGACGAGGAGGAGAGGAGAGGAGGGCGGCGGCGGCTGTCCAGGGAGGGAGTTCGTGTTCTTTTTGCTCTCGACGAAGAATCGCACGTCGCGATCGCCCTAGCTCTGCTGGACCGGCCCACGGTCACTTTCAGCTAAGGCCTGTTTTTCTGCTCCAGCAGAAAAAGGCCTGTATAAGCCCGTTAGCGTGAAGCATTGCTTTGTGGAAGACAGAGGTTTTTCTTGGAGCAACTACTTCGCGAGCCTCGCAACGATGAGTGCCATTTGATGTGCTCTCAACCGCCCACCACGTGTCGCGTTCTGGGCGCTTCCTCTGGGTTTTTTTCCGCACACGTTTTTGGCCTTTTAAACGGTTTTTTTTGTATTTTTTCAACGTTTCGGTTTTTCACCGATCTTCCTTAGCTTTTGGGTAAAAAATAAAAAAAAAAAATTTACGTGAAAAAATGCGGGTTTTTTTCTTTCACGAGAGTCACAGTTTTTCTTCCGCGAAAGGCACGGTTGTGCTTTCGCGAGAGTCGCGACCGTGCCTTTCGGAAACAAAAAAACGTGTTTTCTATTTTTTTTTCCTTTCATGAGAGGCACGGTTGTGCTTTTCGCGAGAGTCGCGATCGTGCCTTTCAAAACGGAAAAAACGCATTTTCTGTTATTTTTTCTTCCGCGAGAGGTACGGTCGTGCTTTCGCGAGAGTCACGACCATGCCTTTAGGAAACGAAAAAAAACATGTTTTCTATTTTTTTCCCTTTCGAGAAAGGCACAATTTTGTTTTCATGACAGACACGGTTGTGCTTTCGCAAGAGTCAGGGCCGTGCCTTTCGGAAAGAGAAAAAAAGCATTTTCTATTTATTTTTTTCTTCCGTGAGAGGCATGGTTTTGCTTCTGCAAGAGGCATAGTTGTGCTTTCGCGAGAATCACAGTCGTGCTTCTCGGAAATGGGAAAAAACGTGTTTTCTTTCCTTTCGCGAGAGGCATGATTTTGCTTCCGCGAGAGGCACGGTTGTGCTTTTGCGAGAGGCACAGGCGTGCCTCTTTCGTAAAGGGAAAAAACCTGTGTTCCCGGTTCAGTTTTTTCGTTCGGTTTTTTCCGTCCGGTTTTTTGGTGAAAAAAGTTTGTCAAAATATATCAACATGGGATCTAGTTTTGAAGATTTCGACGTGAGGAATCCAACGGTGAAAACGATTCGAGATTTGGACGCATGGTTTAAGAGATAAAACATTTTGAATAAACGGATCTACGAAAAAAGGGAAAACCCCAGGTTGCGACAAGTGGTTTTTTGTAACACGTAATCTGAGGAGGTGGGAGTGATCTTTGTAACGCGTAATCTTCAATTAGTGATTTCGGTTTTTCTTCCTACAATAGCTTTGTACAGAGTCCGTGTGTTTCTTTTTTTTTGAGAAAAGCCATCCTGGCGGTTTTTATTGATCTGAAATAAGAGTTACATCACCTGCTAGAACAGCACGAATAAAATCTGGGGTTCCTGCCACATTTGGTTGCCCATACTAAATTGAGCTAAATTATGGGCTGCCCTATTAACTTCCCTAGGACAATGTGAAAAAATTACACGTGTAAAATTGCGGCAAAAGAAAGTGCATTCCTCATAGATAGCTGCCTCTCCTAGTAGCATGAAGTGTTAATAAGTTCTGCAACTTTAGCAACCGTAGCATGTAACCTGGAGCATGTTTCAAACCCACTATATGCTGAACTTTTATCTTTTCAACAAATTGTGCATGTTGCTATTCAAAAGGGTTGTCAAAAAGTGATGTTTGAGACATATAACATGGTGCTGATGCAAGCTATTGTTAGTGATGAATATGACCTGAAAACTCTAGGCACTTTGTTTAAGGAGGTTAAATTTCTTATACACGTGGTCTTAAGTGTTATATCTGTAGTGCAATGTAAGTGTGAATATAATGTAGCACCTCGCACTTTAGCAGTCCATGGCATTTATATGAAAGTTGGTTGTTCTGAAGCCAATTTCCCAAGTATGTATCAGATATTGTAGTTGGTGATATGCCCAATATTTTACTATATTAATGGAATGCATTGTGTTCTTTAAAAAGATGGAAGCCAATAGCTTGGCCATGAGTTGGCTAGGCATAGCTATTCGAATTGTTTAGATTTTCTGTGGGAGTTTGATCCCCTGAATATCTTATGCCGGTACTTTAAAACATGTAATAATTTAGTTGCGTAAACAAAATGTGATAGGGGCGTCATCTACCTAATACGACCTCCGGTCCGAACAACTAGGGACAACTAACAAAATGTGGGAATGTCATAAATGCTAATAAATATATGTATGATTTTAAAAACTTGGCGTACTAACATATACTTCATCCATCCTAAAATGTACTCATGTGTGTTAAACTCTCATAAGGCAGCGTAAGAGAGGTCATTTAGGCTTCACGCAATGCCCATAGAGTTGTCGATCAAGTTCTTCTATATACATTGGTTTTACTATATACTCCTGTGTGTCGGTTTTCTGAACTTGTACACTATGTATTTTTAATCAAATTTTTGGATATTTTATAAGTAGAAAATGGCAGTATTCAAAATCATGCATCAAATCAAATGCGCTTGTATTTAGAACAAAGGGAGTCTCTTGTTTGCTCCCCTAAGCCTAGGTGGCTAGAGCAAACTCTGTCCTTCAGGCTTCATCGGCAAGCCCATGGATCTACCTTCTCTCTGCCTGCCGCTTTAGCGGTCGGTGGCAGGGACGGAAATTTTGGTGCCCCTACTTTGGTTAGTTAGTTTAGATTCGGGTTTTTTAGTCCTCGCAATCATGGCACTTAGGCGGATGGCGACTCTCTACTTGGAGTTTGTCTTCAGAGCTCCGATCCTTCTCGAGTTAGTCCGTATGAACACAGTCGACGGAGCTCCGACGTAGATTCCCGCCATCTCCTTGGGGCGGCGGGATGTCAAGTGCTTTAATCTATGCAAAGGTTCAATGACGACAACTACGGCTTAGGGCGCTGGTCCTTAGGGTCACGTGCATGAAGACTTTCCGGCTGTCATCAACAAGGCAAACCGGTTCCGGTAGGTGTGCGGCGACAGCGTCTCGTTCTAGCGGCAATAGTAGTCGTTCAAGGTATTGGAACGTCGATGTATTTTTTATATATTTGAGATGCTTTGTACTTTCAGTGAATTTTTTATAATCTGATAATTTTTGAAAAATAATGGGAGTATTAAACACAGCGTTGACAAGCTAATAAATCTCTGACCCCGATGTTCTACTCTCTTTGTCTGGGACTAAGTGTCAGTCAAACAGATGTATCAGACCTCTTCCAATGCAAAGGTGCTTAAATGAGGTGCTAAGTGCATTAAATACCTTAGCAACTCAACTCCCCAATGCGTAGGTGCTTAACTTGTTGTTGCTACGCACACTTTATTTAATGAGTTAGCACCTAAAGTCTTTCATGCATTGGTCAAACTGTTTCATTTAAGTAGTTTGTCTAGGTTCTCGCACTTGGCATTGGTTCTTCCTAGGGTCACCAAAGTGCTATCTCCCCTTCTTAAATGTTGTGACATGTCATTCTTTCGCTTATGTGGCGTGCTTAGCACATGTCCGCCGTGGAACACTGGGAAGGGCCTCAAGCAATGGAATACCTCTAGAGACATCCATTCTGCGACACTTAATTCTAAACCGATTGGTATCATTTAAGTCATTTGGGCAAAGATAAGGCTATACAACACCACTAGCAGCCGCGCAAAAATCAAAAGGGTTGTGACGGGAACCCCAACCGTACGAAGTGAAACTTCACCGTTGCTGACTGATACGTCCATTTTGCATCATGCTTTTATATCGATATTTATTGCATTATGGGCTGTTATTAAACATTATGTCACAATACTTATGCCTATTCTCTCTTTTTTACAAGATTTACATAAAGAGGGAGAATGCCGCCAGCTGGGATTCTGGGCTGGAAAAGGAGCAAATATTAGAGACATATTCTGCACATCTCCAAAAGTCATCAAACTTCACAGAAGACATTTTCAGAATATATAAAAAATACGGAGCGCAAGAAGTTCATCGGGGGGCTCACCCTGCCCACGAGGGTGGGGCGCGCCCTACCCCCCTGGGCGCGCCCCCCTACCTCGTGGGCCCCCTGGTGGCCCTCCGATGTCCATCTTCTGCTATATGGAGTCTTTCCATGAGGAAAAATCATAAGCCATCTTCTCAGACGAAACTCCGCCGCCATGAGGCGAAACCTTGGCGGTCCAATCTAGGGCTCCGGCAGAGCTGTTCTGCCGGGGAAACTTCCCTCCGGAAGGGGGAAATCATCGCCATCGTCATCACCAACGCTCCTCTCATCGGGAGAGGGCAATCTCCATCAACATCTTCATCAGCACCATCTCCTCTCAAAATCCTAGTTCATCTCTTGTATCCAATTCTTGTCTTCAAGTCCGGGATTGGTGCTAATAGGTTGCTAGTAGTGTTAATTACTCCTTGTAGTTTATGCTAGTTGGTTTATTTGGTGGAAGATCATATGTTCAGATCCTATATGCATATTAATACCTCTCTGATTATGAACATGAGTATGCTTTGTGAGTAGTTACGTTTGTTCCTGAGGACATGGGAGAAGTCTTGCTATTAGTAGTCATGTGAATTTGGTATTCGTTCGATATTTTGATGAGATGTATGTTGTCTCTCCTCTAGTGGTGTTATGTGAATGTCGACTACATAACACTTCACCATGATTTGGGCCTAGAGGAAGGCATTGGGAAGTAATAAGTAGATGATGGGTTGCTAGAATGACAAAAGCTTAAACCCTAGTTTATGCGTTGCTTCGTAAGGGGCTGATTTGGATCCATATGTTTCATGCTATGGTTAGGTTTACCTTAATACTTTTGTTGTAGTTGCGGATGCTTGCAATAGAGGTTAATCATAAGTGGGATGCTTGTCCAAGTAAGGATAGTACCCAAGCACTGGTCCACCCACATACCAAATTATCAAAATACCGAACGTGAATCATATGAACATGATGAAAACTAGCTTGACGATATTCCCATGTGTCCTCGGGAGCGCTTTTCTCTATATACGAGTTTGTCCAGGCTTGTCCTTTGCTACAAAAAGGATTGGGACACCTTGCTGCACTTTATTTACTTTTGTTACTTGTTGCTCGTTACAACTTATCCTATCACAAAATTATCTACTACCACTTGTTTCAGTACTTGCAGAGAATACCTTGCTGGAAACCGCTTATCATTTTCTTCTGCTCCTCGTTGGGTTCGACACTCTTACTTATCGAAAGGACTACGATAGATCCCCTATACTTGTGGGTCATCAAGACTCTTTTCTGGCGCTGTTGCCGGGGAGTGAAGCGCCTTTGGTAGGTGGAATTTTGTAAGTAAAAATTTATATAGTGTGCTGAAATTTACTGTCACTTGTTACTATGGAAAGTAATCCTCTGAGGGGGTTGTTCGGGGTATCTTCACCCCGACCAGTAGAGCAAAGAGTTGCTCCTCAACCTACTGAACCTACTGAAAATGAAAATGTCTGCTTTGAAATTCCTTCGGGTATGATAGAAAAACTGCTAGCTAATCCTTTTGTAGGAGATGGAACAAAGCATCCTGATGAGCATCTAATATATGTGGATGAAGTTTGTGGATTATTTAAGCTTGCAGGTGTACCCGGAGATGTTGTTAAGAAGAAGGTCTTCCTTTATCTTTGAAGGGAGATGCATCAACATGGTATAGGCTATGTGATGATACGGGGTCATGGAACTACAAACGATTGAAATTGCAATTTCATCAGAAGATTTATCCTATGCATCTTGTTCATCGTGATCGCAATTATATATATAATTTTTTGCCTCGCGAAGGAGAAAGCATCGCTCAAGCTTGGGGGAGGCTAAAATCAATGTTATATTCATGCCCCAATCATGAGCTCTCAAGACAAATGATTATTCAAAATTTTTATGCTCGACTTTCTGATAGCAATCGCACCATGCTTGATACTTCTTGTGCTGGCTCTTTTATGATGAAGACTATTGAATTCAAATGGGATTTATTGGAAAGAATTAAACGCAACTTTGAATATTGGGACCTTGACAAAGGTAAGAAGTCAGGTATGACACCTAGGATTGATTGTGTTAAATCTTTTATGGATACCGATGTTTTCCGTAAATTTAGCACTATATAAGGACTTGACTCTGAGATAGTAGCTTCTTTCTGTGAATCTTTTGCTACTCATGTTGATCTCCCCAAGGAGAAGTGGTTTAAATATCATCCTCCCATAGAAGTAAAAGTAGTTGCACCTATTAAAGTTGAAGAAAAGACAGTCACTTATAATGATCCTATTGTTCCTACTGCTTATGTTGAGAAACCACCTTTTCCTGTGAGGATAAAGGATCATGCTAAAACTTCAACTGTGGTTCGTAAAAGCAATATTAAAACTCATACACCTTTTGAGCAAATTAAAGTTGAACCTGATATTGCTATTGTTAAAGATCTCTAGGCTGATAATATTGATGGGCATATTATTTATTTCTGTGATGAAACTGCTAGAATTGCTAAACCTTGTGCTAAAGATAAACCTAGACATGTGGTAGGCATGCCTGTTATTTCTGTTAAAATAGGAGATCATTGTTATCATGGTTTATGTGATATGGCTGCCAGTGCTAGTGCAATACCTATTAGCCTATATAGAGAAATTATGCATGATATTGCACCTATTGAGTTAGAAGATATTGATGTCACAATTAAACTTGCCAATAGAGATACTATTTCACCAATGGGAATTGTTAGAGATATTGAAGTATTGTGTGGGAAAACTAAATATCCTGCTGATTTTCTTGTTCTTGGTTCCCCATAAGATAGCTTTTGTCCCATTATATTTGGTAGACCCTTCTTGAACACTGTTAATGCTAAGATAGATTGCAAAAAGGATGTTGTTACTATCAGTTTAGATGATATGTCTCATGAATTTAATTTCTCTGAATTTAGTAGACAACACCATGAAGAAGAATTAACTAGTAAGGATGAAATTATTGGTCTTGCTTCTATTGTCGTACCTCCTAGTGATCCTTTAGAACAATATTTGCTAGACCACGAAAATGATATGTTTATGAATGAAAGAAGGGAAATAGATGAAGTATTCTTTAAACAGGAACCTATTCTGAAACACAATTTGCATGTTGAAATCCTAGGGGATCCTCCTCCACCCAAGGGTGATCCCGTGTTTGAGCTTAAACTGTTGCCTAATACTCTTAAATATGTTTATCTTGATGAGAAAAAGATATATCATGTTATTATTAGTGCTAACCTTTCAGAGCATGAGGAAGAGTGATTATTGAAAACTCTGAAGGAGCACCGTGCTGCTATTGGGTATACTCTTGATGATCTTAAGGGCATTAGTCCCACTCTATGTCAACATAAAATAAATTTGGAAGAAGATGCTAAACCAGTTCGTGATCATCAACGATGGCTGAATCCTAAAATGAAAGAAGTAGTAAGAAAGGAAATACTAAAGCTCCTTGAGGCAGGTATAATCTATCCCGTCGCTGATAGTCAGTGGGTAAGTCCTGTCCATTGTGTCCCTAAGAAGGGAGGTATTATTGTCATTCCTAATGATAAAGATGAATTGATTCCTCAAAGAATTATTACAGGTTATAGGATGGTAATTGATTTCTGCAAATTAAATAAGGCCACTAAAAAGGATCATTACCCCTTACCTTTTATCGATCAAATGCTAGAAAGATTATCCAAACATACACATTTTTGCTTTCTAGATGGTTATTCTGGTTTCTCTCAAATACCTGTGTCAGCCAAGGATCAATCAAAGACTACTTTTACTTGCCCTTTTGGTACATTTTCTTATAGACGTATGCCTTTTGGTTTATGTAATGCACCTGCTACCTTTCAAAGATGCATGATGGCTATATTCTCTGACTTTTGTGAAAAGATTTGTGAGGTTTCCATGGACGATTTCTCCGTCTATGGATCTTCTTTTGATGATTGCTTGAGCAACCTTGATCGAGTTTTGCAGAGATGTGAAGAAACTAATCTTGTCTTGAATTGGGAAAAGTGCCACTTTATGGTTAATGAAGGTATTGTCTTGGGTCATAAAGTTTCTGAAAGAGGTATTGAAGTTGATAAAGCCAAGGTTGATGCTATTGAAAAGATGCCATGCCCCAAGGACATCAAAGGTATAAGCAGTTTCCTTGGTCATGCCGGATTTTATAGGAGGTTCATTAAGGACTTCTCAAAAAATTCTCGGCCTCTGACTAATTTATTACAAAAAGATATACCATTTGTCTTTGATGATGATTGTGTAGAAGCATTTGAAGTACTTAAGAAAGCATTGATCTCTGCACCTATTTTTCAGCCACCTGATTGGAATTTAGCCTTTGAAATTATGTGTGATGCTAGTGATTATGATGTAGGTGTTGTTCTAGGGAAAAGAGTTGATAAGAAATTAAACGTTATTCAATATGCTAGTAAAACCCTAAACAATGCTCAAAGAAATTATGCTACTGCTGAAAAAGAATTCTTAGCAGTTGTATTTGCTTGTGATAAGTTCACACCTTATATTGTTGATTCTAAAGTAACTATACACACTGATCATGCTGCTATTAAATATCTTATGAAAAAGAAAGATGCTAAACCTAGACTTATTAGATGGGTTCTCTTGCTACAAGAATTTGACTTACATATTGTTGATAGAAAGGGAGCTGAGAACCCCGTTGCAGACAACGTGCCTAGGTTAGAAAATGTGCTTGATGACCCACTACCTGTTGATGATAGCTTTCCCGATGAGCAATTAAATGTCATAAATGCTTCTCATACTGCTCCATGGTATGCTGATTATGCTAATTACATTGTTGCTAAGTTTATACCACCTAGTTTCACATACCAGCAAAAGAAAAAGTTCTTCTATGATTTGAGGCATTACTTTTGGGATGACCCACATCTTTATAAAGAAGGAGTAGATGGTGTTATTAGACGTTGTGTACCTGAGCATGAACAGGAACAGATCCTACGCAAGTGTCACTCCGAAGCTTATGGAGGACACCATGCTGGAGATAGGACTGCACATAAGGTATTGCAATCTGGTTTTTATTGGCCTACTCTCTTCAAGGATGCCGTAAGTTTGTCTTATCTTATGATGAATGTCAAAGAAATTGTAATATTAGTAGACGCCAAGAAATGCCTATGAACTATTCACTCGTTATTTAACCATTTGATGTTTGGGGCTTTGACTATATGGGGCCTTTTCCTTCCTCTAATGGATATACACATATTTTAGTTGCTGTTGATTACGTTACTAAGTGGGTAGAAGCTATTCCAACTAGTAGTGCTGATCATAACACTTCTATTAAAATGCTTAAAGAAGTCATTTTTCCAAGATTTGGAGTCCCTAGATATTTAATGACTGATGGTGGTTCACATTTTATTCATGGTGCTTTCCGTAAAATGCTTGCTAAATATGATGTTAATCATAGAATTGCATCTCCTTATCACCCATAGTCTAGTGGTCAATTAGAATTGAGTAATAGAGAGCTCAAATTAATTTTGCAAAAGACTGTCAATAGGTCTAGGAAGAATTGGTCCAAGAAACTTGATGATGCATTATGGGCCTGTAGAACTGCATATAAAAATCCTATGGGTATGTCTCCGTATAAAATGGTTTATGGAAAAGCATGTCACTTACCTCTCGAACTAGAACATAAGGCATATTGGGCTATTAAAGAGCTCAATTATTATTTTAAACTTGCCGGTGAGAAGAGGTTATTTGATATTAGCTCACTCGATGAATGGAGAACCCAAGCCTACGAAAATGCCAAGTTGTTTAAAGAAAAGTTAAAAGATGGCATGATAAAAGGATACAAAAGCGTGAGTTTAATGTAGGTAATTATGTATTGCTATACAACTCCTGTTTAAGATTTTTTGCAGGAAAACTTCTCTCTAAATGGGAAGGTCCTTACGTTATCGAGGAGGTCTATCGTTCCGGTGTCATAAAAATCAACAACTTCGAAGGCACAAATCCGAAGGTGGTGAACGGTCAAAGAATCAAACATTATATCTCAGGTAATCCCATAAATGTTGAAACCAATGTTATTGAAACCGTAACCCCGGAGGAATACATAAGGGACACTTTCCGGAACGTTTCAGACTCCGAAAAGGAATAGGTATGTGGTACAGTAAGTAAATCGACTCCAGAATAGTTTTTAAGGCAATATTTCTCTGTTTTGGAATATTTAGAAAAATAGAAAAATAAGAAGTAGTCTAGGAAGGACACGAGGCCTCCACGAGGGTGGAGGGCGCGCCCTACCCTACTGGGCGCACCCCCTACCTCATGGGCACCTCGTGTGCTCTCTGGACTCTGTTTTCTTGCACATTACGTATTTTGGTCGGTAAAAATTCATTATATAATCTCCCGGAGGTTTTGACTCCCGTATCACGCAAATATCTCTTGTCTTTGTTTTGAGCTGTACTGCCGTAAACAGAGCAACATGCCGTCCCAAGATTCGGAAGGATAAAGCTATGTGGTTGATTACCTTGCAGATCCTAAGGTCTATGGGGATGGGGAGCATTGTGGTTGGACTACGGAAGAATAAGAGGACTATGAACCCAAGGGAAAGGAGGAGACGAGCTCAGATGAAGATGAAGTCCCACTACCTCAACATGGGGACATGCATGTGAAGTTTAAAAAGTCAAGCCTCCTGGATAGAGTAAAGAAACCTAAGATCGAGTTTATCCCTTTTCGCCTCTTGCAGGAAAACAAGCAGGAACTATGCAAAAAGATACTGAGCCTGGAACAGGAGATCGAGGACCTAAGGGACCAAAATTCTGTCCTCAAGCGCAAATTAAGGAAGAAGCCTACGCCATCAACAAAACCATCACCTTCTCCACCAACAAAGAATAATTGAGCATCGGGTATGGGCACTCCCCTTGGCAACTGCCAAGCTTGGGGGAGTGCCCCGGTATCGTATCACCATCACTTTTATCTTTACCATTTTTCTTAGTTTGATCCTTTTGATAATATCTTGATCTAGTAGAATAAAGTTTTAGTATGATCTAGTTGTGAGTTTTGCTTTATGATCCCTCTATGTAATCGAGTCCACGAGCTATATATAATAAAGATTAGTGTTGAGTCAAGGGCTTGATTATTTTGCCATGATCCTAAGTGAATAAAAGAAAAGAGAAAGAATAAAAAAGGGAAACAAAGAGATCATATGGATCTTATGGAGAGTAATGAGCTCACTTAGAAAAAGAATGATGAATAAAAGTGTTTGAGAGTTGACAAACATAGTTTTGGTCATTGTTGCAATTAATAGGAAGTAATAAAGAAAGAGAGGTCTTCACATATAAATATACTATCTTGGACATCTTTTATGATTGTGAGCACTCATTAAAATATGACATGCTAAAGAGTTGACGTTGGACAAGGAAGACAACGTAATGGGTTATGTTTTCTTACATCTGAGATAAATTATATTGTCATGGATCATCCAACATGGTTGAGCTTGCCTTTCCCCCTCATGCTAGCCAAATTCATCGCACCAAGTAGAGATACTACTTCTGCTTCCAAATACCCTTAAACCAGTTTTGCCATGAGAGTCCACCATACCTACCTATGGATTGAGTAAGATCCTCCAAGTAACACTACAAAAAAAAAACACTTCCGTGATGATACATGTTTGTCACAGTAGGTCACGTTTTCTGTCATGCATGTACATCCATGACAAATTTATGACAGAATCAAGATAGTCATACCTGTGCTGTCGTAGAAGTGTTCCATGACATTACCAAAATTATCATCACGGAAGTGTCCACTTCCATGACGATAAATCGCGCATCACAGAAGTGCTTTCGTCAAGGGTGACTGACACGTGGCATCCACCGTAACAAAACGATGTTAAGCTATCGGGTCGGGTTTTGGATCCGATAACCCGTTAACAGCCCCGACCAATGGGGATTTTCCACGTGTAAAATCATCATTGGCTGGAGGAAACACGTGTCGGCTCATCGTTGGGACAGATGTCAACCACTCATTGGACGGAAGGCGCCTATGATACGTCGACACGTGGCACGGCCCAACAGAGGCCCATTCCTGTGAAAAGGCCGGCCCATTTGACTTGGTCAAAAGCTGGCGGGCCGGCCCATGGAAAGCCCGTTAACGGCATGTTCGAATATAGCCCATTTACAGCCCGCTAACCCAAGGCCCGTTACGCCCTATCCGAATTAGGCCCAGTAGCGTCATCTGGGCCATCCAATATGATTCCAGCCCGTTTTCACTTCTGGCCCATGTATGGCCCATGACGTCTTTCGGCCCATATGAGGCCCTATGTAACTCTTGGCCTACTAACGGCCCATGGTGAAACTGGCCCGTGATGAACAGTGTATCACTTTACACCCATTAACGGCCCGTGGTGAAACTGGCCCGTAATGAACAGTGTATCACTTTATACCCATTAATGGCCCATTATTCCGTTGGGTCGTTTCCAGCCCATGTTATCTTTCGGCCTTCTCAGAGCCCATTTATTCTTGGGCTCATTTCCAGCATTCGTTTACTTACGACCCGTTACTGTCATTTTCTACTTGTGGGCCAAATTCAGCCCGTGGTTACAGTCGGCCCATTTGTGGTTCGTTAATACGTTGGGCCGATTTCATAGCATCATCAAATACGGCCTATTAACGATGGCCCGTTAAGGTCGGCCCATGAACGAACGATTCCAACTCTAGCCCGTTTACGGCCATAATGCGGTCTATTTGGCCCATGTTTGGCCAATCGATTATACGGCCCGTATAAGGCCCATTGATAATACGACCCGCAGAAGGCCCATTGTTTCTACGGCCCATAGAAGGCCCACTGTTTCTACGGCCACTAGGAGGCCCAGTGTCACTACAGTAAATATTAGCCCATGGTTATTGTGGCAGTTTTAAGAAATAGGTTATTGCAGCCACTAGCTAACCGCGGAAAAAGAACTGCAATGACTACAAGCAAACAAATAAACAAGACGACAAGGAAATAAATAAGCAAGCAACTAATGCTAGGCTATCACGACTATTACACATATTACATCCACTGGGCATCAAAGTTCGCCACCAGTGCAAATATAGGGAACAAAGCAGCATATCATACACACTGGTTGTCAAAGTTGGTGACCAACGCAAATAAACGCCGCAGCAAAACAAATCCAAAACTGAAACCACTTCAGAAGATCTCAAGAAAACAATATCCTGGGTACCCATAATGCTGGCAAGATTCTTAGCAAGCTTATTAACTTTCTCTTGTTTGGCGCTTAAATCCTCCAACGCTTGCTGTTGCAACAGAAAATATGCATCTGAATTCTGCAGAGACTTCCTCAGTCCTTCAGCTTCCTGTCGCAGCACATCTGATTGATGTCTTTCAACTTGAAGTTGATACTCAAGAAGGTGAACTGATTCAGGCAACGAGTTCGAAGAGCTTGTGCCAGCAGTAGTGGCCAGTAACTCGAACACTACATCAAGACAGGACTTTTGGGTTCCCTCACTGTCGTCAAGATAGTTTTTATCAGCTTTCTTGGAGACCAACAGGGATGTCTCACTATCTTGAACCTTATCTGCATTACTTCCTTTACCATTGGATAATGCGGTACTGTTCTCCAATATTTTGTCCGCATTCTAAAAGAGAAACAAGCAGACACATCACATGTTTACCATGTTGTATATGAAACTCATTTTGGTAAATGAGTTCAGTAGTAAAGTGGACAGGATAACAGCAAGAAACAAACATATATCTATGTACCATGGTCACTTTATGGTCTATAAAATTCTAGTTTTTGTTGCCAAATCAAGATAGAGACACAGTTCAAATAATATTTGTTCAAGACAAAGCAGAATAGGCAGAATATAAGTGTGGGTAACTATAGAGCAATAACAACACTTGTAATGTGCATGACATGAGAACATACCTATTTATTCAATTGAAACTGAAATCAACATAGAGCAGGTTACAATAGCAAACCAGTTAAAGAAACAGGTTTAAAACATACCTGTTGCGCCATTGGAGTTTCAATTCCATCCTTCAAATTTGAAAATAGTTGGTATGAGTAAATACAGTCATGCAAGAGCAAAGGAGTATGAACCATAGCTACAGAACATGACCTGAGAACAAATCTTCTTCTCCTTTTAAGCGTTGAGTTGGGATTCGGAGTGGTGGTCCTTGTCCTTTGGGCACTGCAGTTCCCTTACTAACTGCTCATGTTTGGGTGCTCTGTGGTGGAGACGGTGTTGTGTCAACTAGAACTGGGTTACTATCTGCCGGGGTTGGGGTTAGAAGGGATGTAGCTGGTTCTCTGTCCAACTGGGTAGGGGTACAATCTGCGAGAGTCTGGGTTATGTGTGGTGGATCTGGTCCTTGGGCAAGTACAACCGTGGTTCTATCTGCATCAACCGGTAGCACTATCTTTTCTGAAGACCGTGTTGTTACTCCCTTAATACTGCCATCACGCTCTCCAATTCAAATGGCTGATAAACAAGAAAAGTAATTGAAAGTATAGACATTGTATGATAGACAGGTGCAATGGATAGTGGGGAATAAAATAGGGCATGAAATAATTCATATTTATGTTGTCTAACCAAACAGGATAGCATGACACAATTTCACATATATGATGGCTAACTAAACAGGATAGCATGACACAATTTCACATTATGATGGCTAACTAAAAAAGATGGAAAGACATAGTTCAAAATATGAGACTATGTAAACAGGATGACATGACATAACTATATAATGTGTTTATTAAATAGGTTGGCATGCCATAATTCACATACATTCACGGATAGAATGCCATAATTCAAAATATGATGTCTGTAAACACTAAACAGGATGAGATGATATAACTATATGATGTCTTTATTAAATGGGTTGCCATGCCATAATTCAGATAGATGATGTGTATGTACTATGTAAACATGATGGCATGATATAATTCAAATATATGATTTATATAGTAAGCAAGAAAGCAGGTGGCAATCCATATATGATGTAAAAACTAAGCAATGCAAGACAACATGCATGACATGGGTAATATAACCCTGCCAAGTTTGAGCATAGACCTCAGGGGGGAAATAGGACTGGTCATCAGTCTCTGGATCCTCCTCCGAGGAGCTCTCTGTAACCAGCAAGATGTCTGCTTCAGCAGGTAGCATTGTCTGCTCTGAATACCTTGTTTTCACTCCAGATACTTCCATCACCGCTTCAAATGGCTGATGCACAGGAAGAGTAGTTGAATATACAAACGTTGTCGACAAATGGAACACGTAATACAAAAAAATGATAGCATGATATAATTCACATACATGATGATTGGCTAAACAGCATGGCATTGCATAATTCACATATATAATGCCTTTGCAACAAGATAGCATTGTATAATTCACATATATAATGTCTTGCAACAAGATGGCAATGCATAATTCACATATATGGTAATTAGACACTGAACAGGTGGCATTCACACAAAGCATATCTAAACTAATTAAATGACATAGCAATGCGAGACACCATACGCATGATATGAGAAACATAACCCTGCCAAGTTAGAGCATACACCTCAGGGGGGATAGGACTGGTCATCTGTCTCTGAAACCTCCTCTGAGGAGCTATTCGTAACCAGCGAGATATGCGCTTTGTCAGATAGCATAGTCTGCTCTGAAGACCTTGTTTTCACTCCAGAATTTGCCATCACCGTGTCAAATGGCTGATGCACACGAAGAGCAGTTGAATGTAATAACATTGTTGACAAATGTAATATGTAACGAAAAAAAGGATGGCCTGATATAATTTACATATAAGATGACTGGCTAAGCAGGATGGCATTGCAAAATTCACATAGATGATGCATGGCTAAACAATTTGGCGTTGCATAATTCACAAAAACAATGAATAAACTAAACAGATGGCATTCGCACAAAGGATGTCTAAACTAAGCAGATGACATATTTGATGTAGAAAGTAAGAAATGCAAGACACCATATGCATGATATAACCAACATCAGCATGCCAAGTTAGAGCGAAGACCTCATGGGGTAAATAGGAGTTTTATTCTCCTTCTGAATCCCCCTCAGAATAGATATCTTCCTCTCGATTACAATCTGAAATGCGTGGAGGGGGGCTGCCTTTGCGCCTACCATGGAGCGACGTCTGCATGAAATTTTATTGCCATGCAAGGCTCGTCTCTTTTGCTCTACATGTTCAGTTCCATTGTTTACAATAACTATCATGCATAGGAATAAAACATAGTGAGATTATGTAAGGAGTGCATGCAGAAATCCAGAGTGATGGTAGCAACCTGTGGATAGACCCAAAACCAATAATAGCAGGCAGATAATGGCTTTAGTTAAAAAAATACAGATAATGGCTTCTTTACAGTTTGTTTCCCACCCAACATGAAACTCATAGTAGACACCGGAGATTAACCAGATAGTAGATAGATACTATTGATAGCGGCCTCGATATGTACCCCACAACCATTTAAAAACTCAAGTTTGACCATTAGTTTGGAGCTGACTCAGAGTCTAATCGGTGAACAGGACGATAAAGTAGCATGTAATATTAAGCGATGCATAACGTAAGCATACACGAAAGAGTGCGACCTCTCTTGCGGATCCGTGTAGTCCTTGAGATCATCTGCTCGGTTGATGATGGTAGTGCAGTTTTCATGGCTACCAGCGGCGAGGAAGAAGATCTGAGGTGGCAAAAGACAGTCTGGAGGCCGGATCCCTGCTGTGCTGGACCCTTCTGTCGTTGGAGCAGCTGAGCTGGGGTGGACGACGGTGCAGCAGGAGCGGGAAAAACCACGCAAGGTATTCTTTGACAACTATCTGTAAGAGAAGTAATTCTATAAGGGCTCGTTTGAATTGGAGGATTCCAACAATGCAGGGATAGGAAATAGACATGAATAGGATAGGAATGCATGTGCAAAACAGAGAATTTAAAAACACAGGATTTCTGCCAATCTGGGTGTTTGATTCACAACAATTGGAAGATCACAGGATGCAAAGAAGCATGGTGAGATTAAGTCAAACCACAAGAAAATGTATGGTTATAATGCTATTATGCTACTATCTCTTAGTCTTGTGCTTCATGAATAGGAATTTGAAAAGGAGGACAAGTGAAAATTAAAATTCCTACGTTTTTTCTTTCAAGGAGACACTAAAGGAACAAATCCATGTGCTTAGTGGACAATATATATAACATGTAGAGTAAAAAAGAGATGCAACAAGTGCACAACCTCTTTGGCGAAGCCATGTCGATCTCAGCGTGATAGGGTTGGCCGGTGAGGATGCTCCGGCTGACTTGGCTGTCGGAGGAGGAGAAGAAGATCTCAGGCATCTGGAGATGGAGCCCGAGGTACTGCTCCGCTGTGATGGAGGGTTTCGTCGTTGGAGCAGCTCCGGTGAGTTGTACGATGCCGAGGCTGAAGCAGGACAAGAGAGATAACGAACAATGTTAACCTGAGTGGAATTCTAATAGCATCTCCAATACATGACGTAAAATACATAAACACAAAGTGCTAGATGTAAAATACATCAGCCGCTCACCTCCGAACTTAACTGTCGAAACTGAATTTAACTGTCGAAACTGAACTTAACTGTCGAAACTGAACTTAACTGTCGAAACTAAATTTTGTTGTCGAAACTGAATTTTGCTGTCGAAACTGAACGCACTAGCAAGGTGAGGCTACACGTCGGTCGACTGACTTTTTCATCTCTGGTCAGTCGATTTTGCAGCCGTTGTTTACGAAATCAAGGGCATGCGGTTCATCTTCAACCTCCACCCTCCTGAGTCGGCCAAACAGCAGCCCCCCGCCGGCCGCGGCCGGTGGTGCGCCACCCCGCCCGCCCCAAAAACACTCCCCACCGCCGGTCCGTCGCCGCCCCGGCCATCCCTCTAGGCCCCCCCGTGCCGAGATTTTTCTCTGGCGATCCCCACGCCACCGCCCCGCCAACGCCGGCGACCACCGTCCCCATCCTGAACCCTAAGATAGATAGTGGGGTACCTCTCCGGCGAGCCCCCCTTCCCGTTGCGGCTGGTTCTTCCTTCACCCCGACGGCATCGGAGTGAAATGTAGCTAAATCGGAGCAGCATCGCAAGCAAGAGCAAGAGCGAGAGCAGCAGCGCGAGCAAGAGCAATAGCAAGAGCAGACCAGGCAGGGGACCGAGAGCAAGAGCACAGCAGCAGCGCGAGCGAGAGCTAAAGTAGCAGTAGGTCCTACTGATGTGGACATCACCGCCGAAGGAGCGACGCCGTGGAGGAAGTGGCCGGCGACGCCGCCGTGGATGGAGCCATGCCGTGTCGGCTCGGGACCGAGCGCCGGCAGCACCATGAGATCAAATCAAGAAGAAAATACGGCGATTAGTGTACAACCTCTTTGGTGGCACCGATTAGGCCGCAGCTTCATCCGAGGAAACGGTGATGATGATGCTCTTCCGGTGGTGCAGGTGAAGACGACGGTGTGGGAATGGAGGTGGCGCGAAAGACGAGGGGAACGTCAGGGCAGCTCCTTGGAGGTGGAGGATGGGGTGGCTGAACCGGCGGGACAATGAGATCGACGACGGATCCTCATCCGGTACGGTGGATGAGGGACGTCGAGGTGTTGCTGTGGACGACGTCGTCGGGGAAGAGGCTCCGGCTGGGTGGCGGACGGAGCAGGGTGTGGGGTTTCGTCGCGGGTTTTCGCGGCCTCGGTGTATGAATGGGTGGGCGGATGGGATGGCAGTGGGGAACCATGGCTTAGAGATGCGCTTGTCCGAAATGTGGGGTAAGTTACGAAAGTACCCCCACCGATTTGAGGCGGTTCTTTCGGTTCAGGGGTACCACGGGCATTTCGCATGTCGGAATTTCACAGGAGGTGGGACTTTTCGTGCACGTTGTAATTTCGGAATAGCAAGGCGCGGGTTGAGATGGAGGGAGTTGTCGGAGCACAACGAGATAAAGATATATCTTAAATATTTCGGGCTAACAAGGCGCGGGTTGAAATTTCTGGACAAGCCTAACGTGTACTGTACCAAATCAATGCGCCCTACAAATGCCATTCAAAACTTTGAATTCATGTTATGTTCAATTAAAATATTTCGCTACGTGTATAATGCATGCAACCTACTACTCAAATGAACGTTTTAGTGCATTCCAAACGTATATACTACCGCTTCAATATGAACTAAATTTGAATTCGTTTCTCTATTTGAATAAGATCTACAGTAATGATTGTTGTGAAGTCAAAGCATTTGAATTCGTTTCTCTGTTTTAATAAGATCTACAATCATCATTATTGTCAAGTTAAACCATTGTTTGTGTATTATGTTCACAGCACACCACATGATTAGTCTCGAGTTACATATGAACTATGTGTACTATATGAACTCGAACTAGATTTTTTGAATCCACTTTATTTTGATTTCAAATCACATTACATTTCTAGCTCTAGCTAGATCTTCATAATCTAAACCATGTCTCATATGTATAATGTGTTTATCACATTATGTATGGTGCCCCGCCCCCTACGCCTACAAGTATTTAGATGTGAGTTGCAAACACCACACATTACCACAAATTCAAATAAAATGTGAGAATGTCCGATATATAGTATTGTTTAGATTGTTCGATATTTAGTTGTAAGCTGCAAACGCCACACATTATCACAAATTCAAATAAAATGTGAGATTGTTTGATGTATAGTATGGTTTAGATTGTTCGGCATTTAGCTGTGAGTTGCAAACGCCATGCATTATCACATTATGGTATAACATGTGCACAGCACATGTATCACCGCTATATTCATGCATGCAATTTTTAAAACACTATGATCTCCTATTCAAATATATGAATCCGCTTTCATATCAAATTATGATCTTCATTAGTCTCTTACACCCACCAACCCTCTAACCTTTGTAGCTACCACTAACTTTCTCTCGTGCATGCACACGCCCTCCTCGCCCTCCCCCTCCCTCGGCATTCTATCCACCGGGCACATTCATTTTTTTTTCTTTAGGTCGTTCTCCCAGAGTCTCCACAACTCCTTTTCGACACACACCGATCGATAAACCTCTCCGGCAATGCCTGCCTACAACATACAAACACACCTTTAATCTCCTCCTTTATGTGTCCTTGCCTCGTGTCTCTCATACGGTCAGACACACGTGTAAACTCTCGCCCCTCTTTTCATCACTCTCACAACCGCACACTCCTCCCCCTATCTAGCTAGTAGTTGGGCCTCTCACACCACCTCCTAGCTCCATTCTCTCTGTCTATCCGTCTCGCTGGGCCTTATTTGCTTCTAACAAATGGACGTACACCGACCGATCTCTCGCTATACATATAGCTAGCTAGGTCCTTATAACTCGTTTTTACCCGCACGTGAATCGATCTACCTCATTAGTTGTGTCTCTCCCTTCCTCCGACAAACAACAATTGATCTACCGATCTAGTTAGGTTTGCTTACCAAACACATGGTTCCCCTTCATCATCCATGGATGCGTCCCGACAGATCTATCACGCACAGGCACACACAGAAACACATCCCCACTCTTATTGATAACATTGCAGTTCCACCCTCAGTTTGTCTAGTAGGCCTCTCCCACCATCTTCGAGAAGCAACTCCATCACCCATCCAACACTCTACCCCTCTCCCTCCCTCTCCCTCCCTCTCTCTCTCTCTCCTATCTCTCTCCCACCATATTTCCCGTCCTTCAGTTATGTATGGATGTCGACCGATCTCCCTCAAGACATAGCTGGGTCTCTCCTTCTCAACACATATACAAGTCGTTCTACCTCTGTAGTTAGGCCTCTGCCTACCCCTC
>NC_041382.1:83281448-83304276 GCF_002162155.2 Triticum dicoccoides
ACTTGACGTGTGCCCTCTAACATTCCGGTAGGCCAGTCGCCCTATATCTTTGACTTGTACACACACACAATTTCGATGGCTCTCTTCATCGATCTCGCACCCACCCACTTGATCCTCTCTTCGACTCTATCGATAGCTATGACACCTCCCTCTCTTCTCGTGGATTGCCCGACCCTCTATGTATGATATGGATAGGCCTCCATTTCACACACATTGCATGCAAAATTTTGTTTGAGATGTCATCGACACATATTCCCACAAATAATTCACGAAATCAACCCCCCACCCCACCCCCACCCCAAAACAAAAAACACTCACAAACACGGTTTGTATCTCACACACACACGTAGGTGGGGGACGTGCACGAAGAGAAGAGGTGCATGCACGGCGCACGTACTCCCGTCTCTTTCCCAACCACACCCGCGTGGGTACACGGTGGAGCTCATTTCTGTACGAAAAAGGCATCCCACGTGGTAATTTGGCACGTGTACTGGTTGTCCACTTGGTGGAGGGAGGATCGTCTACCACCGGTGAACAAACAAATTGCGACTTGATGTGTTATGTTAAAAAAAGAGGCAAACCATGTGGGGCCTACCTTAGAGGCAAGGCTCTATACACTGGAGTACTTTTGATGTGTCCCCTCAACTCGTAGAACAAGGAGAAGCTTGCTTAGTACGCCGTCTCCCCCGCCCACGGGCGCGGTGGCTCGCATGATGAGGTGAAGCTTGCTTACTACGCCTTACGCCTGTTGGAAATATGCCCTAGAGGCAATAATAAAATGATTATTATATTTCCTTGTTCATGATAATTGTCTATTATTCATGCTATAATTGTATTATCCGGAAATCGTAATACATGTGTGAATACATAGACCACAATGTGTCCCTAGTAAGCCTCTAGTTGACTAGCTCGTTGATCAACAGATAGTCATGGTTTCCTGACTATGGACATTGAATGTCATTGATAACGAGATCACATCATTAGGAGAATGATGTGATGGACAAGACCCAAACCTAAGCATAGCACAAAGATCGCGTAGTTCGTTTGCTGTAGCTTTTCTGGATGTCAAGTATCTTTTCCTTAGACCATGAGACCGTGTAACTCCCGGATACCGTAGGAGTGCTTTGGGTGTACCAAACGTCACAACATAACTGGGTGACTATAAAGGTACATTACAGGTATCTCCGAAAGTGTCTGCTGGGTTGGCATGAATCAAGACTGGGATTTGTCACTCTGTATGACGGAGAGGTATCTCTGGGCCCACTCGGTAATGCATCATCATAATGAGCTCAAAGTGACCAAGTGTCTGGTCACGGGATCATGCATTATGGTACAAGTAAAGTGACTTGCCGGTAACGAGACTGAACGAGGTATTGGGATACCGACGATCGAGTCTCGGGCAAGTAACGTACCGATTGACAAAGGGAATTGAGTACGGGATTGATTAGGTCCTCGACATCGTGGTTCATCCGATGAGATCATCGAGGAGCATGTGGGAGCCAACATGGGTATCCAGATCCCGCTGTTGGTTATTGACCGGAGAGTCGTCTCGGTCATGTCTACATGTCTCCCGAACTCGTAGGGTATACACACTTAAGGTTCGGTGACGCTAGGGTTGTAGAGATATGAGTATGCAGTAACCCGAAAGTTGTTCGGAGTCCCGGATGAGATCCCGGACGTCACGAGGAGTTCCGGAATGGTCCGGAGGTGAAGAATTATATATAGGAAGTGCAGTTTCGGCCATCAGGAGAGTTTTGGGGGTCAGCGGTATTGTACCGGGACCACCGGAAGGGGCCCGGGGGTCCACCGGGTGGGGCCACCCATTCCGGAGGACCTCATGGTCTGAAGTGGGGAGGGAACCAGCCCATAGTGGGCTGGTGCGCCCCCCCCCTTGGGCCCCCCATGCGCCTAGGGTTGGGAACCCTAGGGGAGGGGGCGCCTCCACTTGCCTTGGGGGGTACTCCACCCCCTTGGCCGCCCCCCCTAGGAGATCCCATCTCCTAGGGCCGGTGCACCCCCTAGGGGGCCTATATAAAGGGGGGAGGGAGGGCAGCCGCACCTCAAGCCTTGGCGCCTCCCTCTCCCCTGCTACACCTCTCCCTCTCGCAGAAGCTTGGCGAAGCCCTGCTACGGTGACTGCTGCATCCACCACCACGCTGTCGTGCTGCTGGATCTTCATCAACCTCTCCTTCCCCCTTGCTGAATCAAGAAGGAGGAGACGTCACGCTGACCGTACGTGTGTTGAACGCGGAGGTGCCGTCCGTTCGGCGCTAGGATCTCCGGTGATTTGGATCACGACGAGTACGACTCCCTCATCCCCGTTCTTTGAACGCTTCCGCTCGCGATCTACAAAGGTATGTAGATGCATCCGACCACTCGTTGCTAGATGAACTCATAGATGGATCTTGGTGAAAACGTAGGCATTTTTTTGTTTTCTGCAACGTTACCCAATAGTGGCATCATGAGCTAGGTCTATGCGTAGTTCTCTTTGCACGAGTAGAACACAATTTGTTGTGGGCGTAGATGTTGTCAACTTTATTGCCGCTACTAGTCTTATTTTGCTTCAGCGGTATTGTGGGATGAAGCGGCCCGGACCAACCTTATACGTACGCTTACATGAGACCGGTTCCACCGACTGACATGCACTAGTTGCATAAGGTGGCTGGCGGGTGTCTGTCTCTCCCACTTTAATTGGAGCGGATTCGACGAAAAGGGTCCTTATGAAGGGTAAATAGAAGTTGACAAATCACGTTGTGGATTTAACGTAGGTAAGAAAACGTTCTTGCTAGAACCCTCTTGCAGCCACGTAAAACTTGCAACAACAATTAGAGGACGTCTAACTTGTTTTTGCAGCAAGTGTTTTGTGATGTGATATGGCCAAAGTTGTGATGAATGATGAATGATATATGTGATGTATGAGATCATGTTCTTGTAATAGGAATCACGACTTGCATGTCGACGAGTATGACAACCGGAAGGAGCCATAGGAGTTGTCTTTATTTTTTGTATGACATGCGTGTCATTGAGAAACGCCATGTAAATTACTTTACTTTATTGCTAAACGTGTTAGCCATAGTAGTAGAAGTAATAGTTGGCGAGTAACTTCATGGAGACACGATGATGGAGATCATGATGATGGAGATCATGGTGTCATGCCGGTGACAAGATGATCATGGAGCCCCAAGATGGAGATCAAAGGAAGCTATATGATACTGGCCATATCATGTCACTATTATTTGATTGCATGTGATGTTTATCATGTTTTTGCATCTTGTTTACTTAGAATGACGGTAGTAAATAAGATGATCCCTCATAATAATTTCAAGAAAGTGTTCCCCTAACTGTGCACCATTGCTACAGTTCGTTGTTTCGAAGCACCACGTGATGATCGGGTGTGATAGATTCCAACGTTCACATACAACGGGTGTAAGACAGATTTACACATGCAAACACTTAGGTTGACTTGACGAGCCTAGCATGTACAGACATGGCCTCGGAACACAGAAGACTAAAAGGTCGAGCATGAGTCGTATAGAAGATACGATCAACATGAAGATGTTCACCGATGTTGACTAGTCCGTCTCACGTGATGATCGGACACGGCCTAGTTAACTCGGATCATGTTATACTTAGATGACTGGAGGGATGTCTATCTGAGTGGGAGTTCATTGAATAATTTGATTAGATGAACTTAATTGTCATGAACTTAGTCTAAAATCTTTACAACATGTCTTGTAGATCAAATGGCCAACGTTGTCCTCAACTTCAACGCGTTCCTAGAGAAAACCAAGCTGAAAGACGATGGCAGCAACTATACGGACTGGGTTCGGAACCTGAGGATCATCCTCATAGCTGCCAAGAAAGATTATGTCCTACAAGCACCGCTAGGTGAAGCACCTGCTCTCCCTGCAGAACAAGACGTTATGAACGCTTGGCAGACACGTTCTAATGATTACTCCCTCGTTCAGTGCAGCATGCTTTACAGCTTAGAACCGAGGCTCCAAAAGCGTTTTGAGAGACATGGAGCATATGAGATGTTCGAAGAGCTGAAAATGGTTTTTCAAGCTCATGCCCGGGTCGAGAGATATGAAGTCTCCGACAAGTTCTTCAGTTGTAAGATGGAGGAAAATAGTTCTGTCAGTGAGCACATACTCAAAATGTCTGGGTTGCATAACCGCTTGACTCAGCTGGGAGTTAATCAACCGGATGATGCGGTCATTGACAGAATCCTCCAGTCGCTTCCACCAAGCTACAAGAGCTTTGTGATGAACTTCAATATGCAGGGGATGGAAAAGACCATTCTTGAAGTATTTGCAATGCTGAAATCAGCAGAGGTAGAAGTCAAAAAAGAACATCAAGTGTTGATGGTGAATGAAACCACTAAGTTCAAGAAAGGCAAGGGTAAGAAGAACTTCAAGAAGGACGGCAAGGGAGTTGCCGCGCCCGGTAAGCAAGCTGCCGGGAAGAAGCCAAAGAATGGACCCAAGCCCGAGACTGAGTGTTTTTATTGCAAGGGAAGTGGTCACTGGAAGCGGAACTGCCCCAAATACTTAGCAGACAAGAAGGCCGGCATCACGAAAGGTATATGTGATATACATGTAATTGATGTGTACCTTACCAGTACTCGTAGTAGCTCCTGGGTATTTGATACCGGTGCGGTTGCTCACATTTGTAACTCAAAGCAGGAGCTGCAGAATAAGCGGAGACTGGCGAAGGACGAGGTGACGATGCGCGTCGGGAATGGTTCCAAGGTCGATGTGATCGCCGTCGGCACGCTACCTCTACATTTACCTACGGGATTAGTTTTAAACCTCAATAATTGTTATTTAGTGCCAGCTTTGAGCATTAACATTGTATCATGATCTCGTTTAATTCGAGATGGCTACTCATTTAAATCCAAGAATAATGGTTGTTCTATTTATATGAGAGATATGTTTTATGGTCATGCTCCAAAGGTGAATGGTTTATTCTTAATGAATCTCGAGCGTAATGCTACACATATTCATAGTGTGAATACCAAAAGATGTAAGGTTGATAATGATAGTCCCACATACTTGTGGCACTGCCGCCTTGGTCACATAGGTGTCAAACGCATGAAGAAGCTCCATGCAGATGGACTTTTAGAGTCTCTTGATTACGAATCATTTGACACGTGCGAACCATGCCTCATGGGTAAAATGACCAAGACTCCGTTCTCAGGAACAATGGAGCGAGCAACCAACTTATTGGAAATCATACATACTGATGTGTGCGGTCCAATGAGTGTTGAGGCTCGCGGTGGCTATCGTTATGTTCTCACCCTCACTGATGACTTGAGTAGATATGGGTATGTCTATTTAATGAAACACAAGTCTGAGACCTTTGAAAAGTTCAAGGAATTTCAGAGTGAGGTTGAGAATCAACGTGACAGGAAAATCAAGTTCTTGCGATCAGATCGTGGGGGAGAATACTTGAGTCACGAATTTGGCACACACTTAAGAAAATGTGGAATAGTTTCACAACTCACGCCGCCTAGAACACCTCAGCGTAATGGTGTGTCCGAACGTCGTAATCGCACTCTATTAGATATGGTGCGATCTATGATGTCTCTTACCGATTTACCACTATCATTTTGGGGCTATGCTTTAGAGACTGCCGCATTCACTTTAAATAGGGCTCCGTCGAAATCCGTTGAGACGACACCGTATGAATTATGGTTTGGGAAGAAACCTAAGCTGTCGTTTCTAAAAGTTTGGGGATGCGATGCTTATGTCAAGAAACTTCAACCTGAAAAGCTCGAACCCAAGTCAGAAAAATGCGTCTTCATAGGATACCCTAAAGAAACTATTGGGTATACCTTCTACCTCAGATCCGAAGGCAAGATCTTTGTTGCCAAGAATGGATCCTTTCTAGAGAAAGAGTTTCTCTCGAAAGAAGTAAGTGGGAGGAAAGTAGAACTTGATGAAGTATTACCTCTTGAACCGGAAAGTGGCGCAACTCAAGAAAATGTTCCTGAGGTGCCTGCACCGACTAGAGAGGAAGTTAATGATGATGATCATGAAACTTCAGATCAAGTTGCTACTGAACTTCGTAGGTCCACAAGGACACGTTCCGCACCAGAGTGGTACGGCAACCCTGTCTTGGAAATCATGTTGTTAGACAACGGTGAACCTTCGAACTATGAAGAAGCGATGGTGGGCCCGGATTCCGACAAATGGCTGGAAGCCATGAAATCCGAGATAGGATCCATGTATGAAAATGAAGTATGGACTTTCACTAACTTGCCCGATGATCGGCGAGCCATAGAAAATAAATGGATCTTTAAGAAGAAGATAGACGTGGATGGTAATGTGACCATCTATAAAGCTCGGCTTGTCGCTAAGGGTTATCGACAAGTTCAAGGGGTTGACTACGATGAGACTTTCTCACTTGTAGCGAAGCTGAAGTATGTCCGAATCATGTTAGCAATTGCCGCATTCTATGATTATGAGATATGGCAAATGGACGTCAAAACGACATTCCTTAATGGTTTCCTTAAGGAAGAATTGTATATGATGCAGCCGGAAGGTTTTGTCGATCCTAAGAATGCTGACAAGGTGTGCAAGCTCCAACGCTCGATTTATGGGCTGGTGCAAGCATCTCGGAGTTGGAACATTCGCTTTGATGAGATGATCAAAGCGTTTGGGTTTATGCAGACTTATGGAGAAGCCTGTGTTTACAAGAAAGTGAGTGGGAGCTCTGTAGCATTTCTCATATTATATGTAGATGACATACTTTTGATGGGAAATGATATAGTGCTTTTGGACAGCATTAAGGCCTACTTGAATAAGAGTTTTTCAATGAAGGACCTTGGAGAAGCTGCTTATATATTAGGCATCAAGATCTATAGAGATAGATCAAGACGCCTCATAGGTCTTTCACAAAGCACATACCTTGATAAGATATTGAAGAAGTTCAATATGGATCAGTCTAAGAAGGGGTTCTTGCCTGTGTTGCAAGGTGTGAAATTGAGCTCGGCTCAATGTCCGACCACGTCAAAAGATATAGAAGAGATGAGTGTCATCCCCTATGCCTCAGCCATAGGGTATATTATGTATGCCATGCTGTGTACCAGACCTGATGTAAACCTTGCCGTAAGTTTGGTAGGTAGGTACCAAAGTAATTCCGACAAGGAACACTGGACAACGGTCAAGAATATCCTGAAGTACCTGAAAAGGACTAAGGAAATGTTTCTCGTTTATGGAGGTGACGAAGAGCTCGTCGTAAAGGGTTACGTCGACGCTAGCTTCGACACAGATCTGGATGACTCTAAGTCACAAACCGGATATGTGTATATTTTGAATGGTGGGGCCGTAAGCTGGTGCAGTTGCAAGCAAAGCGTTGTGGCGGGATCTACATGTGAAGCGGAGTACATGGCATCCTCGGAGGCAGCACACGAAGCAGTCTGGGTGAAGGAGTTCATTACCGACCTAGGAGTCATACCCAATGCATCGGGCCCGATGGCTCTCTTCTGTGACAACACTGGAGCTATTGCCCTTGCCAAGGAGCCCAGGTTTCACAGGAAGACCAGGCATATCAAGCGTTGCTTCAACTCCATTCGTGAAAGTGTTCAAAATGGAGACATAGAGATTTGTAAAGTACATACGGACCTGAATGTAGCAGATCCATTGACTAAACCTCTCCCTAGAGCAAAACATGATCAACACCAGAATTCCATGGGTGTTCGATTCATAACAATGTAACTAGATGATTGACTCTAGTGCAAGTGGGAGACTATTGGAAATATGCCCTAGAGGCAATAATAAAATGATTATTATATTTCCTTGTTCATGATAATTGTCTATTATTCATGCTATAATTGTATTATCCGGAAATCCTAATACATGTGTGAATACATAGACCACAATGTGTCCCTAGTAAGCCTCTAGTTGACTAGCTCGTTGATCAACAGATAGTCATGGTTTCCTGACTATGGACATTGGATGTCATTGATAACAAGATCACATCATTAGGAGAATGATGTGATGGACAAGACCCAAAGCTAAGCACAGCACAAAGATCGTGTGGTTCGTTTGCTGTAGCTTTTCTGGATGTCAAGTATCTTTTCCTTAGACCATGAGATCGTGTAACTCCCGGATACCGTAGGAGTGCTTTGGGTGTACCAAACGTCACAACGTAACTGGGTGACTATAAAGGTACATTACAGGTATCTCCGAAAGTGTCTGTTGGGTTGGCACGAATCGAGACTGAGATTTGTCACTCCGTATGACGGAGAGGTATCTCTAGGCCCACTCGGTAATGCATCATCATAATGAGCTCAAAGTGACCAAGTGTCTGGTCACGGGATCATGCATTACGGTACGAGTAAAGTGACTTGCCGGTAACGAGACTGAATGAGGTATTGGGATACCGACGATCGAGTCTCGGGCAAGTAACGTACCGATTGACAAAGGGAATTGAGTACGGGATTGATTAGGTCCTCGACATCGTGGTTCATCCGATGAGATCATCGAGGAGCATGTGGGAGCCAACATGGGTATCCAGATCCCGCTGTTGGTTATTGACTGGAGAGTCGTCTCGGTCATGTCTACATGTCTCCCGAACCCGTAGGGCCTACACACTTAAGGTTCGGTGACGCTAGGGTTGTAGAGATATGAGTATGCAGTAACCCAAAAGTTGTTCGGAGTCCCGGATGAGATCCCGGACGTCACGAGGAGTTCCGGAATGGTCCGGAGGTGAAGAATTATATATAGGAAGTGCAGTTTCGGCCATCGGGAGAGTTTTGGGGGTCAGCGGTATTGTACCGGGACCACCGGAAGGGTCCCGGGGGTCCACCGGGTGGGGCCACCCATTCCGGAGGGCCTCATGGGCTGAAGTGGGGAGGGAACCAGCCCATAGTGGGCTGGTGCGCCCCCCCTTGGCCCCCCCCCATGCGTCTAGGGTTGGGAACCCTAGGGGAGGGGGCGCCTCCACTTGCCTTGGGGGTACTCCACCCCCTTGGCCGCCGCTCCCCTAGGAGATCCCATCTCCTAGGGCCGGCGCACCCCCCTAGGGGGCCTATATAAAGGGGGGGAGGGAGGGCAGCCGCACCTCAAGCCTTGGCGCCTCCCTCTCCCCTGCTACACCTCTCCCTCTTGCAGAAGCTCGGCGAAGCCCTGCTGCGGTGACTGCTGCATCCACCACCACGCCGTTGTGCTGCTGGATCTTCATCGACCTCTCCTTCCCCCTTGCTGGATCAAGAAGGAGGAGACGTCACGCTGACCGTACGTGTGTTGAACACGGAGGTGCCGTCCCATCGGCGCTAGGATCTCCGGTGATTTGGATCACGACGAGTACGACTCCGTCATCCCCGTTCTTTGAACGCTTCCGCTCGCGATCTACAAAGGTATGTAGATGCATCCGACCACTCGTTGCTAGATGAACTCATAGATGGATCTTGGTGAAAACGTAGGAAATTTTTTTGTTTTCTGCAATGTTACCCAACAATGCCCGCTCCCTCGCCCATGCGCATGGTGGCTCGCAGGACGAGGAGAAAAATTTACTACCCCCTCCGTTTACTCCTCGTCCCTACTACCTTGGTTATAGAGATTATATCATATTGTTTGGAATATATATGTCCTTTAGTAGATTTCAATATGAACTACTAGTACATACTCCAAACACTGATGTATATAGACGTATTTTAGAGTGTAGATTCACTCATTTTGCTCCGTATGTAGCACTCTCCCTCGCCCCTCGACCCTCGCCCACGTGGTGGACGTGCAGCAATTCATTCGGTCTCATATAGCCAGAACGATATATACTGCACTACCATTATTGCTCGACTTCCCGAAGAGGTGAAGAGCCAATAGCAAGGTTAATATTTTGGAGATGCCAAGCGCAAGGTTATAGGAGAACGAGTAGTAGGTGCCGCGTCATTTATAAATAAAGTTTTTTTTCTTCAGTGGCACGTACACAATATGATAGGTTCATATGGAGAGAAAAGGAAAGCGCTCCACTATATACATAGTCAGGATGGGCCAGCCTACACGATTGCTTGCTGGGGTTGCTCTCTTCACACTCTCTCGCACAAAACGACTGTGGCCACATCTCTAACATCTCGGTGGATCACGTCCGCTTGGGGAAGGGGTGGATGCTTAGTGTAGATGCGGTGGCCGTCGCTGACGGCAAAAACCCACTGTCGGCACGTCCCGATCAGGGGTCCCCGCCATTCTTTCTCACAAAGCCGGTGAGGTTGCCTTCGTCCCTTGCTCACTGCCGCGACGTGGGCAGTTGCCGCCTCCCGCCACCCTCCTCAAGGTTGAGCTACGCCCCTCAGGTACAACTCCCTTTACAGCCGGCTTGCACCACTGCTCTAGCTGCCCACATCACTCCCTGTGGATATTTCTCTACTTATTTGCCCCACACATACATCTACTGGCTTCTACGTACTGTATTTGTGATGAGTTTATGTCTCATCAACTAGTCCCAGTAATCTTATTCTAATCACGCTTGTTCAATTTCTTTGCCACAGGGATGCTCATCTCAATTTCGGTGAAACTGCACAAAATGATCCAATGGTCAAAAGGTTGCAAACTTCATTTATTATGAAGCTCGAACGTTGCCAGCAAATTGAAGCCTGGTCAGGGTTCACGGTTCAAGGGCTAGGGACTGCATGGATCGTTTTTTCTTTAGCTGCCTCTGTTCCAAAATAAGTGTCAACTTTAGTAGTAGTACAACTTCGTACTAAAGTTTGCACAAAGTTGAGAAACTTATTTTGGAACGGAGGGAGTACATATTTGCTATGATTTGTCAATCATTGAGATGCAATAGTATGCATGTTAGTCTCCTTTGTATTTGATGAAATGTTGCAACGGGCAACCTTGGACGCAAGATACATGTAACAGAAGCTGGAAGCTTCATAGCATTGTACAAATTTATCTCGCTGATAAATTACAGTACGTACTATACTAGTACTTCCTCCGTTCCTAAATATAAGTCTTTGTAGAGATTTCACCATGAACCACATGCGGGTGTATATAGATGCATTTTAAGTGTAGATTCATTCATTTTGTTCCGTATGTAGTGGAATCTCTACAAAGACTTATATCTACTAGTAATAGCTAGCCCCCACTACTAGGAATTCTCTATCCTCTCCTTGAGCCACATCGTCAAAATTGATATAGCCGTTAGATGAAGTAAATCAGTCCATAATAGTCGTCTGATCTTGATGTTGAGAGGCTCCGCACTAAACCACATGAAAGCATGCAGAAATACCGTGCCACATGCATGTGAGTGGGTTTTAAATCACATCAACATGTCTACATGCAAGCATGCACCGGTAGCATGCATGTAAGTGAGCTTTTAAGTCCCATTGACATGTCAAAAAGAAAAATATAATCCCATTATGCAGTAGGAGTTGGCTTATCTTTTTTCCTTACGTGGGATGATCTAAATGATGATGGGAGTTTATTTAGTTTGGCTACCACATTTGTCATGCGGTTATAGAGTTTTTTTTGTTCTATGAAATCGATAATTTTGCGCAGAGAGATATACCAATGTTCCACGCCAACGCGCGGGGACTCATCTAGTAATATTTAGGAACGGAGGGAGTACTATGTAAAGAGTTAGGTGTCGCACGGTGATAGTGCGAGGTGGGCCATGTAATCACCGAGCCTGCATGTTTTCACTGCTCTTGCATGCCTCCGCTGTAAGAATGGAGAAATTGTAATCTAGTAGTAGTATACCTCCTTTCGCCGAAAGCGTGGGACATCCAGCAGTCCTACCACCTCAGTAATAAAGACCAATGAGCCGTCAAATCACATAGACCCAGCAGTAAGTTGGACAGACGAAGCAACCATCACTCTTGCGCCAGTGAGAGGTCGCGTCCGCTCTACCCGGGCATGAATGCGGGACCGGTTCTTTGGAGCGGCGCTGGCCGTTTCAGGCGGGAAGCGCGCGTGGGCGATGGAGGGGCTTTGGGTGGGCCAGGCTGGTCAGGAGCGGGCGTGGCAGCTGTCCGCATGTCCCTATAGGACACGCCCGGAAATGAGAGGATGCACCGACTCTCGCGGCTAAAATCGTACACTACACAACATCTCTTTGTAGGAGTAGGTCGATCTGTCACTCTCTCTAACACACACATGGTGTTAAACACACACACACACACACACCTTGGTCCCGTTGCACCTTCTAACGTGACTTATTACACCTAGACGGAGGGAGTAGTAAGTATACGAGATACGGTGGCACACTGACTTAAGTCGAATAGAAGTGCCCAAAATTTATGTGCATGTTATAATAAGGATTCGCTTAAAATAGTACGTGAGCGAACAGAGGGATCGATTGGACAGTGTTCTCGAGCAGTAGCAAGATGTGTGAGGTAAGATACACGGCTGGCGCTTTTAATTTTTCTTATTAATTTGTTTGTTTCACCCTCTGACTGGTGGGACCCAACGTACTACGTGGAGAGAGGTAAGGTGACTAAGGCTGCATTATTTCTGCACCACTGTGGATAGTCTTACCACCAAAGCCACATGACACGATTATGATTGAAATCCCAACGACTCCCACACACACAAAAAAACACGGCATGCTTGTCACACGAATCCAAGAATGTATAAAAGGTTATTTCCCTCTTGTTAAACATAACGGTAGGGTTGTGTAGCTGGTTAGCCTGTTCGCTCATCAAACTTGAGGTCTCGGGTTCGATAACTACACTTGAGCATAGTTTGTGCCAGGAGGATTCTTTGACTGGTCAAAATGTTTTCTAGGGTTTGCACGCTTCACACTCTCTCTCCAGTATATATATACATGCTGGAGCCTCAGCGCTTGTAGTTGCTCTCTTCACACTCTCTCGCCCTCTCCCGCTGGAGCCTCTGCGCTTGTAGTTGCTCTCTTCACACTCTCTCGCCCTCTCAAGATCTAAACAAGACTTCGTTGGCCTCTCTCTCCCCTCACTGCTGCTCAAAGAGCCGGCAGGATCCGCCCGCCGGGAAGGGAAGGAGGCTTAATGCTATCACCGTCGGCGAGGGACTATCGGCGCAGCTGTTCACTTTCCACCCAGCGGCGGCGCGGGAGGGCCTCCGACCCCTTCTTCTTTGCCGCCATCTCGTCGCCCACCGAACCATGCCCCAAGAACCTTAAGGTATAATTTACTTACTCCAGATGCATTGCTCTAGCTGCATGTATATCATGAATCTAGGACGTGGTTCAAAGAGGAAAGGAGTCGGGGAAAGTAGTGGGAAAAGTTGTATATAGCATGAATCTAGGACGTGGTTCAAAGAGGAAATGAAGTGGGAAAGTTGTATAGCATTAATCTAGGACGTGGTTCAAAGAGTAAAGGAATGGGGGAAAGTAGTGGGGAAAGTTGTTTCGCATAAATCTAGGACGTGGTTCAAAGAGGAAAGGAAGGGGCGAAAGTACTAGTTCAAAAAGGAAAGGAAGGGACAAGGCTGTAGAGTTTGAGCAGGACTAGATTTGCTGTGCTCACATAGGGAAAGGCGTCTAAAGATAAGAAAACTGGGACCAACACAAATATGCTCCTTGGTTGTTTGTTCTTTATTGCAACAGACTGTGCATGACCATAGTACATCGGTAGATGCACATGGTGCTGGTGCGTCCATTGTCCCGTGCAACTCATTAGCTGTTGTTAATCTAAGGCCCTGTTTGGTTAAAAACTCCCTAGTCCCTACCTGCTGGGTTCCAGGGACTAAACATGGACTAGAGGTTATTAAATGACATGCTAAAAGACCATGTTACCCCTAGTAATGAACTAATAGAGACAAGGTGCGATGCGTGGTAGGGGCAATTGTTGGAAAAAGTCCCAAAAAGACTCCCTCGGGGTCTTCTTTCTTTAGTCCCAAATGCCCACTTTTAGTCCCTAAAAGTCCCTCCTCTTTGGTTTAGATGGGACTGACACGGAGTTTTTTTAGTCCCTACACCAAAATGTCCCTGTAAACAAACACCCTCTAATAATGCCGCTGGAAAATTGATGCAATGCCACAGTTAAAAGCAAATTACATGTTTAACAAATTTTATTGTTAATATAATCTCTATGTTAATATTAATCAATGGCACTATTTGAGAAATGCTACTGTCTTTCTTTCTTTCCCATTTAGATAAGGTAGATGCTTCTTTTTGTTGGCTTCTGTGTCATCCACCGTTGTTGACCACTAATTGTTTCCTTTGCACCTCTATGTAAACAGGGTTATCTGCTTCACCTCGTTGCCATTGTGACCTTTTGTTGCACTGCACAAAACACTTTTGTTTTAAGAGTGTTTTGTGCAATTCAACCAAAATGTCACACCGACAACGTTGCTTGATTGCTTGATCTTAGTGGAACTGCACAAGAGGAGATCTTACTTCCTATCCGTTAAGGCGAATTTGGTTCAGATCTTCTTCTTGTGAGTTGTTTAAATTCCGCATCATGAGAGGTCAGTACTAGCCTTCTTTCACATGATTCTGCAGTGTGCATTCATATGTTGTGCTACTTGTACGATAATGTTGCTTGATTTTAGTGAACTACACAAATGGAGACAAGACTTCCAATCTGTATGTGCACCATAATATCCCATTGAGGTAAGATAAGGATATTTCACAACTGTTGGCCTGTATTTTGCCACTTTCATCAGAAAATTAAGTTTAGTACTATACTTGTGCTCCCTAATTGACATGCCAAATCTTACATTGAAGGCGAAGCTTGTTTGTTATTGAACCAAGTGATGAAGGGGAAGAACAAGGGGAAGAAAAACAAAAATCAACTCCCGGTGCTGTAATGAAGCACTAGAACTGTGATGACACAAGTAATGATATAGTTTTGCATCTTAATTTATTGCTATGGATGGAACGAGCAATTGTTTTGCCACTGATTTGATGCCACTCTTAATGTAATACTCCCTCCGTCTCAAAATTCTTGTCTTAGATTTGTCTAAATACGGATGTATCAAGTCACATTTTAGTATTAGGTACATCCGTATCTAGACAATTCTAAGACAAGAATTTTGAGACGGAGGGAGTATGTAATTATCTCTACTTGTGCAAACAGGGATGATCTTTGAAGATACCATATATTTTAGTGGAACTGCACAAGAAGATGTTGGAAACATTAAACTAATCGAGGAGTATATAGTAAGCATGGCCACCACCGTAGATAGCAACAGATGGTTCCGGAGAATTGCTTCATCTGTATGCTCTACACAATAAGCCTCCTGACAAAGGTTGGTACTCGCCCACTGATTTCATCCATATGATTGAGCTTTCTCATCTCTATTGGTGTTGTGCTACTGTTTAGATACTGTCATGAAAAAGTGGTATTGTCCTTGAGAAGTGCTTCATCTGTGCTGTTTTAAATATTTCCTTTCCTTTTTCGAGCAAACAGTGATGCTAGCATTTAGTAGTCCTCTTGTCTTTGCACAACAGGATCATCTTCCTTTGAAGAAGAATATGGAGTACGTGAAGTGACTAGTTCCGATTATGCCAGGATGAAGAAGCCCTGTCTATCTTATCATCAGAAGGAGCAGTTGAAGGATGGTTACATTACTCCCCACAAGACCAAACTAACTTCAGCTCAGAAGGACTGACAAAATCTCCATTTTTTTTTGCTGTGATGTGCGAGTACAATGTTGTTCTAGGATTCTTTCTGGTGGGTTCCATTTTTCTAAAAGTCTGCTCTACACGGACCATGTATGTGCCTGTTGAAACTGTCAATTCATAGTACAGTTTGCTCTATACTAATCACTTTTTTGTATTTGTGCAAACAGGGGTGCTCAGCTTGATTTCAATGGGAACTGCACAAAATGTTCATGAATACATCCAATCATTCATTTCCACCACAAGAAAGGAGGTGCCGATAAGTTCAAGGCATTGCAACATATAAGGGCGAAATCATACAAGCTACGCGCGAATTTGGTTGATTTTGGTGGAACTGCACAAAAAGAACAGCTGGTTTATTTAGCATGAGGTGCCATGTCAATGTCCGAACTGATGGAAAACCCTGCCCATTCCACACTCGTAGGCATTTGATATTTTGGAATGGGACAACCTTGTTAAATTTTTCTCATTGATTTTAGCAAGACATGCGTTTGATATTTTCGAATGGGATGCCCTTTGCTGTCAGCAGCGTTGATCAATTTTTTCTTTATTCTTTAGTTGTGAAGTAAATATTGCCTCTGACATGTGAGTCGCTGAGATGCATAATCATCGATTGTTTTGAATGTTCTCTATGAATTGCCAGGCCTATGTGTTTGATTGCAATGTACAGAAACGCTAAAAAGCTGCTCAAACTCTTTGTACTCCTTCTGTTCCTTTTTACTTCACACATTGTGAAAGTGCATACTTTTTTGTATAAGATTGGTCAAAGTAGAGATACTTTGACTGCAGACAAAACTTGTATACAGACTAGAAAGGACCGGAGGGAGTACATGTGAAACTGCTGCAAACAAGGTGATCACCTTGGGAATAATGCTAGTACGTATTGTTTTGCATGTTCATCCAATGCCAGTGATACAGGAATTCGAACTAATCAAAATAAATTCATTCATACATGGTCGGATTTCATATAAACATGCCAGATTTCGTTACATTTCATACATTCTTCAACTAAAAAGGGGTGCACTGGAGGTATAATTAATTAACCGAAGCTACCCACCTGTGTCCCGCTGAGCCGAACAGAAGCTTCAGTGACTTAACTTCAGGTGCAGTTGCGTAATTGACATGTGGCCTATTGGGCCCATGTGTTAGTCAGCCAACTACACCAGCAGTTAAGTAGAAGCAGCGTTATTCTCCAGCAGAACTCCCCGACTCCACGTCGCCGCCAAGAAGCTAACCGTCCGTCAATGGTCAACCCGCCTAGCTTGGCTTCAACAGGAGGGTAGCAGCGGTGGCCTTACTTGGACCCGAGCGGTGGCGACCTACCGTGTTCTACTCTTCCTCATTTTCTGTGTGGCGCGGCCTCGTTGGCTGCGGGGCGGGGCCTCGGCGGAGCCGGCGATGTACTTTGTCTCGTTGCCGGCGGGCGGCGCCTCAGCGGAGCGGTGGAAATCCTCCCCCGTGTTGCCGGCAGGGTGGGGCCTCGGCTGAGCCGGTGATGTCCCCTGCCTCGTTGTTGGCGGGGCGGGGCCTCGGCGGAGCCGGCGGTGTCCTCTGCCTCGTTGTTGGCACCGTGGGGCCTCGGCGAAGTAGGGCCTCGTCGACGCCAGCGGAGCGGGGACTCATCGGAGCCGGCATTGTCCTCTGCCTCATCCTCGGTCTCGCCAAACAGCGCCTCGCCCGTTTCATCGCCCTCTTTGCTAGCCTCTTTGTAGGCGGCCGCAGCCTCCGCCACCCGCATGCGGTATCGCCAGCGCTCGAGGCGGCCCTTGCGGGCGGAGCGGTACGAGTAGAGCAGCGCCTCCTGCTCCGCCCGCTCTGCGGCGATCTGCTCCTCCGCCTGCAGGTGCTCCTGGAGGAGATGATGGTTGTAGGCGGCGTCGGCCTGCGCCTCCCGGAACTGCTCCTGACAAATCTGCCTCACACTGTCCATATATTGGGCACAGGCCTCGCCGATGGTCATGGTGCAATGCACCGGCTAGGATGGCGTGGAGTAGGGGGTTGGCGCCGGATCATCGACTACCATGTTCTCCATTGGGACGTGTCGTCCTCCGGCTGCCTGCCGGCCAGCCGGTCGGCAGCAATGGCTGCCATCTCCTTGTGGTCCATCGTCCGCCCGTCCCGAAGATCGCTGGAGCGCGAGGAAGCCATGGTGGGCAGTAGTGGTGTGGACAGGAGAAAGGGAACGGATGTGGATGACTGCGGCTATGGCCGGCGCAACAGTTTATATAGCAATGGTGGGCGGGCGGAGGGACGGACATGTGGCGCCGGAGTAGCCGCCTCAGCAACCGTGTATCGTTAATGTGGGCGGCAGATGGACGGACGGACGACACTTGTGTCGTTTGAAGGCGGAGCAATCGCCTACACCGGGAAGTGGGGCGGACGGCGCTGACTGTTTCGGGTGGAAAGCGCGCGCGGGCGAGGAGATGACTTTACTTGGAGAGGATGACAATGGGGACCCACCAGGTCCATAGTCTCACGTACGCAAGTGCCTCCTTATTATATATATATGTATAAAACTATACTCCCTCCGTCTAGGTGAATAAGTCGTATTAGAAGGTCCATCACGACCTAGGTGCAAGCAGATTGGTGGGAAAAAGAATATTTCTCTCTTCTAAACACAACATTTAATCACAGCAGTTAAGAGGATGCGTTATTAGCTACCCATGCAGGACATCATAATTCATAGCATGCAAAGCACTTTTATTTCTTGCCTAATAACCGCATGGACGTGCTGCATGCATTGGTCCTTGCCCGAGCAAAAAAAAGGGAGGAAAGGGGTTTCCACGGGAGACAACGAGGCAGAGGTGGAAGCGCTCGCTGGAGTAATTTATTTTGCTTCCCCCTGGTTTCCTGACACCACGGTCCCACGCCATTGTCAACCTATGTAGTAGTCAATAAACGAGAGAATTGCATAAGAAGCGACCGACAGCTGGGACCGAGCAGCTCGAGCAGTATTTGTGCTTTTGAGGTGTGAGCACTGCAGAGTTTTTCGATGTTTAGCCCAGATATTAATTTTTCTCCTCTAAACAGCAGCGAAAACATCGCTGCAGGTATTAACTGGGCGGGCTGTGGCCCGTCTAGCCCAGTCCAGATATCCAGCCCAGATATTAATTTTTTCCAAGCTGAAAATGGCTAGCCCAGCTACACTTTTTTTAGGAATACCCAGGCAAGGTCAAGTTGTTATTCTCCGCCCCGTTGGGCTGCAAATCTTTCCTAGGAGGGATGCATTAGGCTTAACAAGAAAATGGGCTTTAAGAAATAATAAATGGGATGTAATTATAAAAACTGGGCAGTAACTATAAAAAAATGCACCAAACACGTGATTACTTTATAAAATATTATTTTTGGATATTGAAAATTTTAATTTCATTAATTGTTGCGAGCACAATGTTTCGTTGGATTTTTACGTAATATAAATTTATATTGAAATTGTATTTAATCTGACTAGAAATTTTGGGATAAAAATATTTCGGATCCCATCAAAATGTGGGAAATTTTATTGAATTCCGTTTTGAACGGTTGGTTGAAATGGGTTGTACTTTTAACAAACTGTAAATGGGCTGTAGTAAATTCCATTAGAATTAAAAAATGGGCTACACATTCTTATAAATCTCAAATGGGCTATAAGTTCTCTGCTACACACTTCTGGCCTTACTAACTTGACGCGTCCCCTAAAAAAACACAGTTGACGCGTATGCAAGGCTTTGTCAACTTATAGTCAATACAGGGTTCTAGCATTAGTGGCCGTTGGATGTCCATCCAACGGATGCCGTGCTTCTTCTTCAATCTCGGATATTCTAGCTTCACCCGCCCAAAAAATGATTCCTCCCCCTCCGTTTCGGAAGCTGACATGTGGGCCTACTAAGTTGATGTACCAAGGGCTTTGTCAACTTAGTCAATATAAACGATTCTAGCTGCAGTGATCGTATGATGTCCATCCAACGGCCGTAGTGCTTCTTCAACCTCTGGTTTTCTTGCTCCAGCCGCCCAAAGCAGCGCCGGTCATGCCGCCTGCTCCTGCCTCCCGTGGCCGGCTGTGCTGCCGCGGAGGCCTCACCGCCCCTACTATTCCCACCGCTGGCCAGGCCCTGCGGCGACGGCAGCCTCACACCGCAGCCGAACGAGTGAACCTTCATACTCCTCTCCGCATGGGAATCCAATGCCACGTCTTCACCGGCTCCGCGTCGTCCCCTTCCTAGGCCTCGCCGTCGTCCACCGCCCTGGTGCTCTCGGCGCGGCGTGGTTAACATGGTCAAGGAACGACTTCCATCAGACGTGGACTGTACGTGGAGAGGCTGACAGCTGGGTCCATGGCGGCAACAAGGAAGTGCCTCCTTATTACGCAGAAAATAATGATTCCTCCACCTGACAGCAAGGACCCACCGGACGGGCCACCAGTATTTTGCGAAAAAATCGTTTCCCCCTGACTGCTGGAACCAACCGGACGGGCCACCGTATTTCGCGAAAAAAACGTTCCTCCCACTGTCAGCTCGGATCCATTGGAAGTGCCTCCTTATTACGCACAAAAAATGAATACTCCACCGGCTAGCTGGGACCCACCTTGCTGGGAGGCTGACTTGTGGGCCTACTAAGTTGACGGGGACGAAGGGCTTTGTCAACTTAGTCAATATGAACGATTCTAGCTCCAGTGACCGTATGATGTCCATCCAACGGCCGTAGTGCTTCTTCAACCTCTGGTCTTCTTGCTCCAGCCGCCCAAAGCAGTGCTGGTCGTGCCGCATGCTCCTGCCTCCCGTGGCCGACTGTCCTGCCGCAGAGGCCTCACCGCCCCCAACTATTCCCACCGCTGGCCAGGCCCTGCGGCGATGGAAGCCTCACACCGCAGCCGAACCAGTGAACCCTCGTAGTCCTCTTCACGCGGGCTTCCACTGCCGCGTAGTCCCCTTCCTAGGCCTCGCCGTCGTCCACCGCCGTGGTGCTCTCCGCGCGGCATCGTCAACGTGGTCAAGGAACGACTTCCATCGGAAGAGTACTATACGTGGAGAGGCTGACAGCTGGGTCCACGGCCACAACCCTGTTTTTTTGTGATTTGCCAAGTAAGTCGCTTTGTCAGGCCTGTTGGGCTGCAAATCTTTCAAGACGAGGAGAGCTTTCATTCGGCTGGCCGAGAAAATGGCCCATCAGTAATGAGAAATGGGTTGTACATTTTTAAAACACATCAAACCGGCAATTAGTTTCAAATATATTTTTTTTCATTTCAAGATTTTAAATTACGTTAATTTTTATGCGTGGAGAATATTTTGGATTTTATATTGATATACATTTATTTTTAAAATCAGTTTGAATGCGAGTCGAAATTTCGGGATTAAAAACAGTTCGGACCGCACCGAAATATGCAAAATTTCATATAATTTTTTAACCATTACCACAATATGGGTTGTAATGCTAACAAAAAGAATATGGGCTCCAAAAATAAACCTTAAGAATTAGCAAATGGGATGTAAATAATTAGAAATAATGGCAGATGGGTTGTATGTTGTTTTCCAAAGATTTGAGGCTTTCCTAAAAAAAAGGTTGACGCACAAGCACTGACTGTTGGATGTCCATCCAACGGTCGTCGTGCTTCTTCAATCTCTGCTCTTCCTGCTCCAGCCGCTCAAACAAGCACCGACGGGACTGTCTGCTCCCTCCTCCTCGCGGCCGGCTGTGCTGCCGCGCAGGCCTCACCGCCCGACCGTACTCCCATCGCTGGCCTAGCCATCCCTCTACTCACCCACACCTGCTATTATTCTCCGGCGACGGCAGACGAACTAGTAAACCCTCGTACAGTCGTACTCCCCTCCGCGTGGGAAACAACTGCCGAGTCTTCCCTGCCTCCGTGTCGTCCCCTTCCTAGGCCTCGCCGTCGTCCACAACCCTGGTGCTCTTGGCGCGGTGTGGTCAACATGGTCAAGGAACGACTTCCATCAGACGTGGACTGTACGTGGAGAGGCTGACAGCTGGATCCACGGCCGCAGCAAGGAAGTGCCTCCTTATTACACGGAAAATAATGATTCCTTCACCTGACAGCTGGGACCCACCAGACGGGCCACTGTATTTCACGAAAAAAACGTTTCCCCCTGACTGCTGGGACCCACCAGCTACATCTTCGCACGCAAGGAAGTGCGTCCGGGCAAAAAAACAACGATTCGCCCCCTGACTGCTGGGACCCACCAGCTACATCTTCACAGGCAAGGAAGTGCCTGATAGTCGGGACCCACCTGGTCGAAACATACGTAGCATTGTCATTCTGGTCGCGAACGTGTACGTACATATTGGTCGATGTAGAGGCGCGCACGTGTTGTAGTAGAGGCACGCACATAGCATGTACACGTACGTATAGCGACCAGGGTGCAAGAAAGAGAATACGGCCACGTATGTGTACATACGGGCGGGGTCTCGAACGCCTACTCGCGCATACGTACGGCCAGGGCTCGTGTACATGGCTGGGTCGGAACGGAGAACAACGTCATCCTCGTGTTCATGGGGAGGTAACGGAATGCGTCGTGTTCATGGGGAGGTAACGGAATGCGTCGTGTTCATGGGGAGGCAACGGAACGCGTGGGAGCCAACCGGCTGGGTCGGAACGGAATGCATGGTCGTGTTCATCGGGAGGGCTTGGACGGAACAGGCAATGGAAACGAGGCCTGGCGTACTGCAAAGCGGAGGAAACGGCCTTGTGTTCGACCGGCCACGTTCGAAACGGGATCCTGTTCATCGGGAGGGGTCTGGCGTACCGCAAAACGGAGGAAACGGACCTCCTACGGTCGAAACGGGGGTCCTGTTGATGGGAAGGGATGTGGCGTACCGCAAAACGGATGAAACGGACTTGTGTTGGAGTGCTACGGTCGAAACAGGGGTCCTGTTCATCGGGAGGGGTGTGGCGTACCGCAAAACACGACTCCACGGGATACTGTTCATCTGCACCGTCGACCCCCTCCAGCCTCCACCAGCTACTGTTCATGCACCGTCGACCTCCTCCAGCCTCCACCTGCGACTGTTCATCCACGGGCTCCTGTTCATCCAACCTCCACCGCGCGCTACTCCACCAGCTACTGTTCAACAAGCCCTCTCCACGGGCTCCTGTTCAACCACCCCTCCACGGGCTACTGTTCATCCTGCCCTCCACCGTCTACTGTTCATCCTGCCCTCCATGGGGTGGTCCTATTCATCCAGCCCTCCACGGGGTCCTATTCATCCAGCCCCAACCGGCTCGATCGATCGGGGTCCTATTCATCCAAAGGCAACACCACGGGGTCCTGTTCATCCACCCCCACCG
>NC_041382.1:83304657-83359053 GCF_002162155.2 Triticum dicoccoides
CCCCAATGCTCACTCTTCATCCAGAGGTAGCATCGATCGGCTTCAGTTAGCAGCAGTAGCGAAGGAATCGCTCGATCTTGTTCAGTTAACAGCCATCGATCGATTGCTCGGGTTCAGTAAAGCATAGCCTGCAGTGCAATCACTCGGGTTCAGTTAGAGCCCAACGCCTCGCTCGGGTTCAGTTAGAGCCAACGTCTCGCACACATGCGCGTACGTGTATGAGAGAAACGCGCATCGCTCGGCCCCCGACCTCCCACCGTAACCGGGAACTCCCCGAAATTTTCCTCGCCCTCACTTCTACCACAGTTTTTTCGTCATGGACGGCCTAAAGAATGTCATGCAGCTGCGTCTCCGGCCCGCCCAGGATGAAAAGCCCATTTTCTATCATGATTTTTTGTCATAGAAGTAGGAGCCCACCACATCTATGATGATACCGGGTTTTGTCATGATTGTCGTCATAGAAGTGTCATATGTATGACAGAAAAAAAATTCGTTCGGCCCAAAATGTCATGGATGTGTCTTTTTTTTGTAGTGTAAGTTGTCATCGGTGCAAGCAATAAAAATTGCTCTCTAAATATGTATGACTTATTAGTGTGGAAGAAAATAAGCTTTATATGATCGTGTGATATGGAAGAAATAAAAGCGACAGACTGCATAATAATGGTCCATATCACAAGTGGCAATATAAAGTGACGTTCTTTCTCATTAAGATTTTGTGCATCCAACCATAAAAGCGCATGGCAACCTCTGCTTCCCTCTGCGAAGGGCCTATCTTTTACTTTTATCTCCTACCTTGCATAAGAGTCATGGTATCTTCACCCTTCCTTTTTATATTTTATCCTTTGGCAAGCACAGTATGTTGGAAAGATCCTGCTATATATGGCTAATTGGATGTGAGTTTTCATGAACTATTATTGTTGACATTACCCTTGAGGTAAAACATTGTGAGGCAAAACTATAAGCCCCTATCTTTCTCTATGTTCGATTAAAACTCCATACCCATAAGTATTGTGTGAGTGTCAGCAATTATGAAAGACTATATGATAGTTGAGTATGTGGACTTGCTGAAAAGCTCTTATACATTGACTCTTTCCTATGTTATGATAAATTGCAATTGCTCCAATGACTGAGATTATAGTTTGTTAGTTTTCAATGAAGTTTACACTTCATACTTGAAATTGTGATTGAATTATTACTCTAGCATAAGAAATCATATGACAAGAATTATATAAGTTGTTGTTCTAAGAATGATCATGATGCCCTCATGTCCGTATTTTATTTTTATCGACACCTCTATCTCTAAACATGTGGACATATTTTTGGATTTCGGCTTTCGCTTGAGGACAAGCGAGGTCTAAGCTTGGGGGAGTTGATACGTCCATTTTGCATCATGCTTTTATATCGATATTTATTGCATTATGGGTTGTTATTACACATTATGTCACAATACTTATGCCTATTCTCTCTTATTTTACAAGGTTTACATAAAGAGGGAGAATGCCGTCAGCTGGGATTCTGGGCTGGAAAAGGAGAAAATATTAGAGACCTATTCTGCACAGCTCCAAAAGTCCTGAAACTTCACGGAAGACGTTTTCAGAATATATAAAAAATACGGAGCGCGAGAAGTTCACCAGGAGGGCCACATCCTGCCCACGAGGGTGGGGGCCCGCCCTACCCCCTGGGCGCGCCCCCTACCTCGTGGGCCCCCTGGTGGCCCTCCTATGTCCATCTTCTGCTATATGGAGTCTTTCGATGAGGAAAAAAATCATAAGCCATCTTCTCGGACGAAACTCCGCTCCCACGAGGCGGAACCTTGGTGGATCCAATCTAGGGCTCCGGCAGAGCTGTTCTGCCGGGGAAACTTCCCTCCGTAAGGGGGAAACCATCGCCATCGTCATCACCAACACTCCTCTCATAGGGAGAGGGCAATCTCCATCAACATCTTCATCAACACCATCTCCTCTCAAAACCCTAGTTCATCTCTTGTATCCAATTCTTGTCTTCAAATCCGGGATTGGTGCTAGTAGGTTGTTAGTAGTGTTAATTACTCCTTGTAGTTGATGCTAGTTGGTTTATTTGGTGGAAGATCATATGTTTAGATCCTATATGCATATTAATACTCCTGTGATTATGAACATGAATATGCTTTGTGAGTAGTTACGTTTGTTCCTGAGGACATGGGAGAAGTCTTGCTATTAGTAGTCATGTGAATTTGGTATTTGTTCGATATTTTGATGAGATGTGTGTTGTCTCTCCTCTAGTGGTGTTATGTGAACGTCGACTACATAACACTTCACCATGATTTGGGCCTAGAGGAAGGCATTGGGAAGTAATAAGTAGATGATGGGTTGCTAGAGTGATAGAAGCTTAAACCCTAGTTTATGCGTTGCTTCGTAAGGGGCTGATTTGGATCCATATGTTTCATGCTATGGTTAGGCTTACCTTAAAACTTTTGTTGTAGTTGCGGATGCTTGCAATAGAGGTTAATCATAAGTGGGATGCTTGTCCAAGTAAGGACAGTACCCAAGCACCGGTCCACCCACATACCAAATTATCAAAGTACCGAACGCGAATCATATGAACGTGATGAAAACTAGCTTGATGATATTCCCATGTGTCCTCGGGAGCGCTTTTCTCTATATAAGAGTTTGTCCAGGCTTGTCCTTTGCTACAAAAAGTATTGGGCCACCTTGCTGCACTTTATTTACTTTTGCTACTTGTTTCTCATTACAAATTATCCTATCACAAAACTATCTGTTACCACTTGTTTCAGTACTTGCAGAGAATACCTTGCTGGAAACCGCTTATCATTTCCTTCTGCTCCTCGTTGGGTTCGACACTCTTACTTATAGAAAGGACTGCGATAGATCCCCTATACTTCTGGGTCATCACTGACCCACTCCACTCCACCATGGTGTCGACCGATTTTAACTGTCGGTCACCGCCATTGACATTCCGTCGGCCGCCCCCAGCCCCACTGCCACCGCGTCGCCTAAGACGATCGTCGCACCCTCTCCGTCGATTCCCCCACCCCTCTGTCGGTATCTCAATACCTATATCAATCTCGTTACCGGCAAGTCTCTTTACTCGTTCCTTAATGCATCATCCCGCAACTAACTTATTAGTCACATTGCTTGCAAGGCTTATAGTTATGTGCATTACCGAGAGGGCCCAGAGATACCTGTCCGATACTCGGAGTGACAAATTCTAATCTCGATCTATGCCAACTCAGCAAACACCATCGGAGACACCTATAGAGCATCTTTATAGTCACCCAGTTACGTTGTGACGTTTGATAGCACACTAAGTGTTCCTCCGGAATTCGGGAGTTGCATAATCTCACAGTCATAGGAACATGTATAAGTTATGGAGAAAGCAATAGCAACAAACTAAACAATCATCGTGCTAAGCTAATGGATGGGTCAAGTCAATCACATCATTCTCTAATGATGTGATCCTGTTAATCAAATGACAACTCATGTATATGGTTAGGAAACATAACCAACATTGATTCATCGAGCTAGTCAAGTAGAGGCATACTAGTGACACTTTGTTTGTCTATGTATTCACACATGTACTAAGTTTCCGGTTAATACAATTCTAGCATGAATAATAAACATTTATCATGGTATAAGGAAATATAAATAACAACTTTATTATTGCCTCTATGGCATATTTCCTTTAAAAACTGTGGAGGGAGGCACCGCACACGGCTAAAGATCAACTTGTGTCTCTATGGGGTGCCCCCTCACCCATATATAAAGGAGAGAGGAGGGGAGGGCCAGCCGGCCCCTAAGGTGCGCCCCAAGAGGGGAATCCTACTCCTAGTAGGAGTAGGTTCCCCCCTTTCCTAGTCCAACTAGGTGAAGAAGGAAGGAGAGGGAGAGGGAGAGGGAAAGAGGGGCCGCGCCCCCTCCCCTTGTCCTATTCGGACTCCCTTTGGGGGGGCGCCACCTCCTGGCTGCGGCCCTCTCTCTCCCCTAAGGCCCATAACTTCCCGGAGGGAGGTTCCGGTTACCCTCCAGCACTCCGGTTTTATCCGAAACTATCCAGAACACTTTCGGTGTCCGAATAACATGGTCCGATATATCAATCTTTATGTCTCGACCATTTTTAGACTCCTTGTCTTGTCCGCGATCACATCCTGGACTCCGAAGAACCTTTGGTACATCAAATCACATAACTCACAATACATATCATCATCGAACGTTAAGCGTGCGGACCCTACAGGTTCGAGAACTATATAGACATGACCGAGACACATCTCCGGTCAATAATCTATAGCGAAACCTGGATGCTCATATTTGTTCCTACATATTCTACGAAGATATTTATCGGTCAAACCACATAACAACATACGTTGTTCCCTTTGTCATTGGTATGTAACTTGCCCGAGATTCGATCGTCGGTATCATCATACCTAGTTCAATCTCATCACCGGCAAGTCTCTTTACTCGTTCCGTAATGCATCATCCCGTGACTAACTCATTGGTCACATTGCTTGCAAGGCTCATAGTGATGTGCATTACCGAGAGGGCCTAGAGATACCTCTCCGATACACGGAGTGACAAAATCCTAATCTCGATCTATGCCAACTCAACAAACACCATCGGAGACACCTGTAGAGCATATTTATAATCACCCAGTTACGTTGTGACGTTTGATATCACAGAAAGTGTTCCTCCGGTATTCGAGAGTTGCATAATCTCATAGTCATAGGAACATGTATAAGTCATGAAGAAAACAATAGCAATAAACTAGACGATCATAGTGCTAAGCTAGCGGATGGGTCTTCTCCATCACATCATTCTCTAATGATGTGATCCCGTTCATCAAATGACAACACATGTCTATGGCTAGGAAACTTTACCATCTTTGATTAACGAGCTAGTCAAGTAGAGGCATACTAGGGACACTCTGTTTGTCTATATATTCACACATGTAGTAAGTTTCCGGTTAATACAATTCTAGCATGAATAATAAACATTTATCATGATATAAGGAAATATAAATAACAACTTTATTATTTCCTCTAGGGCATATTTCCTTCACATTCCGGATCACCATTTCCGGATCCTCACACATCTTAGCCTTCCTCCCCTCCAACAAATTGTTCGCCCTCCGCCTCATCTCCTTCAGGCACGCACCCGGGTCCTTCAAGGAGCGAAGAAGACGAATGGCCTTCTCCCTCAGGCTAACCCACTCCAACTGGAGTGCGCATCACATCAAGCTCGTCTCCCGGGTGGCCCTTGAGTCCACCGGATCCGGCAGCGCATCTCTCATCTCACTCTCTGGTGACGCGGCCAAATCGCCTCCGCGGTCGCCGCTTGCTTTTTTTTCTGCACTACCCTGTGGTTGATTAGTGGTCGAGGTTGATCGGATGCTTAGCAGCATCCTCGAAGTCGGTTGCACCACACCTCGCTTCCCGATGCGGCCTGGTAGCATCCCCGGTGAACTACTACGGCTGAAATTGAGCTCGGTGCCCCGATGACCGCCGAGTCCGCCTCCCGGACTGTGCATGGATCCTTATAAGAGCACCCAAGCTGAAATTTAGGGCACCCGTTTTAGATCTGCTGAAAATGTAGATTGATCTAAAATCTTCTCTCTTGACATTTAAAATCGGTCCTAGGGCATCAAATTATTGGGCTACTGAGGTGATCTTAAGCACCTGGAAAACACGACAAGTCGACCAGGCACAGATGGCTCGGTGCCGTTGTACGTGTGCTTCCGATGTGTCACGGGCTGTGCAACTTTAGCCGGGCATCCGCACCTTCCAGAAACGTACGCATAAGCCGGTCGGGACTCTATAGGCCGCCGAGCATCAGCCTATGTATATAAAGGGGTGACCTGGCGGCGGTTTAGGGCAAGAAATAAGAGATCGAGAGCTAGGTCAAGCGTATTCGCTCCCTGGTAATCGATGTCCAAGCAATACAACCCCAAACTGGATTAGGCCTTCAGCTTCACCGCAAGGGGCCGAACCAGTATAAACTTTCCCTGTCCTTTGTCCCGTTTAACCCCTTCAACATAACCTAGTTGCGATGGCTCCACAACTAAGTCTTTATGCTAGGACATCTGCCGTGACAATTCCACGACGGCTCCCCTTGTGTCAAATCTATAAATTTGGGTTGAATACACCAGCCTCGAAAATTGTTGCGATCCCCTATACTTGTGGATTATCAATGGCAAAGTGAACTAATGTATATTTGATATACATGTTATTGATGTGTACTTTACTAGTGTTCATAAGTAGCCCCTGGGTATTTGTTACCGGTTCAGTTGCTAAGATTAGTAACTCGAAACAGGAGTTACAAAATGAACAGAGACTAGTCAAAAGCGAGGTGACGATGTGTGTTGGAAATGATTCCAAGGTTGATATGATCACCATCGCACACTCCCTCTACTTTCGGGATTAGTGTTGAACCTAAATAAATGTTATTTGGTGTTTGCATTGAGCATGAATATGATTAGATCATGTTTATTGCAATACGTTTATTCATTTAAGTTAGAGAATAATTGTTATTCTATTTACATGAATAAAACCTTCTATGGTCATACACCCAATGTGAATGGTTTATTGAATCTCGATCGTGGTGATACACATATTCATAATATTGATGAAAAAAGATGCAAAGTTGATAATGATAGTGCAACGTACTTGTGGCACTGCCATTTAGATCGTTGATACGTCCATTTTGCATCATGCTTTTATATCGATATTTATTGCATTATGGGCTGTTATTACACATTATGTCACAATACTTATGCCTATTCTCTCTTATTTTACAAGGTTTACATAAAGAGGGAGAATGCCGGCAGCTGGGATTCTGGGCTGGAAAAGGAGCAAATATTAGAGACCTATTCTGCACAGCTCCAAAAGTCCTGAATCTTCATGGAAGATGTTTTCAGAATATATAAAAAATACTGAGCGCAAGAAGTTCACCAGGGGGGCCACACCTGCCCACGAGGGTGGGGGCGCGCCCTACCCCCCTGGGCGCGCCCCCCTACCTCGTGGCCCCCCTGGTGGCCCTCCGATGTCCATCTTCTGCTATATGGAGTCTTTCAATGAGAAAAAAATCATAAGCCATCTTCTCAGACAAAACTCCGCTGCCACAAGGCGGAACCTTGGCGGAACCAATCTAGGGCTTTGGCAGAGCTGTTCTGTCGGGGAAACTTCGCTCTGGGAGGGGGAAATCATCACCATCGTCATCACCAACGCTCCTCTCATCGAGAGAGTGTTGGGGAACGTTGCAGAAAACAAAAAATTGTTGGAAATATGCCCTAGAGGCAATAATAAAAGCATTATTATTATATTTCCTTGTTCATGATAATTGTCTTTATTCATGCTATAATTGTGTTATCTGGAAATCGTAATACATGTGTGAATAATAGACATCAACATGTCCCTAGTAAGCCTCTAGTAGACTAGCTCGTTGATCAACAGATAGTCATGGTTTCCTGACTATGGACACTGGATGTCATTGATAACGAGATCACATCATTAGGAGAATGATGTGATGGACGAGACCCAATCCTAAACATAGCACAAGATCGTATAGTTCGTTTGCTAGAGTTTTGCAATGTCAAAGTATCTTTTCCTTAGACCATGAGATCATGTAACTCCCGGATACCGTAGGAGTGCTTTGGGTATGCCAAACGTCACAACGTAACTGGGTGACTATAAAGGTAGACTACGGGTATCTCCGAAAGTGTCTGTTGGGTGACATGGATCAAGACTGGGATTTGTCACTCCGTATGACGGAGAGGTATCACTGGGCCCACTCGGTAATGCATCATCATAATGAGCTCAGAGTGACCAAGTGTCTGGTCACGGGATCATGCATTACGGTACGAGTAAAGTGACTTGCCGGTAACGAGATTGAACGAGGTATTGGGATACCGCCGATCGAATCTCGGGCAAGTAACATATCGATAGACAAAGGGAATAGCGTACGGGGTTGATAGAATCCTCGACATCGTGGTTCATCCGATGAGATCATCGTGGAGCATGTGGGAGCCAACATGGGTATCCAGATCCCGCTGTTGGTTATTGACCGGAGAGTCGTCTCGGTCATGTCTGCTTGTCTCCCGAACCCGTAGGGTCTACACACTTAAGGTTCGGTTACGCTAGGGTTGTAGGGATATGTATATGCAGTAACCCGAATGTTGTTCGGAGTCCCGGATGAGATCCCGGACGTCACGAGGAGTTCCGGAATGGTCCGGAGGTAAAGATTTATATATGGGAAGTCCTGTTTCGGGCATCGGGACAAGTTTCGGGGTTATCGGTATTGTACCGGGACCACCGGAGGGGTCCCGGGGGCCCACCGGGTGGGGCCACCCATCCCCGGGGGCCACACGGGCTGTGGGGGGTGCGCCTTGGCCTGCTTGGGCCAAGGGCACCAGCCCCACAAGGCCCATGCGCCTAGGGTTTCCAAGGGGGAGGAGTCCTACTAGTGGAAGGCACCTCCTAGGTGCCTTGGGGGGGAGGGAAACCCCCCTAGGCCGCCGCACCCCCTAGGAGATTGGATCTCCTAGGGCCGGACACCCCCCCTTGGCACACGTATATATAGTGGGGGAGAGGAGGGACTTCATACCTTGAGTCCTTGGCCTTTGGTTGCCTCCTTCTCCCTCCCCAACACCTCCTCCACCTCCATAGTGCTTAGCGAAGCTCTGTCGGAGTACTGCAGCTCCATCAACACCACGCCGTCGTGCTGCTGCTGGTGCCATCTCCCTCAACCTCTCCTCCCTCCCTTGCTGGATCAAGAAGGAGGAGACATGGCTGTTCCGTACGTGTGTTGAACGCGGAGGTGTCGTCCGTTCGGTGCTAGGATCTCCGGTGATTCGAATCACGTCGTGTTCGACTACATCATCCCCGTTCTTTGAACGCTTCCGCTCGCGATCTACAAGGTACGTAGATGCATCCAATGACTCGTTGCTAGATGAACTCCTAGATGATCTTGGTGAAACGAGTAGGAAAATTTTTGTTTTCTGCAACGTTCTCCAACAGTGGCATCATGAGCTAAGTCTATGCGTAGTTCTTCTTGCGCGAGTAGAACACAATTTGTTGTGGGCGTAGATTTGTCAACTTTCTTGCCGTTACTAGTCCTTTCTTGCTTCAGCGGTATTGTGGGATGAAGCGGCCCGGACCAACCTTACACGTACGCTTACGTGAGACCGGTTCCACCGACTAACATGCACTAGTTGCATAAGGTGGCTGGCGGGTGTCTGTCTCTCCTACTTTAGTTGGAGCGGAATCGATGAACAGGGTCCTTATGAAGGGTAAATAGAAGTTGACAAATCACGTTGTGGCTTTAACGTAGGTAAGAAAACGTTCTTGCTAGAACCCTAATTCAGCCACGTAAAAACTTGCAACAACAATTAGAGGACGTCTAACTTGTTTTTGCAGCAAGTGGTTTGTGATATGATATGGCCAAAGTTGTGATGAATGATGAATGATCTATATGTGATGTATGAGATGTTCATGCTATTGTAATAGGATTCACGACTTGCATGTCGATGAGTATGACAACCGGCAGGAGCCATAGGAGTTGTCTTTATTCTTTTAATGACCTGCGTGTCATCGAGAAACGCCATGTAAATTACTTTACTTTATTGCTAAACGCGTTAGCCATAGTAGTAGAAGTAATAGTTGGCGAGCAACTTCATGGAGACACGATGATGGAGATCATGATGATGGAGATCATGGTGTCAAGCCGGTGACAAGATGATCACGGAGCCCCAAGATGGAGATCAAAGGAGCTATGTGAAAATGGCCATATCATGTCACGTTTATTATTAGATTGCATGTGATGTTTATCATGTTTTGCATCTTGTTTACTTAGAACGACGGTAGTAAATAAGATGATCCCTCACAATAAAATTCAAGAAGTGTTCCCCCTAACTGTGCACCGTTGAGACAGTTCGCTGTTTCAAAACACCACGTGATGATCGGGTGTTTTATTCAGACGTTCACATACAACGGGTGTAAGACAGATTTACACATGCAAACACTTAGGTTGACTTGACGAGCCTAGCATGTACAGACATGGCCTCGGAACACAGAAGACCGAAAGGTCGAGCATGAGTCGTATAGAAGATACGATCAACATGAAGATGTTCACCGATGTTGACTAGTCCGTCTCACGTGATGATCGGACACGGTCTAGTTTAACTCGGATCATGTAATACTTAGATGACTAGAGGGATGTCTAATCTAAGTGGGAGTTCACTAATAATTTGATTAGTTGAACTTAATTATCATGAACTTAGTCTAAAATCTTTACAATATGTCTTGTAGATCAAATGGCCAACGTAGTCCTCAACTTCAACGCGTTCCTAGAGAAAACTAAGCTGAAAGACGATGGCAGCAACTATACGGACTGGATCCGGAACCTGAGGATCATCCTCATAGCTGCCAAGAAAGATTATGTCCTACAAGCACCGCTTGGTGACGCACCCGTTCTCCCTGCAGAACAAGATGTTATGAACGCTTGGCAGGCACGTTTCGATGACTACTCCCTCGTTTAGTGCGGCATGCTTTACAGCCTAGAGCCGGGGCTCCAAAAGCGTTTTGAGAGACATGGAGCATATGAGATGTTCGAAGAGCTGAAAATGGTTTTCCAAGCTCATGCCCGGGTCGAGAGATATGAAGTCTCCGACAAATTCTTCAGCTGTAAGATGGAGGAAAACAGTTCTGTCAGTGAGCACATACTCACTATGTCTGGGTTGCATAACCGCTTGACTCAGCTGGGAGTTAATCTCCCGGATGATGCGGTCATTGACAGAATCCTCCAGTCGCTTCCACCAAGCTACAAGAGCTTTGTGATGAACTTCAATATGCAGGGGATGGAAAAGACCATTCCTGAAGTATTTGCTATGCTGAAATCAGCAGAGGTAGAAGTCAGGAAGGAACATCAAGTGTTGATGGTCAGTAAAACCACTAAGTTCAAGAAAGGCAAGGGTAAAAAGAACTTCAAGAAGGACGGCAAGGAGGTTGCCGCGCCCGGCAAGCAAGCTGCCAGGAAGAAGCCAAAGAATGGACCCAAGCCCGAGACTGAGTGCTTTTATTGCAAGGGAAGCGGTCACTCGAAGCGGAACTGCCCTAAGTACTTAGCGGATAAGAAGGCCGGCAAAACCAAAGGTATATGTGATATACATGTAATTGATGTGTACCTTACTAGTGCCCGTAGTGGCTCCTGGGTATTTGATACCGGTGCAGTTGCTCACATTTGTAACTCAAAGCAGGGGCTGCGGAATAAGCGGAAACTGGCAAAGGACGAGGTGACGATGCGCGTCGGGAATGGTTCCAAGGTCAATGTGATCGCCGTCGGCACGCTACCTCTGCATCTCCCTTCGGGATTAGTTTTAAACCTTAATAATTGTTATTTAGTGCCAGCTTTGAGCATGAACATTGTATCGGGATCTCGTTTAATTCGAGATGGCTACTCTTTTAAATCTGAGAATAATGGTTGTTCCATTTTATGAGAGATATGTTTTATGGTCATGCTCCTATGGTGAATGGTTTATTCTTTATGAATCTCGAACGTGATGCTACACATGTTCATAATGTGAGTACCAAAAGAAGTAAAGTTGATAATGATAGTCCCACATACTTGTGGCACTGCCGCCTTGATCACATAGGTGTCAAACGCATGAAGAAGCTCCATGCTGATGGACTTTTAGAGTCTCTTGATTATGAATCATTTGACACGTGCGAACCATGCCTTATGGGTAAAATGACCAAGACTCCGTTCTCAGGAACAATGGAGCGAGCAACCGACTTATTGGAAATCATACATACTGATGTGTGCGGTCCGATGAGTGTTGAGGCTCGCGGTGGCTATCGTTATGTTCTCACCCTCACTGATGATTTAAGTAGGTATGGGTATATCTACTTAATGAAACACAAGTCTGAAACCTTTGAAAAGTTCAAGGAATTTCAGAGTGAGGTTGAAAATCAACGTGACAGGAAAATCAAGTTTCTACGATCAGATCGTGGAGGAGAATACTTGAGTCACGAGTTTGGGGCACACTTAAGAAAATGTGGAATAGTTTCACAACTCAGGCCGCCTGGAACACCTCCGCGTAATGGTGTGTCCGAACGTCATAATCGCACTCTGTTAGATATGGTGCGATCTATGATGTCTCTTACCGATTTACCGCTTTCTTTTTGGGGCTATGCTTTAGAGACTGCCGCATTCACTTTAAATAGGGCTCCGTCGAAATCCGTTGAGACGACACCGTATGAATTATGGTTTGGGAAGAAACCTAAGCTGTCGTTTCTAAAAGTTTGGGGATGCGATGCTTATGTCAAGAAACTTCAACCTGAAAAGCTCGAACCCAAATCGGAAAAATGCGTCTTCATAGGGTACCCAAAAGAAACTATTGGGTACACCTTCTACCTTAGATCCGAAGGCAAGATCTTTGTTGCCAAGAATGGGTCCTTTCTGGAGAAAGAGTTTCTCTCGAAAGAAGTAAGTGGGAGGAAAGTAGAGCTTGATGAAGTATTGCCTCTTGAACCGGAAAATGGCGCAACTCAAGAAAATGTTCCTGAGGTGCCATCACCGACTGGAGAGGAAGTTAATGATAATGATCAAGATACTTCTGATCAAGCTCCTACTGAAATTCGAAGGTCCACAAGGACACGTTCCGCACCAGAGTGGTACGGCAACCCTGTCTTGGAAATCATGTTGTTAGACAACGGTGAACCTTCGAACTATGAAGAAGCGATGGCGGGCCCGGATTCCGACAAATGGCTAGAAGCCATGAAATCCGAGATAGGATCCATGTATGAAAACGAAGTATGGACTTTGACTGACTTGCCCGTTGAACGGCGAGCCATAGAAAATAAATGGATCTTTAAGAAGAAGACAGACGCGGATGGTAATGTGACCATCTATAAAGCTCGGCTTGTCGCTAAGGGTTATCGACAAGTTCAAGGGGTTGACTACGATGAGACTTTCTCACCGGTAGCGAAGCTGAAGTCCGTCCGAATCATGTTAGCAATTGCCGCATTCTATGATTACGAAATATGGCAAATGGACGTCAAAACGGCATTCCTTAATGGTTTCCTTAAGGAAGAATTGTATATGATGCAGCCGGAAGGTTTTGTCGATCCTAAGAATGCTGACAAAGTGTGCAAGCTCCAACGCTCGATTTATGGGCTGGTGCAAGCATCTCGGAGTTGGAACATTCGCTTTGATGAGATGATCAAAGCGTTTGGGTTTACACAGACTTATGGAGAAGCCTGCGTTTACCAGAAAGTGAGTGGGAGCTCTGTAGCATTTCTCATATTATATGTAGATGACATACTTTTGATGGGAAATGATATAGAACTCTTGGACAGCATCAAGGCCTACTTGAATAAAAGTTTTTCCATGAAGGACCTTGGAGAAGCTGCTTATATATTAGGCATCAAAATCTATAGAGATAGATCAAGACGCCTCATAGGTCTTTCACAAAGCACATACCTTGATAAGATATTGAAGAAGTTCAATATGGATCAATCCAAGAAAGGGTTCTTGCCTGTGTTACAAGGTATGAAATTGAGCTCAGCTCAATGTCCGACCACGGCAGAAGATATAGAAGAGATGAGCGTCATCCCCTATGCCTCAGCCATAGGTTCTATTATGTATGCCATGCTGTGTACCAGACCTGATGTTAACCTTGCCGTCAGTTTGGTAGGAAGGTACCAAAGTAATCCCGGCAAGGAACACTGGACAGCGGTCAAGAATATCCTGAAGTACCTGAAAAGGACTAAGGAAATGTTTCTCGTTTATGGAGGTGACGAAGAGCTCGTCGTAAAGGGTTACGTCGACGCTAGCTTCGACACAGATCTGGATGACTCTAAGTCACAAACCGGATACGTATATATTTTGAATGGTGGGGCAGTAAGCTGGTGCAGTTGCAAGCAAAGCGTCGTGGCGGGATCTACATGTGAAGCGGAGTACATGGCAGCCTCGGAGGCAGCACATGAAGCAATATGGGTGAAGGAGTTCATCACCGACCTAGGAGTCATACCCAATGCGTCGGGGCCGATCAAGCTCTTCTGTGACAACACTGGAGCTATTGCACTTGCCAAGGAGCCCAGGTTTCACAAGAAGACAAGGCACATCAAGCGTCGCTTCAACTCCATTCGTGAAAATGTTCAAGATGGAGACATAGAGATTTGTAAAGTACATACGGACCTGAATGTAGCAGATCCGTTGACTAAACCTCTCCCTAGAGCAAAACATGATCAACACCAGAATTCCATGGGTGTTCGATTCATCACAATGTAACTAGATAATTGACTCTAGTGCAAGTGGGAGACTGTTGGAAATATGCCCTAGAGGCAATAATAAAAGCATTATTATTATATTTCCTTGTTCATGATAATTGTCTTTATTCATGCTATAATTGTGTTATCCGGAAATCGTAATACATGTGTGAATAACAGACATCAACATGTCCCTAGTGAGCCTCTAGTTGACTAGCTCGTTGATCAACAGATAGTCATGGTTTCCTGACTATGGACACTGGATGTCATTGATAACGAGATCACATCATTAGGAGAATGATGTGATGGACAAGACCCAATCCTAAACATAGCACAAGATCGTATAGTTCATTTGCTAGAGTTTTCCAATGTCAAGTATCTTTTCCTTAGACCATGAGATCATGTAACTCCCGGATACCGTAGGAGTGCTTTGGGTATGCCAAACGTCACAACGTAACTGGGTGACTATAAAGGCAGACTACGGGTATCTCCGAAAGTGTCTGTTGGGTGACATGGATCAAGACTGGGATTTGTCACTCCGTATGACGGAGAGGTATCACTGGGCCCACTCGGTAATGCATCATCATAATGAGCTCAGAGTGACCAAGTGTCTGGTCACGGGATCATGCATTACGGTACGAGTAAAGTGACTTGCCGGTAACGAGATTGAACGAGGTATTGGGATACCGACGATCGAATCTCGGGCAAGTAACATATCGATAGACAAAGGGAATAGCGTACGGGGTTGATAGAATCCTCGACATCGTGGTTCATCCGATGAGATCATCGTGGAGCATGTGGGAGCCAACATGGGTATCCAGATCCCGCTGTTGGTTATTGACCGGAGAGTCGTCTCGGTCATGTCTGCTTGTCTCCCGAACCCGTAGGGTCTACACACTTAAGGTTCGGTTATGCTAGGGTTGTAGGGATATGTATATGCAGTAACCCGAATGTTGTTCGGAGTCCCGGATGAGATCTCGGACGTCACGAGGAGTTCCGGAATGGTCCGGAGGTAAAGATTTATATATGGGAAGTCCTGTTTCGGGCATCGGGACAAGTTTCGGGGTTATCGGTATTGTACCGGGACCACCGGAGGGGTCCCGGGGGCCCACCGGGTGGGGCCACCCATCCCCGGGGGCCACATGGGCTGTGGGGGGTGCGCCTTGGCCTGCTTGGGCCAAGGGCACCAGCCCCACAAGGCCCATGCGCCTAGGGTTTCCAAGGGGGAGGAGTCCTACTAGTGGAAGGCACCTCCTAGGTGCCTTGGGGGGGAGGGAAACCCCCCTAGGCCGCCGCACCCCCTAGGAGATTGGATCTCCTAGGGCCGGCCACCCCCCCTTGGCACCCGTATATATAGTGGGGGAGAGGAGGGACTTCATACCTTGAGTCCTTGGCCTTTGGTTGCCTCCTTCTCCCTCCCCAACACCTCCTCCACCTCCATAGTGCTTAGCGAAGCTCTGTCGGAGTACTGCAGCTCCATCAACACCACGCCGTCGTGCTGCTGCTGGTGCCATCTCCCTCAACCTCTCCTCCCTCCCTTGCTGGATCAAGAAGGAGGAGACGTGGCTGTTCCGTACGTGTGTTGAACGCGGAGGTGCCGTCCGTTCGGTGCTAGGATCTCCGGTGATTCGAATCACGTCGTGTTCGACTACATCATCCCCGTTCTTTGAACGCTTCCGCTCGCGATCTACAAGGTACGTAGATGCATCCAATGACTCGTTGCTAGATGAACTCCTAGATGATCTTGGTGAAACGAGTAGGAAATTTTTTGTTTTCTGCAACGTTCTCCAACAAAAATTTCCTACGGTTTCACCAAGATCCATCTATGAGTTCATCTAGCAACGAGTGATCGGATTGCATCTACATACCTTTGTAGATCACGCGCGGAAGCGTTCAAAGAACGGGGATGAGGAAGTCGTACTCGACGTGATCCAAATCACCGGAGATCCTAGCGCTGAACGGACGGCACCTCCGCGTTCAACACACGTACGGTCAGCGTGACGTCTCCTCCTTCTTGATCCAGCAAGGGGGAAGGAGAGGTTGATGAAGATCCAGCAGCACGACGGCGTGGTGGTGGATGCAGGAGTCACCGCAGCAGGGCTTCACCGTTCTACTACGAGAGGGAGAGGTGTAGCAGGGGAGAGGGAGGTGCCAAGAGTCAAGGGTGCGGCTGCCCCTCCCTCCCCTCCCTTTATATAGGCTCCCCAAGGGGGGGCGCCGGCCCTAGGAGATGGGATCTCCTAGGGGGGCGGCGACCAAGGGTGGAGTGACCCCCAAGGCAAGTGGGCGCCCCCCCCCCCACCCTAGGGTTTCCAACCCTAGGCGCAGGGGGTGGGCCAAGGGGGGTGCACCAGCCCACTATGGGCTGGTTCCCCTCCCCACTTCAGCCCATGGGGCCCTCTGGGATGGGTGGCCCCACCCGATGGACCCCCGGGACCCTTCCGGTGGTCCCGGTACAATACCGGTGACCCCCGAAACTCTCCCGATGGCCGAAACTGCACTTCCTATATATAATTCTTCACCTCCGTACCATTCCGGAACTCCTCATGATGTCCGGGATCTCATCCGGGACTACGAACAACTTTCGGGTTACTGCATATTCATATCTCTACAACCCTAGCGTCACCGAACCTTAAGTGTGTAGACCCTACGGGTTCGGGAGACATGTAGACATGACCGAGACGGCTCTTTGGTCAATAACCAACAGCGGGATCTGGATACCCATGTTGGCTCCCACATGCTCCTCGATGATCTCATCAGATGAACCACGATGTCGAGGATTCAAGCAACCCCGTATACAATTCCCTTTGTCAATCGGTATGTTACTTGCCCGAGATTCGATCGTCGGTATCCCAATACCTCGTTCAATCTCGTTACCGGCAAGTCACTTTACTCGTACCGTAATGCATGATCCCGTGACCAGACACTTGGTCACTTTGAGCTCATTATGATGATGCATTACCGAGTGGGCCCAGAGATACCTATCCGTCATACGGAGTGACAAATCCCAGCCTTGATCCGTGTGAACCCAACAGACACTTTCGGAGATACCCGTAGTATACCTTTATAGTCACCTAGTTACGTTGTGACGTTTGGTACACCCAAAGCACTCCTACGGTATCCGGGAGTTACACGATCTCATGGTCTAAGGAAAAGATACTTGACATTGGAAAAACTATAGCAAACGAACTATACGATCTTGTGCTTATGTTTAGGATTGGGTCTTGTCCATCACATCATTCTCCTAATGATGTGATCTCGTTATCAATGACATCCAATGTCCATAGTCAGGAAATCATGACTATCTATTGATCAACGAGCTAGTCAACTAAAGGCTTACTAGGGACATGTTGGTGTCTATGTATTCACACATGTATTACGATTTTTGGATAACACAATTATAGCATGAATAAAAGACAATTATCATGAACAAGGAAATATAATAATAATCCTTTTATGATTTCCTCTAGGGCATATTTCCAACAGAGAGGGCAATCTCCATCAACATCTTCATCAGCACCATCTTCTCTCAAAACCCTAGTTCAACTCTTGTATCCAATTCTTGTCTCCAAGTCCGGGAATGGTGCTAGTAGGTTGCTAGTAGTGTTAATTACTCCTTGTAGTTGATGCTAGTTGGTTTATTTGGTGGAAGATCATATGTTCAGATCCTATATGCCTATTAATACCCCTCTAATTATGAACATGAATATGTTTTGTGAGTAGTTATGTTTGTTCCTGAGGACATGGGAGAAGTCTTGCTATTAGTAGTCATGTGAATTTGGTATTCGTTCGATATTTTGATGAGATGTGTGTTGTCTCTCCTCTAGTGGTGTTATGTGAACGTCGACTACATAACACTTCACCATTATTTGGGCCTAGAGGAAGGCATTGGGAAGTAATAAGTAGATGATGGGTTGCTAGAGTGACAGAAGCTTAAACCCTAGTTTATGCGTTGCTTCGTAAGGGGCTGATTTGGATCCATATGTTTCATGCTATGGTTAGGTTTACCTTAAAACTTTTGTTGTATTTGCGGATGCTTGCAATAGAGGTTAATCATAAGTGGGATGCTTGTCCGAGTAAGGACAGTACCCAAGCACCGGTCCACCCACATACCAAATTATCAAAGTACCGAACGCGAATCATATGAGCGTGATGAAAACTAGCTTGACGATATTCCCATGTGTCCTCGGGAGCGGTTTTCTCTATATAAGAGTTTGTCCAGGCTTGTCCTTTGCTACAAAAAGGATTGGGCCACCTTGCTGCACTTTATTTACTTTTGTTACTTGTTGCTCGTTACAAATTATCCTATCACAAAACTATCTGTTACCACTTATTTCAGTACTTGCAGAGAATACCTTGCTGGAAACCGCTTATCATTTCCTTCTGCTCCTCGTTGGGTTCGACACTCTTACTTATCGAAAGGACTACGATAGATCCCCTATACTTGTGGGTCATCAAGACTCTTTTCTGGCGCCGTTGCCGGGGAGTGAAGCACCTTTGGTAGGTGGAATTTGGTAAGGAAAAATTTATATAGTGTGCTGAAATTTACTGTCACTTGTTACTATGGAAAGTAATCCTTTCAGGGGCTTGTTCGGGGTATTTTCACCCCGACCAGTAGAGCAAAGAGTTGCTCCTCAACCTACTGAACCTACTGAAAATGAAAATGACTGCTTTGAAATTCCTTCGGGTATGATAGAAAAACTTCTAGCTAATCCTTTTGTAGGGGATGGAACAAAGCATCCTGATGAGCATCTAATATATGTGGATGAAGTTTGTGGATTATTTAAGCTTGCTGGTGTACCCGGAGATGTTGTTAAGAAGAAGGTCTTTCCTTTATCTTTGAAGGGAGATGCATCGACATGGTATAGGCTATGTGATGATACGGGGTCATGGAACTACAAACGATTGAAATTGGAATTTCATCAGAAGTTTTATCCTATGCATCTTGTTCATCGTGATCGGAATTATATATATAATTTTTGGCCTCGCGAAGGAGAAAGCGTCGCTTAAGCTTGGGGGAGGCTTAAATCAATGTTATATTCATGCCCCAATCATGAGCTCTCAAGAGAAATGATTATTCAAAAATTTTATGCTCGGCTTTCTGATAACAATCGCACCATGCTTGATACTTCTTGTGCTGGCTCTTTTATGATGAAGCCTATTGAATTCAAATGGGATTTATTGGAAAGAATTAAATGCAACTCTGAAGATTGGGACCTCGACAAAGGTAAGAAGTCAGGTATGACACCTAGGTTTGATTGTGTTAAATCTTTTATGGATACCGATGTTTTCCGTAAATTTAGCACTATATATGGACTTGACTCTGAGATAGTAGCTTCATTTTGTGAATCTTTTGCTACTTATGTTGATCTCCCCAAGGAGAAGTGGTTTAAATATCATCCTCCCATAGAAGTAAAAGTAGCTGCACCTATTAAAGTTGAAGAAAAGACTATCACTTATAATGATCCTATTGTTCCTACTTCTTATGTTGAGAAACCACATTTCCCTGTCAGAATAAAGGATCATGCTAAAGCTTCAACTTTGGTTCATAAAAGCAATATTAAAACTTATACACCTTATGAGCAAATTAAAGTTGAACCTGATATTGCTATTGTTAAAGATCTCTTGGCTGATAATATTGATGGGCATGTTATTTATTTCTGTGATGAAACTGCTAGAATTGCTAAACCTTGTGCTGAAGATAAACCTAGAGCTGTGGTAGGCATGTCTGTTATTTCTGTTAAAATAGGAGATCATTGTTATCATGGTTTATGTGATATGGGTGCCAGTGCTAGTGCAATACCTATTAGCCTATATAGAGAAATTATGCATGATATTGCACCTGTTGAGTTAGAATATATTGATGTCACAATTAAACTTGCCAGTAGAGATACTATTTCACCAATGGGAATTGTTAGAGATGTTGAAGTCTTGTGTGGGAAAACTAAATATCCTGCTGATTTTCTTGTTCTTGGTTCCCCACAAGATAGCTTTCGTCCCATTATATTTGGTAGACCCTTCTTGAACACTGTTAATGCTAAGATAGATTGCAAAAAGGATGTTGTTACTATCGGTTTAGATGATATGTCTCATGAACTTAGTTTCTCTAAATTTAGTAGACAACACCGTGAAGAAGAATTACCTAGTAAGGATGAAATTATTGGTCTTGCTTCTATTGCCGTACCTCCTAGTGATCCTTTAGAACAATATTTGCTAGACCATGAATATGATATGTTTATGAATGAAAGAAGGGAAATAGATGAAGTATTCTTTAAACAGGAACCTATTCTGAAACACAATTTGCCTGTTGAAATCCTAGGGGATCCTCCTGCACCCAAGGGTGATCCCGTGTTTGAGCTTAAACCGTTGCCTGATACTCTTAAATATGCTTATCTTGATGAGAAAAAGATATATCCTGTTATTATTAGTGCTAACCTTTCAAAGCATGAGGAAGAGAGATTATTGAAAGCTCTGAAGAAGCACCGTGCTGCTATTGGGTATACTCTTGATGATCTTAAGGGCATTAGTCCCACTCTATGTCAACATAAAATAAATTTGGAAGAAGATGCTAAACCAGTTCGTGATCATCAACGATGGCTGAATCCTAAAATGAAAGAAGTGGTAAGAAAGGAAATACTAAAGCTCCTTGAGGCAGGTATAATTTATCCCGTTGCTGATAGTCAATGGGTAAGTCATGTCCATTGTGTCCCTAAGAAGGGAGGTATTACTGTCGTTCCTAATGATAAAGATGAATTGATTCCTCAAAGAATTATTACAGGTTATAGGATGGTAATTGATTTCCGCAAATTAAATAAGGCCACTAAAAAGGATCATTACCCCTTACCTTTTATCGATCAAATGCTAGAAAGATTATCCAAACATACACATTTTTGCTTTCTAGATGGTTATTCTGGTTTCTCTCAAATACATGTGTCAGCCAAGGATCAATCAAAGAATACTTTTACTTGCCCTTTTCGTACTTTTGCTTATAGACGTATGCCTTTTGGTTTATGTAATGCACCTTCTACCTTTCAAAGATGCATGATGGCTATATTCTCTTACTTTTGTGAAAAGATTTGTGAGGTTTTCATGGACGATTTCTCCGTCTATGGATCTTCTTTTGATGATTGCTTGAGCAACCTTGATCGAGCTTTGCAGAGATGTGAAGAAACTAATCTTGTCTTGAATTGGGAAAAGTGTCACTTTATGGTTAATGAAGGTATTGTCTTGGGGCATAAAGTTTCTGAAAGAGGTATTGAAGTTGATAAAGCCAAGGTTGATGCTATTGAAAAGATGACATGCCCCAAGGACATCAAAGGTATAAAAAGTTTCCTTGGTCATGCCGGATTTTATAGGAGGTTCATTAAGGACTTCTCAAAAATTTCTCGGCCTCTGACTAATTTATTACAAAAAGATATACCATTTGTCTTTGATGATGATTGTGTAGAAGCATTTGAAATACTTAAGAAAGCATTGATCTCTGCACCTATTGTTCAGCCACCTGATTGGAATTTACCCTTTGAAATTATGTGTGATGCTAGTGATTATGTTGTAGGTGTTGTTCTAGGGCAAAGAGTTGATAAGAAATTAAGCGTTATTCAATATGCTAGTAAAACCCTAGACAATGCTCAAAGAAATTATGCTACTACTGAAAAAGAATTCTTAGGCGTTGTATTTGCTTGTGATAAGTTCAGACCTTATATTATTGATTCTAAAGTAACTATTCACACTGATCATGCTTCTATTAAACATCTTATGGAAAAGAAAGATGCTAAACCTAGACTTATTAGATGGGTTCTCTTGCTACAATAATTTGACTTACATATTGTTGATAGCAAGGGAGCTAAGAACCCCGTTGCAGACAACTTGTCTAGGCTAGAAAATGTGCTTGATGACCCACTACCTATTGATGATAGCTTTCCTGATGAGCAACTAAATGTCATAAATGCTTCTCATACTGCTCCATGCTATGCTGATTATGCTAATTACATTGTTGCAAAGTTTATACCACCTAGTTTCACATACCAGCAAAAGAAAAAGTTCTTCTATGATTTGAGACATTAGTTTTGGGATGACCCACATCTTTATAAAGGAGTAGATGGTGTTATTCGACGTTGTGTAACTGAGCATGAACAGGAACATATCCTATGCAAGTGTCACTCTGAAGCTTATGGAGAACACCATGCTGGAGATAGAACTGCACATAAGGTATTGCAATCTGGTTTTTATTGGCCTACTCTCTTCAAGGATGCTCGTAAGTTTGTCTTATCTTGTGATGAATATCAAAGAATTGGTAATATTAGTAGACGTCAAGAAATGCCTATGAACTATTCACTCGTTATTGAACCATTTGATGTTTGGGGCTTTGACTATATGGGACCTTTTCGTTCCTCTAATGGATATACACATATTTTAGTTGTTGTTGATTACATTACTAAATGGGTAGAAGCTATTCCAACTAGTAGTGTCGATCATAACACTTCTATTAAAATGCTTAAAGAAGTTATTTTTCCAAGATTTGGAGTCCCTAGATATTTAATGACTGATGGTGGTTCACATTTTATTCATGGTGCTTTCCGTAAAATGCTTGCTACGTATGATGTTAATCATAGAATTGCATCCCCTTATCACCCTCAGTCTAGTGGTCAAGTAGAATTGAGTAATAGAGAGCTCAAATTAATTTTGCAAAAGACTGTTAATAGATCTAGAAAGAATTGGTCCAAGAAACTTGATGATGCATTATGGGCCTATAGAACTGCATATAAAAATCCTATGGGTATGTCTCCGTATAAAATGGTTTATGGAAAAGCATGTCACTTACCTCTCGAACTAGAACACAAGGCATATTGGGCTATTAAAGAGCTCAATTATGATTTTAAACTTGCCGGTGAGAAGAGGTTATTTGATATTAGCTCACCCGATGAATGGAGAACCTAAGCCTACGAAAATGCCAAGTTGTTTAAAGAAAAAGTTAAAAGATGGCATGATAAAAGGATACAAAAGCATGAGTTTAATGTAGGTGATTATGTATTGCTATACAACTCTCGTTTAAGATTTTTTGCAGGAAAACTTCTCCCTAAATGGGAAGGTCCTTACGTTATCGAGGAGGTCTATCGTTCCGGTGCCATAAAAATCAACAACTTCGAAGGCACAAATCCGAAGGTGGTGAACGGTCAAAGAATCAAACATTATATCTCAGGTAATCCCATAAATGTTGAAACCAATGTTATTGAAACCGTGGAGGGCGCGCCCCCCTACCTCGTGGGCACCTCGTGCGCTCTCCAGACTCCGTTTTCTTACACGACATGTATTTTGGTCAGTAAAAATTCATTATATAATCTCCTGGAGGTTTTGACCACCGTATCACGCAAAAATCTCTTGTTCTTGTTTTGAGCTGTTTTCTGCCAGGGTTGTCGAAGCTAAGCATCATGTCGTCTCCCTCCTCCTCCAATAATGATGGCAACGATGCTTGGCTAATGAAGATAGAGCTGAAGAGAGAGGGACCCATGGAGACCAACAAGGATGAAGGGATCAATAAGGCCACGGAGGACCAAGCTCCGGCAACAGAAGATATCCTTCAACTTGATCACAGTCTCCTTACCCCAACTGAGATCGAAGCTTTCAAGATGATTGAGTTAGCTCGTATACAAAATAAGTATCTCACACATGAAAATATTTTGTTGAAGGAGCATATCATCACACTCAAAGGCATTATCCGCAAGTTAGAAGACCTCCTATGCTCGATGTGTGACTACCCATCATCAACAACTCCACCTTCTTCACCAACAAAGGAGACATAATCACATGGGTATGGGCACTCCCCTTGCAACTGCCAAGCTTGGGGGAGTGCCCCTGTATCGTATCACCATCACTTTTATCTTTACCGTTTTTCTTAGTTTGATCCTTTTGATAATATCTTGATCTAGTAGAATAAAGTTTTAGTATGATCTAGTTGTGAGTTTTGCTTTATGATCCTTCTATGTAATCGAGTCCGTGAGCTATATATAATAAAGATTAGTGTTGAGTCAAGGGCTTGATTATTTTTCCATGATCCTAAGTGAATAAAAGAAAAGAGAAAGAAACAAAAAGAAACAAAGAGATCATATGGATCTTATAGAGAGTAATGAGCTCACATAGAAAAGGTATGATGAATAAAACTTGTTGAGAGTTGACAAACATGGTTTTGGTCATTGTTGCAATTAATAAGAAGTAAGTTGTCATGAGAGTTTTGCCATGAGAGTCCATCATACCTACCTATGGATTGAGTAAGATCCTCCAAGTAAGTTGTCATCGGTGCAAGCAATAAAAATTGCTCTCTAAATATGTATGACTTATTGGTGTGGGAGAAAATAGGCTTTATATGATCGTGTGATATGGAAGAAATAAAAGCGACGGATTGCATAATAAAGGTCCATAACACAAGTGGCAATATAAAGTGACGTTTTTTCGCATTAAGATTTTGTGCATCCAACCATAAAAGCGCATGACAACCTCTGCTTCCCTCTGCGAAGGGCCTATCTTTTACTTTTATCTCCTACATTACATAAGAGTCATGGTGATCTTCACCCATCCTTTTTACATTTTATCCTTTGGCAAGCACAGTATGTTGGAAAGATCCTGGTATATATGGCTAATTGGATGTGAGTTTTCATGAACTATTATTGTTGACATTACCCTTGAGGTAAAACGTTGGGAGGCAAAACTATAAGCCCCTATCTTTCTCTGTGTCCGATTAAAACTCCACACCCATAAGTATTGCGTGAGTGTCAGCAATTGTGAAAGACTATATGATAGTTGAGTATGTGGACTTGCTGAAAAGCTCTTATATATTTACTCTTTCCTATGTTATGATAAATTGCAATTGCTCCAATGACTGAGCTTATAGTTTGTTAGTTTTCAATGAAGTTTACGATTCATACTTGAAATTGTGATTGAATTATTACTCTAGCATAAGAGATCATATGACAAGAATTATATAACTTGCTGTTCTAAGAATGATCATGATGCCCTCATGTCCGTATTTTATTTTTATTGACACCTCTATCTCTAAACATGTGGGCATATTTTTCGATTTCGGCTTTCGCTTGAGGACAAGCAAGGTCTATTTTTTTGAAATAAAACGAAACTTTATTCATTAGAAATAACCAATACATCGTTTGTGAGGCTGAGTACAATTTCATTGACAGGTTCCTCGAACCAATCCAAAGTTGAAGAAAATCTAGCTAATCTAGCAAGTTCATGTGCTACTATGAAATCACATGCGTAGTGGAAGCAGACATCGAAAATTGCCGCCGCCGCACCCATTGACTGTCCTCCGTCCTGCATGGTCTCAATCACCTCTAGATTATCTGAGTTGATGATTAGGCGATTGCACCCCGCCCTTTGCACTAGTGTTAGTCCAAATTTGAGGGCTAAAGCTTCTGCCATCAGAACATCCGTGCAATGGTCAATCTTTCCATTTCCTCCTGCAATAAACCTACCTTTGTCGTCTCGCAAAACCGCCCCCATCATACCCTTCAACATGTCCTGGTCAAAAGAGGCGTCAACATTGAGTTTCACGAAACCCCTAGGGGGACAATGCCAACCCCCCTTTTTCATGGACGCCTTTGAAGATGATGCATTTACAAAATTGTATGTGAGGGCTATGATCCCCATTGATATCTGAGTTGCATTCTGAGTTGTTTCCTTGTGCACTAATTTTCTTCTCTCCCACCATAGATACCAAGCTGAAATAGCTATCATTTCTCGTACATTTTGGTACCCCATAATACACAAATCTTGATCTGGGAGAACTAAAAGGTATTCCAGTATCGCTTCTCCAGCACGATCAACCTCACAAGCTCTATCGATAATCTCATCTAATCCTAGCCTCTTCCAAACCTCCTTTGCTTTAGTACATAGGAAAAGCATGTGCTTCGTGTCTTCTACACCCTGAGAGCAAGTAGGACAAAGGGGCGAGACCTTCATGTGTCTATTAGCAAGTGTTGCCCGGCATGGGAGGGTGCCATGTAACGTACGCCATATAAAATTTTTGACTTTTGCCGGACAGGATAACTTCCATATCTGACACCAAATAGGGTTAGGTGTGGTTCGTCCCATCCCATTAGAGTGTTTTAGTTTACTCCCATACTGATCATTCCACTCCACGGAATAAGCAGACCGTACTGAGAACATACCATTTTTTGTATAACTCCAAGCAATGAAATCTGACATGTTATGTTGCGAAAGTGGGATTGAAAGAATCCGTTGAGCGTGAATGGGACACATAGTTTGTCTAATGAGGTCCTCATCCCAATTATTGGAAATAGGGTCAATCAGATCAACCACTCTTGATAACAATTGCCCCCCCTAGGAGTCACAATTTTCCTAGTGGCACAATTTGGGATCCATGCATCTTCCCAAATATTGATGTTATGTCCATTTCCCACTCGCCAAATATAGCCACGTTTCAGAGTAGTAATGCGTGCCATAATGCTTTGCCAGGTGAAAGAAGCACCATGCTTTGGCTTGGAATTCAGCAGATCGCCATCAGGGTAGTACTTGGCCCTTAGAATAGTGGCACACAAGGAGTCAGGGTTATCAAGGAGACGCCATGCCTGTTTGGCCAGCAGGGCTAGGTTGAAATAGTGGATATCACGGAATCCCATTCCTCCTTGGCTTTTTGGTACACACATTTTCCACCAGGCCATCCAGTGCATCCTCCTCTGGTTCTCCTCGTCTCCCCACCAGAAATGCGCTATCGCGTCAATGATTCCTTTACAATTTTTTTTAGGAATTTTAAAGACCGACATTGCATAGGTAGGTATGGCTTGGATCACAACCTTGAGCAGGATCTCCTTCCCCCCGACAGATAGTAGTTTTTCCTTCCAACCACTAATTTTCTTAACAATACGTTCAATCAGAAATTTAAAGCAGTCTGTTTTATCAACACCCACATTTGCTGGCAAGCCCAAGTATTTGTCATTCAGGGCCTCCGTCATTATATTGAGCGTTGTACACAAGTGTTCTCTGACCTCTACCTTTGTATTGGGGCTAAAGAAAATACTAGACTTTTCCATGCTAACCAGCTGTCCTGACGCTGCACAATATAAATCTAGTGCTGATTTCAGGGCCGCCGCATTATGTTGGTTGGCTTTCATCAAGATCAACGAGTCGTCCGCAAAGAGTAAGTTAGTTACTGCCGGGGCGTCTCTACAGACTTTAACTCCTGATATGTTCCCGTTCTCCTCAGCATGCAAGAGTAAAGCATTCAACCCTTCTGTGCACAGCAGAAATAGGTATGGTGATAGCGGGCCCCCCTGTCTCAACCCTCTAGTAGGCTTAAAACTCTCACTTTCCTTTGCATTTATCCTTACTTTGTATTCTACTGTTGTGATGCATTGCATAATCAAATTAACCCACTCTTGACGGAAACCCAATTTCAGCATAATTTCCTTCAGAAAAGCCCACTCGACTCTATCGTAAGCTTTGTGCATATCAAGTTTGATAGCACACAAGCCCTCTCTACCCTCTCTTTTATTCTTGATTGTGTGAAAACATTCATAGGCCACTAAAATATTGTCCGTTATCAATCTACCTGGTACAAAAGCACTCTGTGTTGGACTAATAATTTCATGTAGAAGGGTCTTCAATCGAGAGGCCACCATTTTTGTAATTATATTGTATACCACATTACATAAGCTGATCGACCTAAATTGGGATACCTTTTCTGGTGTGTTAATCTTAGGAATCATCACGATTGCAGTATCATTCCAACCATTCGGGATAGTACATGTATTGATTGCTTTCAGAACCTCCTCAATTAGGTCTTCCCCTAGCATGGGCCAGAACCTTTTATAGAAGATAGCATGGAGTCCATCTGGACCTGGAGCTTTCAAGTCCCCAATATCAAATAAAGCCTTGCGAACATCTTCCGCGGTATAAGGAGCAAGTAGAGCATTGTTCATTTCGTTTGACACTCTCTTATGCACAAGTGATAAAACTTCTTAATTCGGATGCTGAACTTCCGATGTGAAAAGCTTTGTGAAATATTTAGTTATGTGATTCGTCAAATCATTTTCTGTTAACCACTTTCCAGACTCATCTAATAGTTTCTTTATATTATTTCTTTTTTTCCTAGTCGTGGCAGCATTATGGAAAAAAGACGTATTACGATCCCCGTGCATCAACCAGTTCGCCCTTCCTCTTTGTAACCAGAAAATTTCCTCTTGATCCAAGATATTTTCAATTAGCACAATAATTTCCTTCTGACGACCTTGAGACTCCGTATTTAATGGGCGCCGCCTTAGTCTCTCCAATTCTTTTTTTAATTTCCTAATTCTCACCTTTGGTCCCTTTAGAGTTTCCCGGTCCCAAGTATGTAGATCGGCATGTACTGCTCTCATACGATCAGCGAGTGACGGTCCAATACCTGCAAGTCTAGCTTTCTCCCAAGATGCCTTAACAATTTTAGTGACAGTCTCTTCCTTCAACCACCTCGCCTAAAACTGTTTAACCCGCCCCTCTAGTCGTTTAAAGATTTTTTCATCCAAGTAATCTGTATCCAGTACAATTGGGCGGTGGTCAGAATGAACATGTTCTTTGTTAATTACTGCCGCTCGTGGAAATTTGTTTGCCCACGCTATATTACAGACCCCCCGATCAAGACGTTCACGTATTTCGCCTCTCCTCCAAGTGAACAGGTCACCTGTATAGCCAAGGTCATCCAACCCGCAATCCATTAGGCATTCACGAAATTCTCTCATCATACCGAGTGGTCTAGCCATACCACCCTCTTTTTCTGACGGGTATAAAATTTCATTGAAGTCCCCCAAAACAACCCAGGGGTGATTGCCCTTACTATATAGATTGCGAATATCGTCCCAAGAAAGATGGCACTCATTCCATTTTGACGACCATAGAAACCCGTGAACCGCCACTGAACCACTTCCTTATTCATAAAAACAATATCAATAAAGTGGGGCGAGACATAATTCAACTCGATTTTATTCGACTTATGATAGACAAAACTAGGCCATCGGCCTTACCATCGCTTTCCACTACAAACATAGAATCAAAACCTAAATTATGACGAAGCTCATCGGCTTTACAATTATTCAAATGGGATTCAGAAAGGAAAATTAAATCTGCCCTTGTACGCTCCTGTAGGTCCAGAAGCTCACGAACTGCCGTGTTGGAGAGCATACCACGACAGTTCCATCCTAGGATTTTCATTTGGCCCGGTGGTCCTCCTCCTCGGAGGCCGCCGATGTGCCAATCTCGTCTTTCTCTTCGCCAACCGATTCCACTCCCTGCGGAACGTACTCTTCTTCCTTCTCGTCGGTCTCCTTTGCGACGTGTGTAACCCCGCCCTCCTCATCCTGGACAGCTACAACTCTACCCGTACACACCCGTTTGGATGAGACAGTTACATCACCATATAACATGCGCTCATGGCTATCCATCTCTTTTTCAAAGGAAAACTCTAAGTCACTACCCATCGGCTGAATCCCAAAAGGATGCCTCCTTTTTTCCCTAATACTTGCTTGCGTGCATCCTCAAGTCTGTTTGGCACCCCCTTTTTTTGTCTTTCTTTTTTGAATTGCCCTGCATAGAGTTTTTAGCTGCACTGAATGTAAAGCATACGGCATTATTTTTCGTACGACCACCTGCCGTAGCGATCCTTGCGGCAACCGCGCTGGACAGCGCCTCTAGCACCCCTAGCTGGAAGAGGAGGCTGCCATTATCACCCCCAGGCACTGGGACCTGGCTGGGTGTCCCCTGTAATTGGGTGCAAATGGCCACTTGACCTGCCAAGAGGGCTTGGACTGAGTCAACATTAGCCTGCAGCTGCTGGTCTTGCATCCCCTCCTGGCGCAAGTCCTCCAGGGCTGCTTTGCCCTGGACCTCAAGGTCCTGCCTGGCAAGAGCAGCCATCGCACCCTCCTGGTCCTCCTGACCAAGTGACACGCCTGACGGTGCAGGCGGCAAGACCTCCCGAGCCTGGCCCTCCTAGCCGGTGTTCGTCTTGACGGAAGAGCCGGCCCCTTTTTTAGAGACCGTGAGACCACCCACGGCAGTGGCCACCTTGACGACGTCGGTGGGTTTGGCGATGTTGTTGTCGACAATGCCTATAGACGTATGCTTGCCGCCGCGAGAGTAGTTCCTGAAGAGGAGACCCCTCCTGCTAGCACATTGGCTCTTCCATTGTGCATCATGCTTTTATATCGATATTTATTGCATTATGGGTTGTTATTACACATTATGTCACAATACTTATGCCTATTCTCTCTTATTTTGCAAGGTTTACATAAAGAGGGAGAATGCCAGCAGCTGGGATTCTGGGCTGGAAAAGGAGCAAATATTAGAGACCTATTCTGCACAGCTCCAAAAGTCCTGAAACTTCACAGAAGACGTTTTCAGAACATATAAAAAATACTGAGCGCAAGAAGTTCACCAGGGAGGGCACACCCTGCCCACGAGGCTGGGGGCGCGCCCTACCCCCCTGGGCGCGCCCCCTACCTCGTGGGCCCCCTGGCGGCCCTCCGATGTCCATCTTTTGCTATATGGAGTCTTTCGATTAGAAAAAAAATCATAAGCCATCTTCTCGGACGAAACTCCGCCGCCACGAGGCGGAACCTTGGCGGAACCAATCTAGGGCTACAGCAGACCTGTTCTGCCGGGGAAACTTCCCTCCGGGAGGGGGAAATCATCGCCATCGTCATCACCAACGCTCCTCTCATCGGGAGAGGGCAATCTCCATCAACATCTTCATCAGCACCATCTTCTCTCAAAACCCTAGTTCATCTCTTGTATCCAATTCTTGTCTCCAAGTCTGAGATTGGTGCTAGTAGGTTGCTGGTAGTGTTAATTACTCCTTGTAGTTGATGCTAGTTGGTTTATTTGGTGGAAGATCATATGTTCAGATCCTATATGCATATTAATACCCCTTTGATTATGAACATGAATATGCTTTGTGAGTAGTTACGTTTGTTCCTGAGGACATGGGAGAAGTCTTGCTATTAGTAGTCATGTGAATTTGGTATTCGTTCGATATTTTGATGAGATGTATGTTGTCTCTCCTCTAGTGGTGTTATGTGAACATCGACTACATAACACTTCACCATGATTTGGGCCTAGAGGAAGGCATTGGGAAGTAATAAGTAGATGATGGGTTGCTAGAGTGACAAAAGCTTAAACCCTAGTTTATGCGTTGCTTCGTAAGGGGCTGATTTGGATCCATATGTTTCATGCTATGGTTAGGTTTACCTTAATACTTTTGTTGTAGTTGCGGATGCTTGCAATAGAGGTTAATCATAAGTGGGATGCTTGTCCAAGTAAGGACAGTACCCCAAGCACCGGTCCACCCACATACCAAATTATCAAAGTACCGAACGCGAATCATATGAGCGTGATGAAAACTAGCTTGACGATATTCCCATGTGTCCTCGGGAGCGCTTTTCTCTGAGTTTGTCCAAGCTTGTCCTTGAAGGAAATATGCCCTAGAGGCAATAATAAAGTTATTATTTATTTCCTTATATCATGATAAATGTTTATTATTCATGCTAGAATTGTATTAACCGGAAACATAATACATGTGTGAATACATAGACAAACAGAGTGTCACTAGTATGCCTCTACTTGACTAGCTCGTTGATCAAAGATGGTTATGTTTCCTAACCATAGACATGAGTTGTCATTTGATTAACGGGATCACATCATTAGGAGAATGATGTGATTGACTTGACCCATTCCGTTAGCATAGCACTTGATCGTTTAGTTTGTTGCTATTGCTTTCTTCATGACTTATACATGTTCCTATGACTATGAGATTATGCAACTCCCGTTTACCAGAGGAACACTTTGTGTGCTACCAAATGTCACAACGTAACTGGGTGATTATAAAGGTGCTCTACAGGTGTCTCCAAAGGTACTTATTGGGTTGGCGTATTTCGAGATTAGGATTTGTCACTCCGATTGTCGGGGAGGTATCTCTGGGCCCTCTCGGTAATGCACATCACTTAAGCCTTGCAAGCATTGCAACTAATGAGTTAGTTGCGGGATGATGTATTACGGAACGAGTAAAGAGACTTGCCAGTAACGAGATTGAACTAGGTATTAAGATACCGACGATCGAATCTCGGGCAAGTAACATACCGATGACAAAGGGAACAACATATGTTGTTATGCGGTCTGACCGATAAAGATCTTCATAGAATATGTGGGAGCCAATATGAGCACCCAGGTTCCGCACGCTTAAAGTTTCGATGACGATTGTATTATGAGTTTATGTGATTTGATGTACCGAAGGTAGTTCGGAGTCCCGGATGAGATCGGGGACATGATGAGGAGTCTCGAAATGGCCGAGACATAAAAATTGATATATTGGACGACTATATTCGGACATCGGAAAGGTTCCGAGTGATTCAGGTATTTTTCGGGGGTACCGGGGAGTTACGGGAATACGAGGAAGAAGTAATGTGCCTCATGGGCCAAGTGGTGGAAGAGAGGAGGCAGGGCGCGCGGCCCCCCTAGCCCAAACCGAATTGGACTAGGGGGTCGGTCCCCCTTTCCTCCTTTTCCTCCTTCTCCTTCCTACTCCTTCTCCTCCTTCCTTTCCTCCTCCTAGTAGGAGTAGGAAAGGGGAGTCCTACTCCTACTAGGAGGAGGACTCCTCCTCCTGGCGGGCCCATAGAGGGTTGGCCGGCCTCCCCCCTTGCTCCTTTATATACAAGGGCAGGGGGGCACCTCTAGACACACAAGTTGATCAGTTGATCTCTCCCAGTCGTGTGCGATGCCCCCCTTCACCATATTCCACCTCGGTCATATCGTAGCGGTGCTTAGGCGAAGCCCTGCGTCGGTAGCAACATCATCACCGTCACCACGCCGTCGTGCTAACGGAACTCTCCCATGATGCTTTGCTGGATCGGAGTTTGCGGGACATCATAGAGCTGAACGTGTGCTGAACTCAGAGGTGCCGTGCGTTCGGTACTTGGATCAGTCGGGCCGTGAAGACATACGACTACATCAACCGCGTTGTGCTAATGCTTCCGCTTTCGGCCTACGAGGGTACGTGGACAACACTCCACCATTATTTGGGCCTAGAGGAAGGCATTGGGAAGTAATAAGTAGATGATGGGTTGCTAGAGTGACAGAAGCTTAAACCCTAGTTTATGCGTTGCTTCGTAAGGGGCTGATTTGGATCCATATGTTTCATGCTATGGTTAGGTTTACCTTAAAACTTTTGTTGTAGTTGCGGATGCTTGCAATAGAGGTTAATCATAAGTGGGATGCTTGTCCAAGTAAGGATAGTACCCAAGCACCGGTCCACCCACATACCAAATTATCAAAGTACCGAACGCGAATCATATGAGCGTGATGAAAACTAGCTTGACGATATTCCCATGTGTCCTCGGGAGCGGTTTTCTCTATATAAGAGTTTGTCCAGGCTTGTCCTTTGCTACAAAAAGGATTGGGCCACCTTGCTGCACTTTATTTACTTTTGTTACTTATTGCTCGTTACAAATTATGCTATCACAAAACTATCTGTTACCACTTATTTCAGTACTTGGAGAGAATACCTTGCTGGAAACCGCTTATCATTTCCTTCTGCTCCTTGTTGGGTTCGACACTCTTACTTATCGAAAGGACTACGATAGATCCCCTATACTTGTGGGTCATCAATCATATTGGTGTAAAGCGCATGAAGAAACTCCATGTAGATGGACTTTTGGAATCACTTGATTATGAATCATTTGATACTTGCGAACCATGCCTTATGGGCAAGATGACTAAAACTCCGTTCTCCGGAACAATGGAGCGAGCCAATGACTTATTGGAAATAATACATATCGATGTATGCGGTCCTATGAGTGTTGAGGCATGCGGCGGGTATCATTATTTTCTGATCTTTGTAGATGATTTGAGAAGATATGGGTATATCTACTTAATTAAACACAAGTCTGAAACATTTGAAAAGTTCAAAGAATTTCAGAGTGAAGTGGAGAATCATCGTAACAAGAAAATAAAGTTTCTACGATCTGATCGCGGAGGCAAATATTTGAGTTACAAGTTTGGCCTTCATTTAAAACAATGTGGAATAGTTTCAAAACTCACGCCGCCTAGAACACCACAGCGTAATGGTGTGTCTGAACATTATAACCGTACTTTATTAGATATGGTGCGATCTATGATGTCTCTTACCAATTTACCGCTACACTTTGGGGTTATGCATTAGAGACAACTGCATTCACGTTAAATAGGGCACCGTCTAAATCCGTTGAGATGACACCGTATGAACTATGGTTTGGCAAGAAACCTAAGATGTCATTTCTTAAAGTTTGGGGTTACGACACTTATGTCAAAAGGCTTCAGCCTGATAAGCTCAAACCCAAATCGTAGAAGTGTGTCTTCATAGGATACCCCAAGGAAACAATTGGGTACACCTTCTACCATAGATCCGAAGGCAAGATCTTTGTTGCCAAGAATGGAACCTTTCTAGAGAAGGAGTTTCTCTCAAAAGAAGTGAGTGGGAGGAAAGTAGAACTTGATGAGGTAATCATACCTTCTCTCGAATTGGAAAGTAGCACATCAGAGAAATCTGTTCCCATGATGCCTACACCAACTAGAGAGGAAGCTAATGATGATGATCATGAAACTTCAGATAAAGTTACTACTGGACCTCGTAGGTCGAACAGAGAACGTTCGACACTAGAGTGGTACGGTAATCCTGTTCTGGAAGTTATGTTACTAGACCATGGCGAACCTACGAACTATGAAGAAGTCATGATGAGCCTAGATTTCGATAATGGCTTGAGGCCATGAAATCTGAGATAGGATTCATGTATGAGAACAAAGTGTGGACTTTGGTGGACTTGCCCGATGATCGGCAAGCCATTGAGAATAAATGGATCTTCAAGAAGAAGACTGACGCTGATGGTAATGTCACTATCTACAAAGCTCGACTTGTCACAAAAGTGTTTTCAACAAGTTCAAGGAGTTGACTACGATGAGACTTTTCTCACCCGTAGCGATGCTTAAGTCTGTCCGAATCATGTTAGTAATTGCCACATTTTATGATTATATGGATGTCAAAACTGCATTCCTTAATGGATTTCTTAAAGAAGAGTTGTATATGATACAACCAGAAGGTTTTGTCGATCCTAAAGGTGCTAACAAAGTGTGCAAGCTCCAATGATCCATCTATGGACTGGTGCAAGCATCTCGGAGTTGGAATATACGATTCGACGAGGTGATCAAAGCATATGGTTTTATACAAACTTATGATGAAGCCTGTATTTACAAGAAAGTGAGTGGGAGCTATGTAGCATTTCTGATATTATATGTGGATGACATATTGCTGATTGGAAATGATATAGATTTTCTGGATAGCATAAAAGGATACTTGAATAAGTATTTTTCAATGAAAGACCTCGGTGAAGCTGCTTATATATTAAGCATCAAGATCTATAGAGCTAGATCAAGACGCTTGATAGGACTTTCACAAAGCACATACCTTGATAAAGTTTTGAAGAAGTTCAAAATGGATCGGTCAAAGAAAGGGTTCTTGCCTGTGTTACAAGGTGTGAAGTTGAGTAAGACTAAAAACCCGACCACGACAGAATATATAGAGAGAATGAAAGTCATTCCCTATGCCTCGGTCATAGGTTAAAGTATGCCATGTTGTATACCAGACCTGTTGTGTACCTTGCCATAAGTTTGGCGGGGAGGTACCAAAGTGATCCAGGAGTAGATCACTAGACATCGATCAAAATTATCCTTAGAGGACTAAGGAAATATTTCTCGGCTATGGAGGTTATAAAGAGTTCGTCGTAAAGAGTTATGTCGATGCAAGCTTTTACACCGATCCAGATGACTCTAAGTCTCAATCTGGATACATATTGAAAGTGGGAGCAATAAGCTAGAGTATCTCCATGCAGAGCATTGTAGAGATAGAAGTTTGCGAAATACATACAGATCTGCATGTGGCAGACCCGTTGACTAAAGTTGTCTCACAAGGAAAACATGATCACACTTTAGTACTCTTTGGGTGTTAATCACATGGCGATGTGAACTAGATTATTGACTCTAGTAAACCCTTTGGGTGTTGGTCACATGGCGATGTGAACTATGGGTGTCAATCACATAACGATGTGAACTATTGGTGTTAAATCACATGGCGGTGTGAACTAGATTATTGACTCTAGTGCAAGTGGGAGACTGAAGGAAATATGCCCTAGAGGCAATAATAAGGTTGTTATTTTGTATTTCCTTATATCATGATAAATGTTTATTATTTATGCTAGAATTGTATTAATCGAAAACTTGATACATGTATGGATACATAGACAAAACATCGTGTCCCTAGTAAGCCTCTATAGACTAGCTCGTTAATCAAAGATGGTTAAGTTTTCTAACCATAGACATATGTTGTCATTTGATGAACGGGATCACATCATTAGGAGAATGATGTGATGGACGTGACCCATCCTTTAGCTTAGCATATTGATCGTTCAGTTTTATTGCTATTGCTTTCATCATGTCAAATACATATTCCTTCGACTATGAGATTATGCAACTCCCGGATACCGGAGGAATACCTTGTGTGCTATCAAACTTCACAACGTAATTGGGTGATTATAAAGATGCTCTACAGGTATCTCCAAAGGTGTTTGTTGGGTTGGCATAGATCGAGATTAGGATTTGTCACTCCGAGTATCAAAGAGGTATCTCTGGGCCCTCTCGGTAATGCACATCATAAGAAGCCTTGCAAGCAAAGTGACTAATGAGTTAGTTACAGGATGATGTATTACGAAACGAGTAAAGAGACTTGCCGGTAACGAGATTGAACTAGGTATGAAGATACCGATGATCGAATCTCGGGCAAGTAACATACCGATGACAAAGGGAATAATGTATGTTGTCATTACGGTTCGGCCGATAAAGATCTTCGTAGAATATGTAGGAACCAATATGAGCATCCAGGTTCCGCTATTGGTTATTTACCGGAGAGGTGTCTCGGTCATGTCTACATAATTCTTGAACCCGTAGGGTCCGCATGCTTAACATCCGTTGATGATATAGTACTGTATGAGTCATGTATGTTGGTGACGAATGTTGTTCCGAGTCCCGGATGAGATCATGGACATGACGAGGAGCTCTGGAATGGTCCTGAGGTAAAGATTGATATATAGGATGATATGGTCTTTAGGTCGGTGCAAAAGGAGTTTTGCGGAGGCCAGGGGGCCAAACGCCAGAGACCTTGGCGTCTGATGCCGAGGCCCATGGCGTCTGGGCCAAGCGCCAAGGGCCGTGGCGCCTGGTCCTGGAAGTCCGAGAAGGACTCTTCCTTGCGGGCAAAACCGACTTTGAGGAAGCTTTTACTCCAAGTTTCGACCCCAGGCTCAACATATAAATTGATGGCCAGGGCTAGCACCTGGAACACATCAAGAAACACCAAGCCGTGTGCCGGCAACCCCATCCCTCTAGTTTATCCTGTCATAGTTTCCGTTGTGCTTGTCGAAGCCATGCGGAGATTGTTCTTCACCAACACCGTCACCACGCCGTCGTGTTGCCGGAACCCATCTACTACTTTGCCCCTCTTGCTGGATCAAGAAGGCAAGGACGTCATTGAGCTGAACATGTGTTGAACGTGGAGGTGCCGTACTTTTGACACTTGATCGGGACGGATCGTGAAGGTGTACGACTACATCAATCGCATTGATAAACGCTTCCGCTTTGCGATATTCAAGGGTATGAAGATGCTCTCCCCCTCTCGTTGCTATGCATATCCTAGATAGATCTTGCATGAGTGTAGGAATTTTTTTGAAATTGCATGCCACATTTCCCAACATGGCGAGCCCATGGATCTGCCTTTCCTCAGCCTGTCACTCTGGTGGTCAATGGCGAGGGGGGGGGATTTCGGTGTCTCTGCACTGGTTAGTTACTTTAGATTAGGGTTTTTAGTCCTCACAATCATGGCACTCAGGCGGATGGCGGCTCTCTTCTTTGAGTTTGTCTTCCGAGCTCCGATTCTTCTCGAGTTATTCCGTCTGGACGCAGTTGACGGAGCTTCGATGTAGATTGCCGCCATCTTCTTGGGGCGGTGCTTCAGATCTTTACAAAGGTTCAATGGCGACGGCGACAACTACGACTTAGGGCGCTGGTCCTTAGGGTCACGTGCATGAAGACTTTTCGTCTGTCATCGACAAGGCAAGCCGGCTCCAGTAGGGGTGCGGCGACAACGTCGCGCGCGGTGGCTCGTTCTAGCGGCAATAGTGCCCGTTCAATGGCCTTGGAATGTCGATGTAATTTTTTATATATTTGAGATGCTTTGTACTTTCGGTGATTTTTTTTACAATCTGATCATTTTTGAAAAAGAATGGGAGTATTAAACACAGTGTTGGCAAGTTAATAAATCTCTGACCCCCGATGTTCTACTCTCTCTGTCCGGAACTAAGTGCCGGTCAAACAAATGTATTTAGCAATGAAATACCTCTAGATACATCCATTTAGCGACACTTAATTCCGGACGGATTGGGTATCATTTAGGTCATTTGGGCAAAGAAAAAAGGCTACACAACACCACTAGCAGCCGCCCAAAAATCAAAAGGGTTGTGACGGGAACCCCAACCGTACAAAAGTGTAACTTCACCGCCGCTGACCCGACCCACTCAACCATGGTGTCGGCCGATTTTAACCGCCGATCATCGCCATTGACACTCGATCAGCCACCTCCAGCCCTGCCGCCACCGTGTTTCCTGAGACGCGTCGTGCCCCTTTTGTTGATACCCCCGCCCCTCCATCGAACGAATCATCAAATGGTCGTCATCGCATCACCTCGGACATCGAGGTTGATTAGTGGTCGGTAACCTCCAAATCAACCAATGTGATCACTGCCCCGAGGTTGATTAGTGGTCGAGGTTGATCGGATGCTTAGCACCATCCTCGGAGTTGGTTGCACCATGGCTCGCTCCCCAATGCGGCATGGCATCATCCCGGGCGAACTACTCCGGCCGAAACTGAGCTCGGTGCCCCGACGGCCGCCTGGTCCGCCTCCCGGACCGCGCATGGATCCTTATAAGAGCACCCAAGTGTAACGCCCCTGATCGGGGAGGGGATCGGCGATCTAGAGTAGGTGAGAGGGAGCAGGTGAGGAAGGGGATGAGCTTGGAGAAGGGGTTAGGATTGTAGAGGAAGGTTTGGATATAGAGAATGATCTACACACGCATGCCTCCACACGGCCACAGGCGACCACCCTTAACGCACCCACGCCTCCACTTGGCAGGCCAGCTGGCTGGGCCCGCCAGCCAGCACCTAGGCACACTAATCAGCTGATTAGGTGTGACATTCTCCCCTCCTTAAGAAGAGGCCTCCCCCTCCCAAATGGGTGCCATGGGAAAACGCCGGCGTAGCATGTCATAGTCCTCCCAGGTGGCCGAGTCTGGGGACGACGACGACCATTGTATCTTGAGTAGCACCACGGGCGCATCGCGATGCTTCATCATACGCCTCTCCAGGATCTTGACAGGCTCTGTCGTTGATGCAGACAGGTCTTGGACTCGAGGAAGCTCGGCAAAAATTGGTGAGTAGTCCGGCATGAACGGCTTCAGCTGGGAGACGTGGAAGACCGGGTGCACGCGGCTGTCCGGCGGCAGATCCAACTTGTAAGCCAGAGGTCCAATCTTCTCAAGCACGGTGTAGGGGCCGAAGAACTTGTAGGCGCGCTTGGCGCATGGGCGCAAGACCATGGAGCGTTGCACATAAGGCTGCAGTTTCAGCAAGACATGTTCTCCCACTTGGAATGAGCGCTCGACGTGGTGCTTGTCCGCCTGCTTCTTGAAGCGGTGCTGGGCACGCGCCAGCTGGGCGTAGATGGCATCTGTATGCTCTGCCCAGTCCAGGTCGTCGCCGGCCGGTGTCGCCTCCGCCCAGGTTGCCATTGCGCCCAAGTTGGCTTCTCTGCCATACAGGGCCTTTAAGGGTGTGCACTGGAGAGACGAATGGAAGGTCGAGTTGTACCAGAACTCAGCCATCGGTAGCCAGCGGTGCCACTTGCTGGGAGAATCGTGGACGGAGCAGCGCAGGTACATCTCCAGGCACTGGTTCACCAGCTCGCTCTGGCCATCGGTCCGCGGGTGGTACGCCGTTGAGTACAAGAGCTTGGTGCCCGCGCTCTCGAGCAGTTCGCGCCAGAGGTTGCTGGTGAGGATCTTGTCGCGGTCGGAGACGAGGGACAAAGGGATGCCGTGCAGCTTCACAATGTTGTCCCAGAACGTGCGGGCGACAGTCGCGGCAGTGAAGGGGTGGCGGAGTGGCACGAAGTGCGCGAACTTGGTGAAGTGGTCGACGACCACCATGATGGAATTGCAGCTCTCGGACGTCGACAGGCCCTCGATAAAATCCATCATCAGGTCCTCCCATGGCGCCGAAGGAATGGGCAGAGGCGCGAGGAGGCCGGCCGGCCTGGTGTGCTCGTGCTTGGCATGTTGACAGACGGCGCATTGATGCACGAACTCCTCCACGTCTCTCTTCAAGCCACGCCACTCGAAGTGCTTCTTGACGCGGTGATAAGTCGCCGTGACGCCCGAGTGGCCGCCCACCGCGCTGTTGTGGAGCGCGGCGATCAGCTTGGTGCGCAGGGCCGTGTTCGCCCCAATCCAGAGCCGGCCTTGACGACGAATGACGCCGCGGTGGAGCTCGTACCCGTCTACATCCGGGCTGGACACGGCTAGATGTTGGAGGTTCTCTTGAGCCTCCGCGTCCATTGCGTAGGAGTTAGCCACCTCTTGCAACCACGCTGGCTGGTAGATCGAGAGCGCGGCCACGTCCATGAGCTTGCCCACCCGGGAGAGCGCATCCGCGGCTCCGTTGTCGAGGCCGCGCTTGTACAGGAAGCAAAACTGAAGGCCGACGAGCTTGGACATGGCCTTGCGCTGGACGTCTGTCTCGAGGTGTTGCTCTCCCAAATTGCAGAGACTCTTGTGATCCGTGAGGATGTCGAACGGCCCGCATTGTAGATACTGTCGCCACTTGTCCACAGCCATCATAACCGCGAGGAACTCCTTCTCGTAAGTGGAGAGTTTCTGGTTTTGCGCACCCAACGCCTTGCTGAAATAGGCCACGGGGTGCCCCTCTTGAGTGAGCACCGCGCCAATGCCCATGTCGCAGGCATCCGTCTCGATGGCGAACGGCTTGTCGAAGTTGGGAAGCGCGAGCACCGGTGTGGTGACCATAGCCTGCTTGAGCAGGTCGAACGCAGCTTGGGCGTGCTCGGACCACTCGAAGCCTTTCTTGGTGAGGAGCTGCGTGAGTGGCTTGGCGATGATGCCGTAGTGTGGCACAAACTTGCGATAGTAGCCTGTAAGGCCGAGGAAACCGCGAAGTTCAGTCGGCGTCGTTGGCGTAGGCCGCTGCACCATGGCTTGGTCTTCTCCGCATCGGTGGCGACGCCCTCGCGTGAAATCACATGCCCGAGGTAGTCGATGTGGTCGGTGGCGAACTCGCACTTGGAGGCCTTGACATAGAGTTGGTGTTGCCGAAGCAACTCCATCACCGTGCGCACATGTTCCAGGTGCTCCTCCATTGTTTCACTGAAGGCCAGAATATCGTCAAGGAAAATGATGACGAACTTGCGAATGTACTTACTGAAGATTGCATTCATCAGGCACTGAAATGTTGCCGGTGCGTTGGTGAGGCCGAACGGCATGACGCGGAACTGAATATGGCCGTGATGGGTTTTGAACGCCGTCTTGGCCTCATCTTCTTCGCGCATACGAATCTGGTGATAGCCAGACCGCAGATCAAGCTTGGAGAAGACCGTAGTGCCCGCCAGTTCATCGAGCAGTTCGTCCACGATCGATAGGGGAAACTTGTTTTTGATCGTTGTGTCGTTGAGTCGGCGGTAGTCGACGCAAAACCTCCAGGTGCCGTCCTTCTTGTTGACGAGCAGCGCCGGTGCCGCGTAGGGGCTCACGCTGTGAGTAATGATCCCCGAGTCCAGCATCTCGCGGACCTGCCGCTCGATCTCGTCTTTCTACAGGGGAGAGTAGCGGTAGGGGCGAGTATTGGCCAGAATCGCCCCTTCCACCAATGTGACGGCGTGGTCGTACTGACGGTGCGGCGGCAGTCCTTGGGGCGCGGCGAAGACATCGGTGTACTCGTTGAGGAGGTCGGCGAGTGGGGTCTGGCTCGGTGACTTGCGCTTGGTCTGCATGGGCGGACAGGCATCCACCATGTCCATTGCCCAAACCTCGTTGCCGGCGATCAACTTGCGAAGTTCTGCTGGCTCCACCGCCGTCAGGGTCTCGGTGGCCTTGGGTTTGATGCCGCGCAGCGTGACTTGCTCGCCGTCGTGGAGGAATGAGACGAACTTGTCTTGCCAGTGGCAGGTCATGGGGTTGTGCTGCGCCAGCCAGTCCATGCCCAGGATGCCATCGTAAGCGCCGATGTCGAGCTCGCGCATTGGTGTCGAGAAGGTGTGCCCCTGCATCCACCACTTCAGGTCGGGTACGATGCGATCACAGGTGAGGCGATCGCCGTTGGCGACCCGTACTTCCACCGGCGGCAGAGGTTGGGTTTGTGCGCCGATGCGGTCGACGAAGCTCTTGTTGACGAAGCTGTGGGTGCTGCCCGAGTCGAGGAGGAGCAGCATGACTTGGTTCCCGACCAAGGCGCGCAGGCGAATAGTGCTCGGCGAGTCGGAGCCGTCCAGTGCCTGGGCCGACAGAACGCAGCACTCTGCAGGCCGATCTGGTGGAGTGGGCTCGTCCAAGAGCTAGAGAGCATGGATCGCGTTGTCGGAGAGAACCTCCCCATGCTCCCCCATGTGTATGGTGAGCAACTGTGCCGGCTGCGCGCAGCGGTGCTCCCGTGAGTATTTGTCGCCGCACTTGAAGCAGAGGTTGTTGGCGCGCCTGTAATCCCGCAACTGGCGCTCCTGAGCGAATTTGTCGCCGACAGCGCGTGGGGCTGCCGCTTGGCGCGGTTGAACCGTGTTTGTTGGTGGAGGAGGACGCCCTGGAGGAACTGGTCGGCCCCGTGGACGTGTCGTGCCCAGCTCTTCCTCCTGAATGCGCGCCAGCACGGATGCGCGGGTGATGCTCGACGGGGCTTGTAGACGAACCGCAGCGCGCAGCTCGTCCTTCAGTCCCAACAAAAACTGGGTGATGAAGAACTTGTTGTTGATGGAGGGATCCAACGCTAGTAGGTGATACATGAGTTCATCAAACGCCGTGCAATAATCGGCGACGCTGCCCGTCTGCCGTAGCTGAAGGAGACGATGCATAGTGAGCTCGAACTCGTCCGCACCAAACTCTTCGAGCACGGCGGCGCAGAACATGTCCCATGTCAGGTTGCGGTGACTCTGGCGAAATGCCTGGAGCCAGTGCGCCGCCTGCCCCTCGATGTACAAAGCAGCGGTAGTCACCCAAAATTGCTGACCCACCTTGTAGAGCTCAAAGTATGCCAAGCAACGATCCAGCCATAGGTAGGGTGCAGATCCGTCGAAACGGGGGAAATCGTGTTTTGGGGGTTTGTGGTAGGAGCTCTCTGGGTGGCTGGGGCTGGGCGGCGGCACGGTGACCCCAGCCATGGGCGCACCGAGAGGGGGAACCGAAATGAGTGGTGGTCGGTTGTCCCCCAGACGAGCGTGAGCTGAGGCGGGACGATGGGGCTCCGCGTGGGGGGGCTGATGGCGCGGAGGCGGTGGTGGCGGCGGCGGCGGCGGTGGTGGTACCAGCGTGGTGACAGAGCCCGCTGGTGAGGTCGAGCCGTCGACGGTCTTGCGGGTCGCATCGACGTCTGCCTGCGTCAGATCGAGCTGCCGCGAGAAGCCCCGCAGCTCCGCCGAGATCTGGTTGTTGAAGGCGATCTACGCCTCGAGTTGCTTGTCGCGGAGAGCGGTTTGCTCGTCGAGCTTGGCGAGAAGGGAGTCGAGCATCTTCGCGATGTGGGTGTTCCCTTCCTCCATGGCTTACAGGACTTGCCGCGTCGCAACGGAGGGCTTCGAGGGCGCCGTTGCTCCTGCCTGAAAGGGGATCGAACCCCGCGACGGATTTTGGGCGAGATCCGGCGAGCGGACTCGCACTGTGCGCGGTGGATGTTACCGATCCACCTCCCAAGCTTCAGAAGGTGCAGCGGCAGTGAGGGGGAAATTTTTTTTGGCTCTGAATACCAATGTAACGCCCCTGATCGGGGAGGGGATCGGCGATCTAGAGTAGGTGAGAGGGAGCAGGTGAGGAAGGGGATGAGCTTGGAGAAGGGGTTAGGATTGTAGAGGAAGGTTTGGATACAGAGAATGATCTACACACGCATGCCTCCACACGGCCATAGGCGGCCACCCTTAACGCACCCACGCCTCCACTTGGCAGGCCAGCTGGCTGGGCCCGCCAGCCAGCACCTAGGCACACTAATCAGCTGATTAGGTGTGACACCAAGCTGAAATTTAGGGCACCCGTTTTAGATCTGCTGGAAATGTAGATTGACCTAAAATCTTCTCTCTTGGCATTTAAAATCAGTCCTGGGGCATCAAATTATTGGGCCACCGAGGTGATCTTAAGCACAGCTCATGGACTCCACCCCACATGGCAAGTTAATTTCTGACCCAGCTCTTCTTCACCTGAACCAAGCCAAACACGACCAGTCGACCAGGCACGGATGGCTCGGTGCCGTTGTACGTGTGCTTCCGCTGTGTCACGGGCTGTGCAACTTCAGCCGGGCATCCGCACCTTCCAGAAACGTACGTGTCAACCCTCCTGGCCGGGCCTGCGTCCCCGGCCACCCTCACCCCCACGTACCCACGCCCCCTGACAGGCCAGACCGGCCCGGCCCTTGCCCCACCCGTCAGCGTGCCACCACCGTCGCCGTACCCCACCTCCCTCCCGTGCACGCAAGGCACCCGGGGGCGCCGAAAGCGACGGGGGGCGCGACCGCGTGAGCTTTAAACCCGCCCGGCCTCCTCGCCGCACTCCCCACCGCCGCTCGCCGAGCTCGCCCGCGCCGGAGCCGGACTGAAACCTCGGGGGAGTGACTGCGCGGATCGGGAGGCTCTAGGGTTTGGGTGTGGGGTTGGAGGCGCGGAGCGGAAGGGGATAACGGTTGGTGGCTTGGCGCGGAGGGGAGGGGCTGGGGTTGGGGATTTGGATGGTCGCGGCGGCGCGGCGCTGGAGTAGTAGTACTGGTGCCGCTCCTCCTCCTCCTCCTCCTACCACCCATGGGAAGGTCGTTCAGGGACTCGCTCAAGCTGCTCGAGGCCGACATCCAGCACGCCAACTCCATGTGAGCTCCCCGCCCTCTCACACCTTCCTTCCTGCTGCTCCCGTATATAAATTCTGTTGTTTGATTGGCCTTTCATTTGAGCTGGTGTGGTTGTTGCGCTGTTGCCTGTATACAAATGTGATGCGGTATTTTTTTGGCCTGTGTCGCGATTAATCCGTTGCGGTCTCCGTTTAATCCTCCTCCTGGAGAGCTTATTTACAGATTATTATCGTTGCCGTACACGCCTTGGTTGGTTGATTTGATTATTATGCTAAGTATATGTATCCTTCCAGTTTTGAGTCATGACATTCCAGGATTATTGCTCCAATTTTGATTGACTGCATATACTTATCGCTTTAGTTTTATATATTGAGTATAATTATACTTGGGTTGCTGTGAAGGACTGAAACGCAGCTTCTTTCATTGACACGTGTCTGACAAATGTACTGCCTTCTGACCGAAGCCACCATCATTGGGCTTTGAAGCACTAGTGGAATATAGGAACAGCACTTTCTGAGCTCTCGTCATCAAACCCCTCTTGCTAGTGTACGATGCAATTCTTCTCGAGTGACAATGTGGTGGTGGCTTCTTCATCATTACCATGGATTTTTTTCGATATCGTCATGGAAATTGTCGTCCACAATATCATTTCGCCAACTAGCTACGCAATTACGCATCATGGATTTAGTTATCATGCTTTGTTTACTATCCACATGGGCATCAGTTGCTCTGGATGAATTCACTATTAAGGGTTGCCTACAGCTTTAAAACCTGGTCAGGAAACAATAATACATTTATCATGTACCACTTTTAACACGTGGTGTAGGAGTGCTTTCGACTCCTCTGGGCCTCCAACTGATTAAAGAGGCTACTGTTGCCTTAGTCAGCCACTTGTGTACAAGGCGTAGTTTTCAGAATTTAGTTGTAATCTTGAAAACATTGACCTCCAATGGTATTCTTTAATATTGAGTGTAGAGACTGCTAACTCTAGTTACAGCATAGGTACAGGAGCATATCCTTAGTCAGTTGTCTTCTAGCTTCAACCATGTTCCTATACCTCATATGATGCAACTGAAATGATTTAAGAATGTAAGTATTAAACTACTTTTTTTCTTACTATGGAGAGCAACACGGCAGGCAGTTTATTTGAGGAGATCACCGGGATCAGTGCCCTTTTTTTTGTTTTTTGATATGGTGTTCCTGGTACACTCACACATGTGTTAACATGTTGAACCACACAAATATTCTATGCCTTGATGTCATTTCTGGCCATTAACAACACATTTGCTGCCTTAATTTGGAAACAAGACTTGTTATTCTCTGATAAAGTTGGTCAATGAAGTTCTGGAGTGGTCTTGTTTTTGTAGGGATATCATGATTATCCTAATTTCTTGTGCTTTCATGATCTATATTACAGCATATAGCTTTGCCTTATCTGTAAGACCATGAAATGTAATGAACAGAATTGTGAACTTTTTGTGTAGGTTGAGATTTTAGTATGGTTTGTTTATTCCCTTCTTGTATCAAGAATGCATTGCTCAACATTTTATTTTATTTTTGGTAAAAACTGCAGTGCTTCTGAATTCCGAAGGGAATATGATGGTGCCTGTCTTCAGATGAGGATGTCATACTGTCCGGCTGCACACCTTTTCCTTTTTCTTGTCCAGTGGACTGACTGCAACCTTGCTGGTGCTCTTGGGCTGTTGAGAATTCTCATTTACAAGGTACGCAAGTATCATAGTCAGGTTTCTTTCTGCTATTATTTTGTTGTTGTTGTTGAATTGCAGCCATGATTAACATCATTATAATCTTAAAATCTGCAGGTTTATGCTGATGGAACGACCACCATGTCCACTCATGAAAGGAAAGCGAGCATTAGGGAATTCTATGGTACAGTATAATTGTTTTCTGCAACTGTTTCACGCATTCATTTTCTTTGACTGGTTTGTTCATTATGTCTCTATTTTTCATTATTTTTTGGCAGCTGTAATTTACCCTTCTTTGGCGCAATTACATGAAGGAATTAATGAGGTGGAGGACAGGAAACAAAAAGCAATTTGTATAGAGAGGTATAGAAGACGAGAGGAGGATCACAAAAGGGTGATCTCAGAGATTGATGATAATATAGAGGAAGAGTGTGGCATATGTATGGAAATAAACAACAAAGTTGTCCTTCCAACTTGTAGCCATGCTATGTGCATTAAATGCTACCGTGACTGGTACCTATCTTTTCTCTTCTCTCTGTATTGTCGAGCAAAATTCAGTATCAGAGAACATTTGGCTTTTGTCCTTGATAATAAAACACTTCTGCATGATCAAGATGAAATGACAGGTCCTCAGAATTCATATGTAAGCTGGTCGCATTGTCAACTTGTAATTTTACAATCAATCTGAAAAACGGACATCAGCATGGTCACCTAGCTACTACCTACTAGGAAATAATTGTGTCCTTTTGTGCTTACATGAAATCATTTATCTCCGTGGAATATTGATCTTAAAGCATGATACCAAGGGCTAATGAATATTTTACCTTTCAAACTGCTGTGGTCAGCTTGATTATGCTGTTATCATGCTACTAGGTCGTCTTCTATAAGTTTGCTCTTTGGTCTTCATAGGAGGCTAGGTGGGATCTAATTGTAATGGAACCCCACCCTATTTTGACTAGATATTTGCTTTCTTTAGAAGGAATAGATATTTGCTTTGAGCTGGCTTACATGCTCCTTCTAATTATTGTTCTGTATGATTAATTAATCATAATATTAGACTTTGGTATATAAGGTAGAAACAGGAATTAATTGGACATGGGATCTTTCTGAGACGGTGTACATCAACTTTGTCCAGAAACTGGCCTTTCTGATTTTTATGTTCATTGCCTTGCAAGAAGAAATCAAGAAATGAATCTTGCAGATTTGTATTGCATGATTAATTTAACCTCATTGGAGAAAAGGCATACTGGTTTGAGTAAAGCTCGGGGCAGACAAAGGTTGGATATACAAGTTTAGAACAATATAGGAGACCAAGTCCATCTAAGATAGGTTTCTCTTATCTCAGACCAAAGGATACTGTATACATCAGTTCTCACCTGGTTTCCTTAGATTATGTCCTGTCATCTCCTGCTTGCATTTGGATTTAGATTTTCTTTCCCGGATTTGGAAGAAACACCAGGCCTTGAGGATTTCAAATGGTGTGCATAATGACTAGATATGGTGTGAGCTCATTTCTCACGTAATGAAAACTTAATCCAGGATTAGTTGCGCCTCCTTTGCTGTATTAGGACAGAGTAGCTTGTGCATTCATTGAATCAAAATAAGAATCAGCTTTAAAAAGAAAACACACTCAATTGTATTTGGTTCTGAACATGTCATAGTCTGACAATCAACTTTCTACATTATCCATTTGGTTTCTTTAAATACACACCTATTGTTCTAAGTGTGGCCTCCCTTCCCTGCAGGAGATCAAGATCCCAGTCCTGTCCATTCTGCCGCGACAGTCTCAAGAGGGTCAACTCTGCCGACCTCTGGATATACACAGATAACAGAGACATAGTCGACATGGCGACAGTCAGAAGAGAGAACCTGAGGCGTCTCTTCATGTACATAGATAAGTTGCCCACGGTGATCCCCGAATCTGTTTTCGAGGTATACGATTCCCACGTAAAGTGACCCTGTGCTTGGCTCGGCGTCGCCACAATTGTTCATCAGTTGGGTACTGCTAGTGCTGTAGACATTACCAATTGTTTGTCAGTGGGGTGCTGCTAGTGCTGTAGACATTGCCGGTTGTTCATCAGTGGGGTGCTGCTAGTGCTGTAGACATTTCTGGAGCCCCGGGCGCCGGCTGCCGCGAGCTTATGAACGCTCCGAGCAGCTCGCCGGGGAGGCTCTGTATGTATGTGAGGTGCTCCTATATATGTAAATTATTGTCGGTTGTATCCACACGGCCTGTGTGATGATGTGTTAGGAGTCTGACGCCTTGGGCATGTAAGTAATGGATCATTTTTTTTGCGGGCATGTAAGTAATGAATCATTGACTCTTAAGCATTTCGTCTGTGCCTGTTTGGGGGAATGCAATTCTGGAAGAATACGCTCTGTTCGATGTTTATGTCGACTATAGCAGTGTGTACTTAGGTCCTGTTGGAACGTGTGTATTTGTCGCAAAGTCTGCAGGAATCCATTTGATTGAGGCCTTCTTTGGTTCATAGGTAGGAGTATATTGTAGGAATTGTAAAGGATAGGAACTTTGTAGGAATTTTTTTAAGCCCTTTGATTTGTAGAAATGGATTTGTATTCCTATATAGGATGTCAATCCTTCATGTTTTAAAGGAAATGAAAAAATTTCTATCTATCAAATGACATGTCTTTCTTACATCTTTTTTGGTTTGGAGAAATTTTATAGGAATTTCATAGGATAAAATTTCTATAGGAAATTTAGAGCCCTTTGGTTTATAAGAACAGAATAGTATTTCTATGAAGGAGTTCTTCCTATCCTTCATATTTCATAAAAAAAAAAATATTAGCCTAGACTTAATGAAAAAAAATCATATGATATGATTCAAATGACATCTTTCTTTCTGTTTCTATAAATTTTTTATCCTATAAATCAAAGAAGGTCTTCATAGCAATTAAGATGTATGTCATCTTGCTTTTTATAATTTTCCTATTTCTATCAAGGTGAAGTCTTTCTGCACCATAGACGATGGAGACAAGCTCTTCTGTTTGTACAATTTTTCTATCCTATAAACCAAAGAAGGTCTTCATGACAATTAAGATGTATATCATCTTGCTTCCTATAATTTTTCTATTTCTATCAAGGTGAAGTCTTTCTGCGCCATAGACGATGGAGACAAGCTGTATGGATTGCATATCAGTATCACAGTGGTGCGGGCAGCTCCGACCGAAGGCATATGAATCTGTGATGCTTCGCTTTCGTGACGAATGGAATCAGTCGAACTGCCGTCGTTGCAAGAGGGCGTCACTCGTCACAACCAGAGGGTCGCTGGAGTGTCAGCTCTGGCACATTGGTCTGAAGTGGATGCCTCATTTGTTCCACGCCCGTCCTCCATGGTTCCATTTCTTGTCATGTTTTGCACGCGGGAGCTGGGCCTGAGACTGCTTTCGCCTTTCGGTATGGAAATCATCCACCAGCCTTTGTTTTGTCTCGGGGCCAACTGAAATACGGACCATCCACCGTGGCAGTCAGGCATGAGCAACGGTTAAAACTGCCGTCGCGGTTCGGAACGTGTGTTTGGTTTTAGGCATGTACTACCTAGAAAGACTTATATTTAGGAATGGAGGGGGTACAATAGTTGATAAGATAGTCTTATCTTAAATTTTACAAAAAAAATGTGTACAATGAGTCATCTTTTAGCCTTGTCTTCAATAACTACCTACTCTTAAAAACATGGTGAGACATATTGTGTTAAAAGATCATCTCTTGTCTTTTCTTAAATAAGAGAAGACAAACATTTTCTTATGAGTTCTCTTTCCTCCACTTCATCATTTATCCTACGTGACACTTCTAAGATTGCACATTGTACATGCCCTTAGCCTTCTTTAGCCCTTCTTTCTCTTCTCCCCGCACAAAGGTGGATACGGCGGATCTCGAGTAGGGGTCCCGAACTGTGGATCTTTGATCGATGGGGAACAGGAGACGTGGGACACGAGATTTACCCAGGTTCGGGCCCTCTCTAAGAGGTAACACACTACGTCCTGCTTGATTATTTGCTTGTATATATGGGGATTGCAGAGTTGATCTACCACGAGATCGGACGTACTAAACCCTAAACTAGTAGGATGGTGATTGTTATCTTAGCCTCTATGGACTAAACCCTCTGGTTTATATAGACACCAGGGGTGCTAGGGTTGACATATGTTGAATATTAGTTGGGCTACAGACCCACTTAACAATTTCAAAAAATCCCTAAGGGCCCATGTTGTCAATTGAGTGTAGGGAAGTTTAGTCCCACATGGCTAGTTGAGGGAGATGTACACCAACTTATAAGATGAGCTCTTCTCCCACTAGTATGAGTTGGTGTGAAGGAAGGAGAGGTGTTTGATACGTCTCCAACGTATCTATAACTTTTGATTGCTCCATGTTATATTATATACTATTTTGGACATTATTGGGCTTTATTATCCACTTTTATATTATTTTTGGGACTAACCTATTAACTGGAGGCCCAACCCAGAATTGCTGTTTTATGCCTATTTTAGGGTTTCGAAGAACAGGAATATCAAACGGAGTCCAAACGGAATGAAACCTTCGGGAACATGATTTTCTCACCGAACATGATCCAGGAGACTTGGACCCTACGTCAAGAAACAAAGGAGGAGGCCACGAGGTAGGGGGCGCGCCTACCCCCCGGCACTCCCTCCACCCTCGTGGGCCCCCTGTTGCTCCACCGACGTACTCCTTCCTTCTATATATACCTACGTATCCCCAAATGATCAGATACGGAGCCAAAACCCTAATTCCACCGCCGTAACTTCCTGTATCCACGAGATCCCATCTTGGGGCCTGTTCCGGAGCTCCGCCGGAGAGGGCATCCATCACGGAGGGCTTCTACATCAACACCATAGCCTCTCCGATGAAGTGTGAGTAGTTTACCTCAGACCTTCGGGTCCATAGTTATTAGCTAGATGGCTTCTTCTCTCTTTTTGGATCTCAATACAATGTTCTCCCCCTCTCTTGTGGAGATCTATTCGATGTAATCTTTTTTTTGCGGTGTGTTTGTTGAGACCGGTGAATTGTGGGTTTATGATCAAGATTATCTATGAACAATATTTGAATATTCTCTGAATTCTTTTATGTATGATTGATTATCTTTGCAAGTCTCTTCGAATAATCAGTTTGGTTTGGCCTACTAGATTGATCTTTCTTGCAATGGGAGAAGTGCTTAGCTTTGGGTTCAACCTTGCGGTGTCCTTTCCCAGTGACAGTAAGGGCAGCAAGGCACGTATTGTATTGTTGCCATCGAGGATAACAAGATGTGGTTTTTTTTATCATATTGCATGAATTTATCCATCTACATCATGTCATCTTGCTTAAGGCGTTACTCTGTTTTCATGAACTTAATACTCTAGATGCATACTGGATAGCAGTCGATGAGTGGAGTAATAGTAGTAGATGCAGGCAGGAGTCGGTCTACTTTTCTCGGACGTGATGCCTATATACATGATCATACCTAGATATTCTCATAACTATGCTCAATTCTGTCAATTGCTCAACAGTAATTCCTTCACCCACCGTAAAATACTTATGCTCTTGAGAGAAGCCACTAGTGAAACCTATGGCCCTCGGGTCTATCTTCATCATATTAATCTTCCAATACTTAGTTATTTCCTTTGCTTTTATTTTACTTTGCATTTTTATCATAAAAATACCAAAAAAATTATCTTATCATATCTATCAGATCTCACTCTCGTAAGTGACCGTGAAGGGATTGACAACCCCTTATCGCGTTGGTTGCGAGGAGTTATTTGTTTTGTGCAGGTACTAGGGACGCGCGCTCAACCTCCTACTGGATTGATATCTTGGTTCTCAAAAACTGAGGGAAATACTTACGCTACTCTACTGCATCATCCTTTCCTCTTCAAGGAAATCCAACACAGTGCTCAAAAGGTAGCAGTGTTCCACATGCGCGCTCCTCCTCCGCCGCCCGCCTCGCCACGCCACGCCTCGCCTCGACGCGCGCACGCACCGCGGGTTGCGGGAATGAGCTGAGCCGATGCAATGTTTTGCCGGTCAAAATTGGAGAGTCCATTACAGACACAATGAAAACGTCCATAATAAATACGTTTTTATTGTGGAGATGGAAACGTCTATAATTAAACGCGTCACTACTAGGAAAAGGCCTACTAATGGCACACCTGTTTTGGCTACTAATGGCGCACTACAGGTGCGCCATTAGTACCACGCCACTAGTATATTTTAGTAATGACGCACCACAGATGCGCCGTTAGTATCTGGTATACTAATGGCGCACCACAGGTGCGCCATTAGTGTCCCATAGGTGCGCCATTAGTATCTGGTATACTAATGGCGCACCACATGGAAGTGCGCCATTAGTAACATTTTTTTTTAAAAAAATTCGTTTTTTTCTTAATCTCAGGTCACTATTTCACATATGAGATATCCAACACATATATATACAACAAGCATCCATATAATAATCATATCCAACACACAAGTTTCATCATATATACATACATAGCCAACACATAGTTCCATTATTACATATTACAAAAGTTTCACATTGTTCATCCAACACCGTTATCCATCAATTCACAAAAGTTTCACATTGATACAAAATAAAAACACAAATGGAAAAGAAGCACTCCATCCATGCAAGCTTCCGTGAATTAAATCAAATCTGCAAAATGGTAAACAAGAAGTTAGAAGAAGAAGAAGAAGAAGAGAAGAAGAATAAGAAGACTAGAAGAATACTAGAAGAAGAAGAACACTAGAAGAATACTAGAAGAAGAATAAGAAGAAGAATAAGAAGAAGAATAAGAAGAAGAATAAGAAGAATAAGAAGAAGAAGACTATAAGCTTATTATGTAAACTTGATCATTTTGTGCTAACATAAGTAATTTTGGAGCTAACCTATAGGAAATTAAGCATATAAGCTCTAAGTTAGCATATTAAAGCCAACTTAGGTAAAATGAAGCTAACCTATGTCATTTTGGAAAAGAAGAAGAATAAGAAGAAGACTATAAGCTTATTATGTAAACTTGATCATTTTGTGCTAACATAAGTAATTTTGGAGCTAACCTATAGGAAACTAAGCATATAAGCTCTAAGTTAGCATATTAGAGCCAACTTAGGTAAAATGAAGCTAACCTATGTCATTTTGGAAGAATAAGAAGAATAAGAAGAAGACTATAAGCTTATTATGTAAACTTGATCATTTT
>NC_041382.1:83359243-83362547 GCF_002162155.2 Triticum dicoccoides
ATTTTGTGCTAACATAAGTAATTTTGGAGCTAACCTATAGGAAACTAAGCATATAAGCTCTAAGTTAGCATATTAGAGCCAACTTAGGTAAAATGAAGCTAACCTATGTCATTTTGGAAGAATAAGAAGAAGACTATAAGCTTATTATGTAAACTTGATCATTTTGTGCTAACATAAGTAATTTTGGAGCTAACCTATAAGAAACTAAGCATATAAGCTCTAAGTTAGCATATTAGAGCCAACTTAGGTAAAATGAAGCTAACCTATGTCATTTTGGAAAAGAAAAAGAAGAAGAAGAAGACTATAAGCTTATTATGTAAACTTGATCATTTTGTGCTAACATAAGTAATTTTGGAGCAAACCTATAGGAAACTATGCATATAACCTCTAAGTTAGCATATTAGAGACAACTTAGGTAAAATGAAGCTAACCTATGTCATTTTGGAAGAATAAGAAGAATAAGAAGAAGACTATAAGCTTATTACGTAAACTTGATCATTTTGTGCTAACATAAGTAATTTTGGAGCTAACCTATAGGAAACTAAGCATATAAGCTCTAAGTTAGCATATTAGAGCCAACTTAGGTAAAATGAAGCTAACCTATGTCATTTTCGAAAAGAAGAAGAATAAGAAGAAGACTATAAGCTTATTGTGTAAACTTGATCATTTTGTGCTAACATAAGTTATTTTGGAGCTAACCTATAGGAAACTAAGCATATTAGAGATAACATAGGTAACTAAGTATATATATATATATATATATATATATATATATATATATATATATATATATCATTTTAGAGATCTGACATACCTGACATAGTTCAGTTCTCATTGTTCTTCTCCTTCTCCTTCCTCAGCCTGATGCGCCACGAGCGGCGAGGCGGTGGAGGCAGCTGTGGGATGTAGTCTTCTATCACAATTGGCGTGGTCATGTCACCCAGCTGTGGGATCGCCGATGCCACCACCGGTGCGTGGTCATTGTCAGGCACCACCACCATCGCGAGGCCACCTTCAGGCAGGACGGGCATGACCATCGCTAGGTCATCCTCAGCCACCACCATCTCTTGCCCATGGTCAGCCACCACCATCTCTTGCCCATGGTCAGCCACCACTAGCACTAGGTCATCCTCAGCCTAATGCCCATCGTCATCCTGCAGCTCCTCATCCCCACTCTTCTCCTCTTCTCCCCCACTCCAGTCCGGATCATCCTTCTTGTTGTCAGAATCGCTGCTGCTTTCGCTAAAGCCAGAATCGTTGTTGCTTTTGCTACAGCCATAATCGCTGCTGCTTTGGCTGTAGCCAGTGTCGCTGCTGCTGCTCCCATTGCCTGTCCAAATGCAATAATGACCGTTAACAATCGATGTGAGACAAAGCCAAATGTAGAGGAATAAGAAGAGGCAGAACGCACTGGCATCTTCGTCGTCAGCGTAGCGCATGCGACACATAGTCGCATTGAAAACCTTCACGATGAGCATTATGGCGTCATCGTCGTACCTGAAGAGAAGAAAGTACCCAGTCCGTAGGTCGTAGGCACTATAGAATTTCTCCCAGCCACGGCACAGGTACATTGGCCCTCCTCGATCACCAACTCCACGTTCCACAGCCTGCGAACCCCGCTGCCGGCCTGTCGGAGCTTCACATTATCTGGCGGATCTTCACCCAGCATCTTCATAAAAGTGTCAGGCAGCCTCTGCAATTTGGGACAAGGAGTGATGTAGCAAACAACAGAGTTATCATAATGAGATGGGTGAAGGGGAGATCTCTCGTTTTATATACCTGCCTCGTGGCTGATACTGAAGAAGAAAGTATGATACTGAAGAACTCGAAAGCATCCAACTCGTACTCCGGTGAGGCAGAGCGGCGATGGCTGCTTCCCCCCATGCTTATCCAATCTTGCATGCATTTAAAGTTATTCAATCAGATGCCATATTATTTATTAACATGCTGCCAAGAAGCTTGAACATGCCATTAGTAATGTCTAGCAGCATGGTAGAAAGAAAAGAAGTTAACATCTGAATGTTTCCCATGCTTATTTAATCAAACATTAGTAATGTCTAGCAGGATGGTAGAACGAATTCAGCCCTTATAGGCAGAAAAACAGTAGCAACAACAAAAACAGAACAACCAGTAGTGCAAGACCAGATCATTTGCACTGTCCAAATGACCAAGACCGATTGGATTTTACCCAGTTAAAGCCACCACAAATGCACAGGTGTACCTATGCATTTGAGCAACTAAAACTAGTTAGAAAATCCAATAGCTAAGCCAATTAGAGTGCCACAAATACAGAGAGCAGCCAAGTTAAATTAACAGCCCGGAACCCTAGCATAAGTTAAATTACACACACACTTAGATAGCCAACAGCACCCAAGTTAAATTACACACACACACACACTTAGATAGCCAACAACACCCACAGGAGCATGTATGCATCAAGTTCAGTGAGCAAGATGACCACCACAGAGAGCCATCACAAATGACCTAGAGCACAGCAACTGGCAACCCTATATCAAGATATAGCTATCACAGAGAGCACCAAAATTAATTGATGCTCATCTGGAACATACAGCCAAAACTAGCAGGACTACCAAAGCATCTAAAACATGAACTAGGGCTAGATCATAGAGAGAACAGAGAGCGGAAAGGAGGAGCTCACCAAGAGGGGTTGTAGCCGTAGCAGAAACTCAGCCACACCAGTGCCACGGTGTGACTACCAACACAACCGGAGCTCTACTGTAGAGGAGGCTCGTACTGGACAACATTATCCACCATTATCATATATTGCAGACATATACTGGACAACATTAATTTGAGTAAATATTGGATCAACAGCAGTCATGAATCAAAAGCAACCACGATCCGAACTCTCTCTCTCTCGGCTGGACAAATCCATGAGTAAAAAAAGTTCCACCTGTAGCATATACATGGGGATCTGAGAGAGGCTCGTACCTTGAGGAGAGAAGAGTGTGCTGCGCCTCTGCCGCCGTCGTTAGCCCGACGGAATCCCACCTAGCCCTCTGCCCCGCTGCAAGAATGCCGACACGCAGCTCCAGATCAAGAGAGGAGGTTCCTCTGCCCCGTCCGTGACTCCCCTATGGTGCTGCAGATCGAGAGAGAGAGAGAGGAGATAAGAGTAAGCCGGCGGCGAGAATCGGAAGGAACCAGGGCGGCGGAACAGATAGAGGGAGGAAGAGACGAGGGGAGGCGGCCCTTGGAGACGGCGCGGATCGGGGAAGCGCCACTGGCGGATCGGGCCTGATCTGCTCGATCTGCGGCTCCTCGACCTAGGGTGGGGAGAGAA
>NC_041382.1:83362706-83370801 GCF_002162155.2 Triticum dicoccoides
TTTGGAACAGATCGAGAGGTATATCAATGGCGCACCAGTTAGGGTGCACCATAACTAGTTTTGTAATATATATATATATATATATATATATATATATATATATATATATATATATATAATTGTTAGTAGTGGCACACCGTGGTTGTGGTGTGCCATTACTAGTTAGAACTAGTAATGACGCACTTTGCCAGGATGCGCCATTAGTATATTTGGAAAAATGAAAAAAAAATTGTTACTAGTGGCGCACCGTGTGTCTGGTGCGCCATTAGTGTCTTCCACACTAATGGAGCACCAGCACATGGTGCGCCATTAGTATATAGTAGTGGAGCACCACTTGCCTGGTGCGCCATTAGTGTCAATTTCATCTATAGCCCTTTTCCTAGTAGTGCATTTTTATGGAGATGAAACGTCTGTAATTAAATGGTTTTATTGTTGGACCGTTCTCCTACTCAGTTGGCTATATATATGAGGCATCGCAGCTCAGCTCCATGTGCTTCACACCTCCACTGCTCCCTGGTCGTTCCTTTCACTGTTGCTGCCCTCGGTGATCCCATCCCGTCTACCGCGTACACGGCTGACGGGAGAGCAGGCCTCCGAAACCCCGCTTCTCCAGATCCTGTACGGGAGAGAGGCGATTAGGTTTTTGGGGAGTGTCTCCTACGCGACTGCTCGCCTTGGTTCAACTACTTCATCTACGTCGACTACTTCTGTGTCACCTTCGTCTTCACCATGAGCACTGACTCCGATCGTGCGGCTGCCGAGAAGGCTGCTGCGGACAAGAGGATCGTAGACGAGGTCGACGCCTCCGCTGCTGCTACGGCCGACTGGCCTACTGGAGGGTATAACACATTTTACACCGCTCCTGTTTACTTTCATGTGTGCAGTACTAGTGCTTTGCATAGATGTTTCTACTATCTGCCTAGTACGTGCGCACATCATCAAAATTCAGTATGTCATTACCACTGCCTATGTCATGTTCATGATTTATTATTGGATTAAATTAATCGAACAATTGCTTAATTTCTCAACAATCCAAAAACCTAAAATGTGTAGGCAATTTTCGATCCACGGTTTTGCTGCTGCACTGAAACCAGCCCCATTTACGGGGACGTACTTTAAGCGTTGGCAGACTAAAACCGTCTTATGGCTCATGACCATGAACGTGTTCTGGGTCGCCGGTGTTACTCCCACGGGAACGATCGCTCATGAACAGGAGAAGGCCTTCAGGGAGGCCACCGTCGTCTTTGTTGGATGCGCTCAGAGCGTGATCGGAGATAAGCTGGTTGATGCATACTTACATATGCGGGTTGCCAAGGACTTGTGGGAGGCGCTCAAATCTAAATTCGGCGCAACGGATGCTGGAAGTGAGATGTATATTATGGAGCAGTTCCACGATTACAAAATGGTCGAAAACCGTTCTGTATTGGAACAGGCTCATGAGATACAGTGCATTGCTAAGGAGCTTGAGCTTCTCAAGTGTGTGCTGCTGGGCAAATTTGTCGCGGGTTGCATTATTGCTAAGTTACCCAATTCCTGGAGGAACTTTGCCACTACTCTAAAACATCAGAGGCATGAATTCTCAATTGAGGATGTCATTGGCCATCTGAGTGTGGAGCAGAATTCGAGGGCAAAGGACTCACACGGAAAAGGGACCGAAGGGACCTCTGTCGCCAATGTGGTGCAGAAGAACTTCCACCCCCACAAGCCCAAGGGGAAGACTGGTGTCCAACAGAATACCGAGTTTAAGAAGAAGGGCAAGAATACCTTCAAGAAAGATAAGAAGAAGGGTGGCTGTTTCACTTGTGGTTCAGATGAACATTGGGCTGCCAAGTGCCCAAACAAGTTTAAGAAGCCAGGACAGGACTCCAAGACTGTCAACATGATTGTGAGCAACGATGAGAGTGGTCCATCTGGGTACGGTAATTTGTTTACTGTATTTTCAGTTTGAGAGTCTACCGATTGGTGGATTGACACAGGTGCAAATATTCATGTGTGCGCTGGCATTTCATTGTTTTCTTCTTATCAGGCCACAGGGAACGGGTCCGTACTGATGGGAAACGGCGCGAGTGCTTCTGTTCATGGTGTTGGCACGGTCGATATGAAGTTTACTTCGGGAAGGATCGTGCAACTGAAGAACGTGCAACATGTCCCCGCCATCAAGAAGAATCTCGTTAGTGGTTCCCTTCTATGTAGAGAAGGGTTTAAATTGGTATTCGAGTCTTATAAAGTAGTTGTTATGAAATATGGACTGTTTGTTGGAAAAGGTTATGAATGCGGAGGTCTGTTCCGCTTTTCCCTCACTGATTTTTGTAATAAAGTCATGAACAATATTCATTTGAGTGTTAATGAAACAGAAGTTTGGCATTCACATCTTTGTCACATTGGTTTTGGTAGTATGACGCGGTTAGCAGAATTGAATTTAATCCCAAGTTTCACTTTAGCCAAAGGTTCTAAGTGCCATTCGTGTGTGCAAGCAAAGCAACCTCGCAAGCCCCATAAGGCTACGGAGGAGAGACATTTGGCGCCGTTAGAACTCATACATTCTGATTTTTGTGAGATGAATGGTGTATTGACTAAAGGTGGAAAAAGATACTTCATGACACTGATAGATGATTCTACTAGATATTGTTGTGTATATCTTTTAAAAACTAAAGATGAGACTCTACACTACTTTAAAATCTATAAGGCGGAAGTTGAGAATCAACTTGAAAATAAAATAAAACGAGTTCGGTCAGATCGTGGTGGAGAGTATTTCTCTAATGAGTTTGATTCTTTCTGTGTGGAACACGAAATTATTCATGAGAGGACGCCTCCCTATTCACCTCAGTCAAATGGGGTTGCCGAGCGGAAAATCATACTCTAACTGATTTGGTTAACGCCATGTTACATACATCGGGTTTATCCAAGGCATGGTGGGGGAGGCTATATTGACGACATGTCATGTCCTGAATAAAGTTCCGACAAAAGATAATGAGATCACTCCCTATGAGAAATGGGCGAAGAGAAGTACAGCACTTTATTACTTGCGTGCTTGGGGCTATTTGGCGAAAGTCAATGTGCCGATCCCCAAAAAGCGTAAGATTGGACCCAAGACTGTGGACTGTGTTAATTTGGGCTACGCTAAGAACAGCGTTGGCTATAGATTTCTAGTAGTGAAATCTGAGGTACCTGACCAGAAGGTTGGTACAATTATGGAGTCTAAGGATGCTACATTCTTTGAGAATATTTTCCTATGAGAGATATGCAAAGCACTTCTAGACAGGAATCTGAGGAGACTCCTGAGCCTGCTATTCCTATGGATTATTATGAACAAACACATGATGAAAATCCTGAGGAGGATGACAAGGAAACCCTTGGTAGGGGCAAGAGACAAAGGACTGCAAAGACCTTTGGTGATGATTTCATCGTGTACCTCATGGATGATACTCCCACTTCTATTTCAGAAGTGTATGCCTCTCCAGAAGCTGACTACTGGAAGGATGCGGTCCGTAGCGAGATGGATTCCATCATGGCTAACGGGACATGGGAGATCACTGAGTGTCCCTATGGTTGCAAACCATTAGGATGTAAGTGGGTGTTCAAAAAGAAGCTTAGGCCCGATGGTATGATTGAAAATACAAGGCTAGGCTTGTGGCCAAGGGCTATGACCAAAAAGAAGAAGAAGATTTTTTTCGACACTTATTCACCTGTGGCTAGACTGGCCACCATTCGAGTATTACTCTCATTGGCGGCCTCGCATAGTCTTCTCGTCCACCAGATGGATGTTAAGACGGCTTTTCTAAATGGAGAACTAAACAAGGAAATCTACATGCAACAGCCAGATGGCTTTGTGATAGATGGTCAGGAAAGAAAGGTGTGTAGATTGCTGAAATCTTTATATGGCCTGAAGTAAGCACCTAAGCAATGGCATGATAAGTTTAATACAACTCTGACATCTGTTGGTTTCGTTGTTAATGAGGCTGACAAATGTGTATACTATCGCCATGGTGGGGGCGAAGGAGTTATACTGTGCTTGTATGTTGATGACATACTAATATTCGGAACCAACCTCAAAGTCATTGAGGAGGTCAAGTCGTTTATGTCTCAGAATTTTGAGATGAAAGACCTTGGTGTGGCTGATGTTATCTTGAACATCAAGCTACTGAGAGATAATGAGGGTGGGATTACACTTCTGCAATCCCACTATGTTGAGAAGGTGTTGAGTCGTTTTGGATATTCGGACTGCACATCATCTCAAACACCATATGATCCTAGCGTGTTGATTCGAAAGTCCAAAGGCACGACTATAGATCAATTGAGATACTCTCAAATTATTGGTTCACTGATATACCTAGCGAGCGCAACGAGGCCTGACATCGTGTTTGCTGTGAGCAAACTGAGCCAGTTTGTTTCCAAACCGGGTGATGTACATTGGCATGCTGTTGAAAGAGTTATGCGCTATCTGAAGGGTACTATGAACTATGGACTTCACTATATCGGATACCCGTCAGTACTTGAAGGGTATAGTGACGCGAATTGGATCTATGATGCTCATGAGATGAAGGCCACAACTGGGTATATATTTACTCTTGGAGGTGGCGCTGTTTCCTGGAAGTCTTGCAAGCAAACGATTTTAACGAGATCGACAATGGAAGCAGAATTAACAGCATTAGACACATCTGGTGTCGAAGCAGGATGGTTTCGAGATCTTTTGATGGACTTGCCAGTGGTTGATAAACCGGTTCCGGCTATCCTTATGAACTATGACAATCAGACTGTCATCACTAAGGTGAAGAGTTCAAAGGACAATATGAAGTCCAACAAACACATAAGAATGAGATTAAAAGCTGTTAGAAAATTAAGAAACTCTGGAGTGATAGCGTTGGAATATGTCCAAATGGCTAAGAATCTGGCAGATCCCTTTACAAAAGGGCTATCCCGTGTGGTGATAGATAATGCATCAAGGGAGATGGGTATGAGACCCACATGAGTTGCCATGGTAGTAATCCAACCTATGTGATCGGAGATCCCGTGAGGTAGGACCTGGGAAAACAAGCTAGTGGTTAACCGAGGAGAGTATTTTAGCTAACCCACTCCGTTGGAGATGCACAACTCTCGGTAACTGTATGGCAGGTTGAATTTTTGTCATAATGTGTTCCAAGGCATGTAAAAGCAAGATGCTCTCCTACAGAGCAATCTTTGGAGGAACACACCTATATGAGCATGACTACTGGTCATAGTCTATGAGATTAGGGTGATCTCTAGTAAGTTCATGAACATGCCAGGAGTGACCAATATGCTCCACCCGAGGGGTCAGCCTTCGGCAGCATAGTACTGGTAAGACACTTGATGAAACTTTTTCACGTCAAATTGACAATTCAAGGCCTAGTCCATTGTTCAGTTGTGGAGGAGTGTAGCTATTTGTTCTAGGTGGATGTTCAACCTTAATGGGTCTCCACTGAAAATACTGGTATATCAAAACAGAGTTTGGAACAGAGGACAACACCATGGGCCTTTGGGATCTGGTGGGGGATTTGCTGAATATTAGTTGGGCTACAGGTCCACTTAACAATTTCAGAAAATCCCTAAGGGCCCATGCTGTCAATTGAGTGGTGGGAAGTTTACTCCCACATGACTAGTTGAGAGAGATGTACACCAACTTATAAGGTGAGCTCTTCTCCCACTAGTATGAGTTGGTGTGAAGGAAGGAGATGTGTTCCACACGCGCGCTCCTCCTCCGCCGCCTGCCTCGCCACGCCACGCCTCGTCACGACGCGCGTGCACGCCGTGGCTTGCGCGAATAAGCCGAGCCGATGAAAAACGTCTGTAATTAAATGGTTTTATTGCTGGACCATTCTCCTACTCAGCTGGCTATATATATGAGGCATCACAACTCAGCTCCATGTGCTTCAGACCTCCACTGCTCCATGGTCGTTCCTTTCACTGTTGCTGCCCTCGGTGATCTCATCCCGTCTACCGCGTACACGGTTGACGGGAGAGCAAGCCTCCGAAACCCCGCTTCTCCAGATCCTATACGGGAGAGAGGCGATTAGGTTTTTGGGGAGCGTCTCCTACGCGACTGCTCGCCTTGGTTCAACTACTTCATCTACGTTGACTACTTCTGCGTCACCTTCGTCTTCACCATGAGCACTGACTCCGATCGTGCGGCTGCCGAGAAGGCTGCTGCGGACAAGAGGATCGCAGACGAGGTCGACGCCTTCGCTGCTGCTACGGCCGACTGGCCTACCGGAGGGTATAACACATTTACACCGCTCCTGTTTACTTTCATGTGTGCAGTACTAGTGGTTTGCATAGATGTTTCTACTATCTGCCTAGTACGTGTGCACATCATCAAAATTCAGTATGTCATTACCACTGCCTATGTCATGTTCATGATTTATTATTGGATTAAATTAATCGAACAATTGCTTAATTTCTCAACAACATATAGTCGGTAACATCAGGGGAACACCGGATCTTCCATCTTGACTTGGAGCACACACCAAGGCACAAAAAGTCTGTCCGGATACAGTGCGGCCCAACAGTCCGGCCCATGAGAGATAGGCCAGCCAATCGAGGATCCCCTAGTCTAGGACTCCTCCAACCGAACTTGTGTTTCTCCTGAAACAAGCGCGCAACCAAACAGTCTGTCTTCCCTTTGGGCACGTGTAGACTAGAGGGGATGCACAACCAGTCAACATGCATATGTTGTTTTTTTTGCCTGCATTAGCTCTCACTCTGTGCATTTTAAAACCGAACCGAAAAACCATACCGAAAATAAACCGAACCAAACCGATTTTTTTGTTTTTATGGTTTCTGGTTTCGGTATGGTATGAACTTTTCATACCGATTTGAACTTTGGTTTTTATGGTATATATCGAAAAACCGAATGGTTAACCGAATAAACCGAAGTAAAAGATAAATTTATATTTCTTGAGATGAACAACCGTACAAGTTGTCATTTTTCTTGTACATGAGTCAAATTCACTACTAAGCACCTACATTTTTCTTGTAACATTGTCATTTTCTCTTTTTAAAATGCTAAGCACGTCCATAACCATCAACAGATGAATCAATGCATGCATATATACTTATATATATAGTCATATACTATTTGTGTAAAATAGAATGTGTTTTGAGTCATAAATTTGCAAATTATTATTACGTCATTTTCAAATTCGCGTCAACTTTGGTTTTTATGGTATATACCGAAACCATACCGAAATAATTTGGTATATACCGAAACCGAACCGTATTTTAATTTCATACCGTATTTACCGAAGTATTAATACTGTACATACTGAAAAACCGTATAAACCGAATCATGTAAACCGAATAAACCGAACGCACAGGGCTAATTAGCTCAACCAGACACAACTGAGGCAAATATGCAAAGTGCCTAAAAACAATATAGGTAACCAAACGCGTCCCTATAAACTTTGAAGGGATATGCGTGGAAGCATTTGGCAGCAACTTTCTTTGTTGGCTGTAGCTAAAATTTCACTGTTTGGTACTGTTTTATACTGGACGTGTCGTTGTTCTGGCTACGCCACTGACTATAAGGTAAGGTATGATGTCCATCTTCTTCGTCCGCTTAGCATGCCGATCAGGCATATACAAACAGGTGACAATACAATAATCACCAGCGTTTCAAGTGTCAAAGTGGTTGTCACCGACGTGCAAAGTTTTGCATCTCTGTCGCTAACTACAACAGCTAGTGTGCTTCGGACACATCACGTTAATGAGACAAGGATTCCAAGTCTGAATGCCAGGATTAAGCTGAATTCCGTCTTCAGTCTTTTCACTCTATATACTGTATAGTCTGTACTGATTCTGAATTTGCAACGGCTACTACCGTACTACACCATGTTGAGCCTACCCTAATAATACAACTATGTAGTATGTACTGCTGCTGAATTTGCAACGGCTACTACACCACGCCAAACCTACCCTAATACGGCTGACAACAATCCCCTCTTACCCACAAAAAAACCTCTCATGACTATATCGCCTTTTTCTTTCTTTTTGACACTTAATAATCTGGATTATATTCATTTAGAAAAACTAGCACAAAAGAAATATCTGCAACAAGGGTGGTTGTTTCCTTCTCGACAGA
>NC_041382.1:83371194-83393607 GCF_002162155.2 Triticum dicoccoides
CGCTTGGTCATCCTCACATTGCTGGAGAAGAGAACTGAGATGAGCAGAGCAACAGTTGTGTCACCCACACAAACTTTTAGAGAAAAACTCCTCGTTGATATTGTCGTAGTAGCTACCCGCCACCTACGACGAGATCTGGGTGGAAGAAGCCGAATCAGGCTAGCGTCGCCGGGGGAGCTGGTGACCTGGCCTGTGATCTTCCATGGGTGGGAACAACCTACACACAAGATGAGGCTGTTGGCAACAAGTTAGTGATCAAACCAATACTACACAACACCAAAGCACATGCTCGACGACGGCACTGACTCATATGCTCCTCAACATCATCGACCATGCCGCTGAGATGGATTTGAAGTCGGGCACCAATATTCCATGCGATGCCACCACCTCCACCTAAAAGATGCCAACACCAAACCAAAACCTAACCCTAATTATGCGCCGATGCAAGACCGCCCCCCCCCCCCCGGTTGACGGAGAAGCAGGTGAAGGGGGGCATCGGCCTTGCCGGAGGGAGAATGTAGAGATCTGAAGAGAGGGCGATTTGGGGATAGCAACTAGGTCAGAGAAGGCGGTTAATATCGTTTGGGTCTTTCTTGTTGCAAAGCTGACTGTATCATCTTGGTGTTGGCTAGAAACCATTGTAGAAGAAGCACAAAAAGGAATCAAGTTAGATAGTAACAAATAAGATCATTTTAAAAAACTATATGTGTTGTTTTGAAAGTAATCACTGGAAAAGGAACATTAAAGATTGCAGACGTATATTGATTACACTTTGCACTCATTGGGTTTGCTATTTTTTTAAAGCTCGGTGCACTATATTTGGACAATGAAATGACCATAGTAATTTGTAAATATAAATTACACTCATTGAGTGTGGTGTGTGTAGAAATAAGTAATGGTAATCCAATTGTGTCTAGCACAAAAAACTATCATGCCTTTCCGTGCACTACAGTTGCCTGAAAAGATTATGAATAAATCCATAAATGTTGGTCGCATTTAGCGGACACCATTTTTGTATCCAGGTATGTGCAACTATAAACCCATATTATATAACCCTTTCTCACCTCTTCTTCTCTCTCAACATCTTCCCACGCCATCACGCACATCTCCGCCTAAACCTCCTACCGCACACAAGCCGATCGAGGATGCCTTGAATGAATGTCGTCTCTAGAGGCCGCCACTCTTCTCAATTGTAATCATCTCACCATCTCCGTTGTCTCCAACACACCACCTTCCTCTTCGACAGTTGTACAATCATTGTCCGACTTCATTTTCGTTGTGTTACATACTTGTCATCGATTTTACGATCATATGGATGTTGGTTGCCTTGGCCTTGTCATGTCATCCTTACTTTTACCTATAGACAATGTTGAAGGTTTGTCATATGGGTTGCATAAGGGCACCAGGAGGTAGAAAAACCACTGGAGAGGCTGGGCTACACAATGGTGTGTGGGTTGTGGAAGGACCTCTGAAGGACCTAATAAGCTCTAGAGACATCGATGCTACACAAGCCTATGCGTTAGGTTTAGGTCGATGGGTGAATGTTGGTGCCACAAACAAATAACGTGGCAAGTTGGCAATAATTGTTCACTATGGTTGGTTACTCAAACCTCAAGTTGGCAAAAATTGTTCACTATGGTTGGCTACTCAAAACCCAATCGTTGTTTTGCGCTATGACTAAACTGGAAGGGGGCGACGATTAGCAATTTTTTGTACCATGGCAGGAGACGTGGGACAGAGAAGGGATCACATAGAAGGGTATGGGCGAGCACTACCCCTCGGGTTTGTCCCTGTTACCATCCCGTGTTAGGCACAAGTCTATTAATGATTTATCACCAACCATGTTTTCACCAAGGAGAAACTGTTTGCATCAAAGCACCATGTCTCTCTACCCCCGCCCTCCTCTTGAGCCGATGAACACTAGATGCATAAACTTTATATAACTATCATGGGTGCGATCCAACTCGTTGTTCGTTTGTAATGCAAGAATCACACATGAATTTCAGAGAAAATAGTTCAATCCCGCAAGACCCAAACCTCAGCTAATGAAACGTTCATCCTACAATGTCTTCCTCTCAAGCCAGATAGAAGATAGAAATATGGCACCCAACATTCATTTCAAATCATTCCCGGGCACTCCACTCCAAACCGTCGTGACTTCGCAAAAGGCCGCACAAAATCCTAGAAAAACTAACACAAAACCCAATCATTGTTTTTTCGCTACTGTTAAACTCGCGAGGATGGGGAAGATTTTGTACCGGTGGCAGCAGACGTGGGACAGGGAAGGGATCACATAAGGGGGTTCAAGCGAGCACTACCCGATGGGTTTGTTCCTGCTACCACCCCGACATGGTGGCAGACACAAGTTTTTAATGGCTTACCATGAACCGTCTTATTCAGCAAGGAGGAATTGTTCGCCGTCAAAAGCATCATGTTTCTCCCCCGAAACAACCGAACTTGTGTTTCCCCGAAAAACAAGCGTGCAACCAAGCAACCCGCCTTCTCTTTGGGCGCATGCATGCTAGAGGGGATTGATACATCTCCAATGTATCTATAATTTTTTATTGTTCCATGCTATTATATTATCAACCTTGGATGTTTTATATGCATTTATATGCTATTTTATATGTTTTTTGGGACTAACCTATTAACCTAGAGCCTAGTGCTAGTTTCTATTTTTCCTTGTTTTAGAGTATCGCAGAAAAGGAAAATCAAACGGAGTCCAATTGACCTGAAACTTCACGGAACTAATTTTTGGACCAGAAGAAGCCCACGGAGTATCGGAGATGGACCAAAAGAGTCCCGGGCTGCCCACGAGGGTGGGGACGCGCCCGCCCCGTGGGCGCGCCCCTGTGAAAGTGCTAGTGATCGACTAGAGGGGGGTGAATAGGCAATTTTTATGAAAGTCTTCAAAACATGGAAGTTTCGAAGACAAACGATAAAAACAAACCTATTACCATGCAGCGGAAGGTAGACTACACTAAGCAAGCCATAGTCAAGTATTCAATGAGATGAAAGCACAAAGACTAATAGCAGCTAGGCAGTATAGATCAGGATGGAAAATAGTATGAAGCCAAACAGAACAAGCAGTCACACAGTGAAGACAAATAGATAATGCAAACAGGCAATGACTTCACAAGGACCAATCTGCAAAAAAAGAGATGGGAAGAATAAAACCAGTGGCTCATTGAAGACAATGATTTGTTGGACCAGTTCTAGTTGTTGTGACAATTGTACGTCTGGTTAGGGAGGCTGAGATTCAACTCAGAAGACCGTGTCTTCACCTTATTCCCCTTGAGCTAAGGACACCCAGTCCTCGCCCAATCACTCTGGTAAGTCTTCAAGGTAGACTTCCAAACCTTCACAGACTTCGTTCACCGGCGATCCATAATGACTCTTGGATGTTTAGAACGCGACGCCTAACCGGTTGGAGGATTCACAGTCCTCAAGTGCAATAAGTCTTCAGATCACACAGATAGGAAGACTTCAGTGATGCCTAACACTCTTTGGCTCTAGGTGTTTAGGGCTTTGTCCTCGCAAGGAAATCTCTCTCAAAGGCTTCGGGGTGGGTTGCTCTCAAATGACAAAAGTCGTACACTAACTCTGAGCATCCAACAAATTTATGGTGTAGGGGGTGGGCTATTTATAGCCACTAGGCAACCCGACATGATTTGTCCAAAATGTCCCTGGGTCACTAAGGAACTGACATGTGTTCCAACGGTCAGATTTCAAACACACATGGCAACTTTACTTGGGCTATAAGCAAAGCTGACTTATCCAGCTCTAGATAAGATTCACTCTCATTGTCTTCACTCGAAGACATAGGATTTTGGTTAAGCATCACTTCAATCATTCTGACTGGTTCACTTGGACCCCACTTAACAGTACGGTGGTTCCTATGACTCAACAAAGGCGAAAAAGAACGACGAAACAACTAAGTCTTCGCGCTCCATAGTCTTCACGCGATGTATTCTCTTGTCATAGTCTTCAATGTGAATGTCTTCACATACCACCTTTGACTTCAATGTCTTCATACATTTTTAGGGGTCATCTCTGGTAGGAAAACCGAATCAATGAGGGACTTCTACATGTGTTATCCTGCAATTCTCACAAACACATTAGTCCCTCAACCAGGTTTGTCGTCAATACTCCAAAACCAACTAGGGGTGGCACTAGATGCACTTACAATCTCCCCCTTTTTGGTGATTGATGACAAACTGGTTGAAGTTTTCAACGGGGAATAAAATATGTGAAATTGTAAAGGATAGGGTATTGTCTTCATAAGTGGCAAAGGCTCCCCCTGAAGATGTGCATATAAGTAATTTGCTTTTGGAATGCAAATGCACATGGCAGGTTGTACTTGTGGAGATCCTCTTCAACTTATGATGACAATTCATCATGCATGATTTGATATAACGAAGATAATGACATGCATAATGAAAAATGGACGTCTGCAAAATGACCTAAGTGCGGTAGTTATCATCGCACATGCGGAATTTATCATCGCATCATAGAATAGCAAATAAGTAGCAGACTACCATCGAGTTTAAGTGTTACAACTCAAAGAACCAAATGTATCAAAAAGCGAGAGTTGTAAACACTTGGCAAAAAGTAGCAAAAAGTAAAGCAACCACCCATATGGACCCGCTTGAAGACTATCAACTCATATGCTTCTCCCCCTTTTATCAGTAAGGACCAAAAAGGTTTGAAGACATAGAGTGCCTACTCGTTCCCATGAGGTGCAGGCGAAGCGGCAGGGTCGTCGTTGAGGTTCGGTGGTGTAGAAGAACTTGGTGCAGTGTCGACACGTGCTGAAGTTGGAGGAGGTGAAGTGGCATCATCTTAGTCATCGATGACTCTGGCATTCACTGTCGCAGCTGAAGACGAATAGTCAGAGTCTTCAAGTGAGGGAGTCTGACGCAAGTGAGCATTCCTTGGAGGAGTTGAGTCAATTGAATCTTTCGGTGAAGCCATCGTCTTGCAGATCAGCTTCAGCACTAAGCAATGTCAAACTCTTCCAAGACCTCCGACAGGTTTCATGAGTAACAAAGACATTCTTGGTGGCAAGATTGCAAATGCGATTGACATCCACCAAGAGGCTTTGCATCTGACGCTTAAGCCAGTTGTGATGCTTATCCTGTTTCTGGTGTAGCGCGACGAGAAGCTCTTGGTCATTGAGAACACGAGATCGCTTCCGAGGCCTTTGGGAAATGGTGCTTTCAGTGGCGTCAGTTTGAGCGCGAGGCGCACGGGTGTTACCAGCCAAGGGATATACACGAGAGACTGCCTGAACCCCTTCAATGGGCTGGGTGAAGCTTTGACAGTCAGCATTGTGAAGATAAATTGGATCCTTAGCAGGCTCTTGGTAAATAGCTTCAATAGACAGATCAACCTCTGGCAAGAATACAAGATGATTGCACGCAGACGGCTGATAGTTGAAGGCAGAGTGAAGCTTGATAAGACGCATTACCCATGGAGCATAGAACTTCAGACCAAAAATATCGGAGACAGATGAAGCCAACTACCTGATGAAGAAGTCTTGAGCATTGAAGCTGATGCCATTGAAGATATAGAAAACCAAAGTCTTCATTGCTCCTTCAAGCTTCACTGCAGACGAATGTCCTTTGACAGGCCATAGAGTTTTTCTGATGATATGATAAATGGTGCGAGGCGGATACTCTAGGTCTTCAACAAAGAATTCAGACGGGTATTCAGCGTCGTGAGGCAAAGGCTTCATCATGCTCAGCATTTGGCTCATGTTGGGTTCTGGCTTCTGGAAAATGCTCTCCAAAGCATTCTGGTGTTGTTGACAACCTGATTCATAGTATTCACCAGGAGTGGGCAGGCCTGTGAGCTCAATGATATCAAGAGCTTTGGCTTCATGATGGACATTGCCTGTCATCCACTCAAGGACCCAAGTCTTTGGATCCCTGTTGTAGCCTTCAATGTGAAGAGTTGCATAGAACTGTAACAAAAGCTCTTCATTCCAGTGTTTCTTGTCTGTGACAAATTGCAGGAGTCCAGCGTCTCTGAAGTAATCCAACGCTTCTTCTAGACAGGGCAGGCCAGCTAGAGCTTCAGTGTCAAGATGCATATGGGGAAATATGCGCCCTTGATTGTATAAGACGTAGGAATAGTAGTTGCGCTGCTGATAACTCCAGAACCGATCCGATGAAATGCGAGGTTTGGTGTAAGCGTTCTTGGTGCTATTGAAGAAGGTGTTATGTGCCATGAAGCCATTCACATTGAAGACCCCAGGTGAAGTTGCAGTGCCTGGGAATCTTGGAAGTCTTGGTTTGGGCTTCTGGACTTGAGGTCTGTGCTCAACATTGTTGGGGAACGTAGTAATTTCAAAAAAATTCCTACACACACGCAAGATCATGGTGATGCATAGCAACGAGAGGGGAGAGTGTTGTCTACGTACCCTCGTAGACCGGAAGCGGAAGCGTTAGCACAACACGGTTGATGTAGTTGTACGTCTTCACGATCCGACCGATCAAGTACCAAACGCACGGCACCTCCGAGTTCTGCACAAGTTCAACTCGATGACGTCCCTCGAACTCCGATCCAGCCGAGTGTTGAGGGAGAGTTTCATCAGCACGACGGCGTGGTGACGATGATGATGTTCTACCGACGCAGGGCTTCGCCTAAGCACCACTACGATATGATCGAGGTGGATTATGGTGGAGGGGGGCACCGCACACGGCTAAGAGAACGATCACGAAGATCAACTTGTGTGTCTATGGGTGCCCCCTGGCCACGTATATAAAGGAGTGGAGGAGGGGAGAGAGGTCCGGCCCCTATGGCGCGCTCTGGAGGAGTCCTACTCCCACCGGGAGTAGGATTCCCCCCCTTCCACGTAGTAGGAGTAGGAGTCGAGGCAAGGGAAGGGAGAAGAGAAGGAAGGAGGGAGCGCAGCCCCTCCCCCTAGTCCAATTCGGACTAGGCCTTGGGGGGCGCCCAACCTCTCCTCTCTCTTTCCCCTAAAGCCCAATAAGGCCCATATACTCCCCGGCGAATTCCCGCAACTCTCCGGTACTCCGAAAAATACCCGAATCATTCGGAACCTTTCCGATGTCCGAATATAGTCGTCCAATATATCGATCTTTACGTCTCGACCATTTCGAGACTCCTCGTTATGTCTCCGATCTCATCCGGGACTCCGAACTCCTTCGGTACATCAAAACATATAAACTCATAATATAACCGTCATCGTAGCGTTGAGCGTGCGGACCCTACGGGTTCGAGAACTATGTAGACATGACCGAGACACGTCTCTGGTCAATAACCAATAGCGGAACCTGGATGCTCATATTGGCTCCTACATATTCTACGAAGATCTTTATCGGTCAGACCGCATAACAACATACGTTGTTCCCTTTGTCATCGGTATGTTACTTGCCCGAGATTCGATCGTCGGTATCTCAATACCTAGTTCAATCTCGTTACCGACAAGTTTCTTTACTCGTTCCGTAATACATCATCTCACAACTAACTCATTAGTTGCAATGCTTGCAAGGCTTAGGTGATGTGCATTACCGAGAGGGCCCAAAGATACCTCTCCGACAATTGGAGTGACAAATCCTAATCTCGAAATACGCCAACCCAACAAGTACCTTCGGAGACACCTGTAGAGCACCTTTATAATCACCTAGTTACGTTGTGACGTTTGGTGGCACACAAAGTGTTCCTCCGGTAAACGGGAGTTGCATAATCTCATAGTCATAGGAACATGTATAAGTCATGAAGAAAGCAATAGCAACAAACTAAACGATCAAGTGCTATGCTAACGGAATGGGTCAAGTCAATCACATCATTCTCCTAATGATGTGATCCCGTTAATCAAATGACAACTCATGTCTATGGTTAGGAAACATAACCATCTTTGATTCAACGAGCTAGTCAAATAGAGGCATACTAGTGACATACTGTTTGTCTATGTATTCACACATGTATTATGTTTCCGGTTAATACAATTCTAGCATGAATAATAAACATTTATCATGATATAAGGAAATAAATAATAACTTTATTATTGCCTCTAGGGCATATTTCCTTCAGTCTCCCACTTGCACTAGAGTCAATAATCTAGTTCACATCGCCATGTGATTTAACATCAATAGTTCACATCACCATGTGATTAATACCCATAGTTCACATCGTCATGTGAACAACACTCTAAGGGTTTACTAGAGTCAATAATCTAGTTCACATCGCTATGTGATTAATACCCAAAGAATACTAAGGTGTGATCATGTTTTGCTTGTGAGGGAAGTTTAGTCAACGGATCTGCTACTTTCAATATGTATCCAGATTGAGACTTTGAGTCATCTGGATCAGTGTCAAAACTTGCATCGACGTAACCCTTTACGACGAACCTTTTGTCACCTCCATAATCGAGAAACATATCCTTATTCCACTAAGGATAATTTTGACCAATGTCCAGTGATCTACTCCTAGATCACTATTGTACTCCCTTGCCAAACTCAGGATAGGGTATACAATAGGTCTGGTACACATCATGGCATACTTTATAGAACCTATGGCTGAGGCATAGGGAATGACTTTCATTCTCTCTCTATCTTCTGGCGTGGTCGGGCTTTGAGTCTTACTCAATTTCACACCTTGTAACACAGGCAAGAACTCTTTCTTTGACTATTCCATTTTGAACTTACTTCAAAAACTTGTCAAGGTATGTACTCATTGAAAACTTATTAAGCGTCTTGATCTATCTCTATAGATCTTGATGCTCAATATGTAAGCAGCTTCACCGAGGTCTTTCTTTGAAAAACTCCTTTCAAACACTCCTTTATGCTTTGCAGAATAATTCTATATTATTTCCGATCAACAATATGTTATACACATATACTTATCAGAAATGATGTAGTGCTCTCACTCACTTTCTTGTAAATACAGGCTTCACCACAAGTCTGTATAAAACTATATGCTTTGATCAACTTATCAAATCGTATATTCCAACTCCGAGATGTTTGCACCAGTCCATAAATGGATCGCTGGAGCTTGCACACTTTGTTAGCTCCCTTTGGATCGACAAAACCTTCTGGTTGCATCATATACAACTCTTCTTCCAGAAATCCATTCGGGAATGCAGTTTTGACATCCATTTGCCAAATTTCATAATCATAAAATGCGGCAATTGCTAACATGATTCAGACAGACTTAAGCATCGCTACGGGTGAGAAGGTCTCATCGTAGTCAATCCCTTGAACTTGTTGAAAACCTTTTGCAACAAGTCGAGCTTTATAGACAGCAACATTACCGTCAGCATCAGTCTTCTTCTTGAATATCCATTTATTCTCAATTGCTTGCCGATCAACGGGCAAGTCAACCAAAGTCCACACTTTGTTCTCATACATGGATCCCATCTTAGATTTCATGGCTTCTAGCCATTTTGCAGAATCTGGGCTCACCATCGCTTCTTCATAGTTCATAGGTTCATCATGATCTAGTAGCATGACTTCCAGAACAGGATTACCATACCACTCTGGTGTGGATCTTACTCTGGTTTACCTACGAGGTTTGGTAGTAACTTGAAGTTACATGATCATCATCATTAGCTTCCTCACTAATTGGTGTAGTAGTCATAGGAACAGATTTCTGTGATGAACTACTTTCCAATAAGGGAGCAGGTACAGTTACCTCATCAAGTTCTACTTTCCTCCCACTCACTTCTTTCGAGAGAAGCTCCTTCTCTGGAAAGGATCCATTCTCAGCAACGAATAACTTGCCTTTGGATCTGTGATAGAAGGTGTACCCAACATTTTCTTTTGGGTATCCTATGAAGACGCACTTCTCTGATTTGGGTTTGAGCTTATCAGGTTGAAAAAATTTCACATAAGCATTGCAACCTCAAACTTTAAGAAACAACAGCTTAGGTTTCTTCCCAAACCATAGTTCATATGGTGTCGTCTCAACGGATTTAGATGGTGCCCTGTTTAACGTGAATGTAGTTGTCTCTAATGCATAACCCCAAAATGATAGCGGTAAATCAGTAAGAGACGTCATAGATCGCACCATATCTAATAAAGCACGGTTATGACGTTCGGACACACCATTACACTATGGTGTTCCAGGTTACGTGAGTAGTGAAACCATTTCACATTGTTTTAACTGAAGGCCAAACTCGTAACTCAAATATTTTACTTCTGTGATCATATCATAGAAACTTTTATTTTGTTACGATGATTCTCCACTTCACTCTGAAATTCTTTGAACTTTTCAAATGTTTCAGACTTGTGTTTCATCAAGTAGATATACTCATATCTGCTCAAATCATCTGTGAAGATCAGAAAATAATGATACCTGCCGCGAGATTCAATATTCATCGGACCACATACATCAGTATGCATGATTTCCAACAAATCTGTTGCTTGCTACATTGTTCCAGAGAACAGAGTCTTAGTCATCTTGCCCATGAGGCATGGTTCGTAAGCATCAAGTGATTCATAATCAAGTGATTCCAAAAGTCCACCAGCATGGAGTTTCTTTATGCGCTTTACACCAATATGACCTAAACGGCAGTGCCACAAATAAGTTGCACTATCATTATTAACTTTGCATCTTTTGGTTTCAATATTATGAATATGTGTATCACTACGATCGAGATCCAACAAACCATTTTCATTGGGTGTGTAACCATATATGTAAACAGAACAACAATTTATTCTCTTACTTAAATGAATAATTGTATGGCAATAAACATGATCAAATCATATTCATGCTCAATGCAAACACCAAATAACACTTATTTAGGTTCAACACTAATCCCGAAAGTATAGGGAGTGTGCGATGATGATCATATCAATCTTGGAACCACTTCCAACACACATCGTCACTTCACCCTTAACTAGTCTCTGTTCATTCTGTAACTCCCGTTTCGAATTACTATTCTTAGCAACTGAACTAGTATCAAATAGCGAGGGGTTGCTACGAACACTAGTAAAATACACATCAATAATCTGTATATCAAATATACATTTGTTCACTTTGCCATCCTTCTTATCCACCAAATACTTGGGGCAGTTCCGCTTCCAGTGACCAGTCCCTTTGCAGTAGAAGCACTTAGTCTCAGGCTTAGGACCAGACTTGGGATTCTTCACTTGAGCAGCAACTTGCTTGCCGTTCTTCTTGAAGTTCCCCTTCTTCCATTTGCCCTTTTCTTGAAACTAGTGGTCTTGTCTACCATCAACACTTGATATTTTTCTTGATTTCTACCTTCGTCGATTTCAGCATTACGAAGAGCTTGGGAATCGTTTCCGTTATCCCTTGCATATCATAGTTCATCATGAAGTTCTACTAACTTGGTGATGGTGACTAGAGAATTCTGTCAATCACTATTTTATCTGGAAGATTAACTCCCACTTGATTCAAGCGATTGTAGTACCCAGACAATCTGAGCACATGCTCACTGCTTGAGCTATTCTCCTCCATCTTTTAGCTATAGAACTTGTTGGAGACTTCATATCTCTCAACTCGGGTATTTGCTTGAAATATTAACTTCAACTCCTGGAACATCTCATATGGTCCATGACGTTCAAAATATCTTTGAAGTCCCGATTCTAAGCCGTTTAAGCATGGTGCACTAAACTATCAAGTAGTCATCATATTGAGCTAGCCAAATGTTCATAACATCTGCATATGCTCCTGCAATAGGTCCGTCACCTAGCGGTGCATTAAGGACATAATTCTTCTGTGCAGCAATGAGGATAATCCTCAGATCACGGATCCAATCCGCGTCATTGCTACTAACATCTTTCAAATTAATTTTCTCTAGGAACATATCAAAAATAAAACAGTGGAGCTAAACGCGAGCTATTGATCTACAACATAGATATGCTAATACTACCAGGACTAAGTTCATGATAAATTAAAGTTCAATTAATCATATTACTTAAGAACTCCCACTTAGACAGACATCCCTCTAATCTTCTAAGTGATCACGTGATCCATATCAACTAAACCATGTCCGATCATCACGTGAGATGGAGTAGTTTCAATGGTGAACATCACTATGTTGATCATATCTACTATATGATTCACGCTCGACCTTTCGGTCTCCGTGTTCCGAGGCCATATCTGTTATATGCTAGGCTCGTCAATTTTAACCTGAGTATTCCGCGTGTGCAACTGTTTTGCACCCGTTGTATTTGAACATAGAGCCTATCACACCCGATCATCACGTGGTGTCTCAGCACGAAGAACCTTCGCAACGGTGCATACTCAGGGAGAACACTTGTACCTTGATAATTAGTGAGAGATCATCTTATAAAGCTACCGTCGAACTAAGCAAAATAAGATGTATAAAAGATAAACATCACATGCAATCAAAATATGTGACATGATATGGCCATCATCATCTTGTGCCTTTGATCTCCATCTCCAAAGTATCGTCAAGATCTCCATCGTCACCGGCATGACACCATGATCTCCATCATCTTGATCTATATCAATGTGTTGTCACATGGTTGTCTCGCCAACAATTGCTCTTGCAACTATTGCTATCGCATAGATATAAAGTAAAGCAATTATTTGGTGCTTGCATCTTATGCAATAGAGAGATAACCATAAGGCTTTTTCCTGTTGCCGATAACTTCAACAAAACATGATCATCTCATGCAACAACTTATATCTCATCACGTCTTGACCATATCACATCACAACATGCCATGCAAAAACAAGTTAGACGTCCTCTACTTTGTTGTTGCAAGTTTTACGTGGCTGCTACGGGCTGAGCAAGAACCGTTCTTACCTACGCATCAAAACCACAACGATAGTTTGTCAAGTTGGTGTTGTTTTAACCTTCGCAAGGACCGGGTGTAGCCACACTCAGTTCAACTAAAGTTGGAGAAACTGACACCCACCAGCCACCTGTGTGCAAAGCACGTCGGTAGAACCAGTCTCGTGTAAGCGTACGCGTAATGTCGGTCCAGGCCGCTTCATCCAACAATACCGCCGAACCAAAGTGTGACATGCTGGTAAGCAGTATGACTTATATCGCCCACACCTCACTTGTGTTCTACTCGTGCATATGACATCTACGCATAAAACCTAGGCTCAGATGCCACTGTTGGGGAACGTAGTAATTTCAAAAAAATTCCTACGCACACGCAAGATCATGGTGATGCATAGCAATAAGAGGGGAGAGTGTTGTCTACGTACCCTCGTAGACCGGAAGCGGAAGCGTTAGCACAACGCGGTTGATGTAGTCGTACGTCTTCACGATCCGACCGATCAAGTACCGAACGCACGGCACCTCCGAGTTCTGCACACGTTCAACTCGATGACCTCCCTCGAACTCCGATCCAGCCGAGTGTTGAGGGAGAGTTTCGTCAGCACGACGGTGTGGTGACGATGATGATGTTCTACCGACGCAGGGCTTCGCCTAAGCACCGCTACGTTATGATCGAGGTGGATTATGGTGGAGGGGGGCACCGCACATGGCTAAGAGAACGATCACGAAGATCAACTTGTGTGTCTATGGGGTTCCCCCTGGCCACGTATATAAAGGAGTGGAGGAGGGGAGAGAGGGCCAACCCCTATGGCGCGCTCTGGAGGAGTCCTACTCCCACCGGGAGTAGGATTCCCCCCTTCCAAGTAGTAGGAGTAGGAGTCAAGGCAAGGGAAGGGAGAAGAGAAGGAAGGAGGGGGCGCAGCCCCTCCCCCTAGTCCAATTCGGACTAGGCCTTGGGGGGCGCCCAACCTCTCCTCTCTCTTTCCCCTAAAGCCCAATAAGGCCCACATACTCCCCGGCGAATTCCCGTAACTCTCCGGTACTCCGAAAAATACCCGAATCACTCGGAACCTTTCCGATGTCCGAATATAGTCGTCCAATATATCGATCTTTACGTCTCGACCATTTCAAGACTCCTCGTCATGTCCCCGATCTCATCCGGGACTCCGGACTCCTTCGGTACATCAAAACATATAAACTCATAATATAACCGTCATCGTAGCGTTAAGCGTGCAGACCCTACGGGTTCGAGAACTATGTAGACATGACCGAGACACGTCTCTGGTCAATAACCAATAGCGGAACCTGGATGCTCATATTGGCTCCTACATATTCTACGAAGATCTTTATCGGTCAGACCGCATAACAACATACGTTGTTCCCTTTGTCATCGGTATGTTACTTGCCCGAGATTCGATCGTCGGTATCTCAATACCTAGTTCAATCTTGTTACCGGCAAGTTTCTTTACTCGTTCCGTAATACATCATCTCGCAACTAACTCATTAGTTGCAATGCTTGCAAGGCTTAGGTGATGTGCATTACCGAGAGGGCCCAGAGATACCTCTCGGACAATCGGAGTGACAAATCCTAATCTCGAAATACGCCAACCCAACAAGTACCTTCGGAGACACCTGTAGAGCACCTTTATAATCACCCAGTTACGTTGTGACATTTGGTGGCACACAAAGTGTTCCTCCGGTAAACGGGGGTTGCATAATCTCATAGTCATAGGAACATGTATAAGTCATGAAGAAAGCAATAGCAACAAACTAAACGATCAAGTGCTATGCTAACGGAATGGGTCAAGTCAATCACATCATTCTCCTAATGATGTGATCCCGTTAATCAAATGACAACTCATGTCTATGGTTAGGAAACATAACCATCTTTGATTCAACGAGCTAGTCAAATAGAGGCATACTAGTGACATACTGTTTGTCTATGTATTCACACATGTATTATGTTTTTGCTTAATACAATTCTAGCATGAATAATAAACATTTATCATGATATAAGGAAATAAATAATAACTTTATTATTGCCTCTAGGGCATATTTCCTTCAGACATAATAGTCAAATTGTGGACCCGTAGTAGGTGGAGGAACCAGAATGGGCCAACGGACCATAACAGGCTAACCATGATCAAATGCCAGCTCAACAGTATGAGGTCTTGGAGGGGGTACAGGAGCATTGGCATTTTCGTTGACATGGGCTGCAAGGGGCACATGAGCTTTAGGAGTAATGATTTCATCCGGTGCAGCATTGGCTTTAGGGGCCACATTTGCTTCAGGTGGTTGCACTTCTGGCACCACATTAGCTTCAGGCGCCACATTGGCTTCAGCCATGACAACGTCATTGGCTTTAGTGTTGATGTTGGTGGCTGCCTCAGTATTGGTAACCTCCACTTCAGGAGCTGGAGGGTCGGACATGTTCTCCTCGAGAACAACTTCAGGAATGGTTGGTGGTGTAGCAACTCTTTCTTCATCACGTGGTTCTTCTTCTTCATCGGTTGATGCAGCCGGAATATCTTCAGTCGTTTTGGCTTCAGACTCAGAGACGTTCACAGTTGGAGTGACTTGGGGCCTTGATCCTTTGCGAAGCCTGTGGAACACTAGCGACGCCTATGGAGATGGAGTTGACTGGGCCTCAAAGTCATCACCATCTTGTGGTTGGGGAGCACTTGGGGTGTCTTGTTGTTGTGGGTGATCAGCCCACGATGCATCCTAAGCAGTTGGCGTCAGAGGATGACCAATGCTGATGAGCTCGCTGAGCGTGAGCACAGGCGATGATACCAAATTGCCCTCGATCTGAGGAAGGACTTCATCATCTTCAACATTGTCGTGAGGACCAATGTCTTCAGCTGTGGTGGGGTCAACAGCTGGATTGTCTTCAGCTTCAGGAGCCTCTGTGGAAGCAGGCTCATGAACTATCAATTGGCGCTCACGAGAACCTTTGGCTTCTTCGCGTTTCTTGTGGAATGCTTCCTTGAGCTCATGCATCATGACCTTGAAGTTTTGAATGTCTTCAACATTGAACTTGGCCATGTGCTTCTTGAACTGAGCCTTTTCATAATCGATCTTATGCTTCAGCTCAACAATTTTCTGAGCTAGAGCCAACTCAGGAGCAATGGCTCCATGGAAGGCGACGCTGAGGCCAATTGGAAGCTGAAGATCATCAAAGCTGACATTTGGGATGTTGAACCACTCATCAATGAACTTGTTTAAGATTTCCACATCAAAGAGAGGAAGATCATTGAAGATTTCCGCCTCTTGCTTGCTCTTGATCAACTGCTCAAGAGCGTCATCACCAAGATCGTCGTCACTGGACAGATCAATGGCATCATTTTCGTTTTGCAAAACAGCAGCAGGGGTCAGTGCTTGACCAGTGGGTTGCATGGGCTTCTTCACTTTGGCGGGCTTGGAGATGCCTGAAAAATCTTCAGACTGCACACTGGCTTCAGGAGGTGCAGTGGCCAGAGGCTTCTCCCGTGAAACCTTTGGTGCAGGGGAAGGCTTCGAAGCTTTAGGTTTCTTCAACTTCTTTGGCTTCAGTGGTGCAAGCGCTTCGTCAGAATCAGCATCATCTGCAGGTTCATCCTCGGTTGTCCCTTGAACCATACTATGAGTGATGAGACCTTCTAGGTTGTAGAAGGGCCCAACAAGATTGGGTTCAGCTTCGCGTGTGCCATCAGCCCGAGGAGCAGAGGGGCCTGGATTGAAGTCTAATCCCTGCGACTTCTTGTTTTCTTTGGCTGAGTTTTTGGCAAACTGGAAGTTGCGCTTGAACAGATTGTCGTCACGACACCATAGCAATGAAGATGGGTCTGCATCTGCAGGCTGTGGTCCACGGACCATGCAAGGATAGAAGCCTTGTTCAATGGCTTCATCTCTGGACCTGGGTGGTAGGTTTTTGTACAAGATGTCTCCCGAGTGTCGCTTGATGGCATTCTTCTCAGCATATTCCTGGGTCACGAACCTGTACTTGTACCATTGTTCTGCCCAATATCTTTGAATCCATTCGATTCGTGTCTTGCGCTGACCATAGCTTTCTTCGGGGTTAGTTTTATATAGTTCATAGAGATCTTCGGGCAGGTCCACTGATATTGTAAGAACTCTGCAAATGAATGCAGACTATGAGAACCAAGGGATTCTCCCATGGACATGTACCTGTGACAGCATTAAAGGTGCGAGGGAAGGGGAAGAGGTCATATGCATTCTCAGAAGATTTTGAAGATAAATCAGTTTAGAAGACATTGACCTCATAGTGCGAAGACATTCACTCATATGTAGAGAGTTGGTTCCAGATTTGTATGAATCCACGAATAAGTACAAGTGAGGAGTCTAACTACTTTGTGAAGCATAAGTGAACATACTAAGCATGCTATGAGATGCAGAATGAGATAGATCCAACTTGTGGGAATAGAAACCACTTGTGGTTGAAAAGGATGAATCTATCGGATCAAAAAGACTGTAAAAAGGAGGTTTTATTTACCACACGAGGAACTGCTAGACGGAGTGGGAGAGGAGTGTCGTAGGAATGATTCCGATAATAATAAGGTATAGGGTAATGGAGCATGATCTATCGAGATGCATATGGGTGACACGGTGGTTTTAGCGAGTTCGGGCCTCTCACGGTGGAGATAACAACCCTACGTCTCGTGCTCCGGAGAGGCTTTATTTTATCTGAGTATGTATCCGGAGATTACAATATGTGTTTGAGAGAGAGAGAGAAAGGGGAGAGAGGGTTTCCATGCCTGAGCTATGTCCTGAGACTAATGGTTAGAAAGAGAGAGGGGTGGCAGAAAAGAGCCCCCGAGTCTAGTGGTGGGGGGTGGCTTATATAGAGTGCGCCACCGCCTCACCCCTTATGTTACACGGTCGAGCATCAATGCCATAATGTCTGCCCACCACAAAACCGTCATCCTGACTATTGGTCTTTGCATATCCGAGTGAGTTACACGGTCGAGTGGAATGATCTCGTCGAGTGGAGTGCCGTGCTCCGCGTGGTTGTTGCAGTCCGAGTGACTTTCAAGTTGTGGTACATCTGGACGACGATCTGGCCTAGGGGCCCAGTACAAAGTGTACGGTGTCCATGGGTAGTGTCTTTAGGTGAGGCCTATTACCCTACCCCCAATACATGTCCTCGTCATTAGCCCCCGAATCGGTCGAGGTTGAGCGGGTCGAGTTGAGGTGAATTCCCAGATGAGTTGAGTGCTACGGAGGCACTTATGAACTCCCTTTGGTCACCCGGCGGTCTTATCTCCGCGTGTTGCCTTGACAGATTCCAGACTGCATGGTGTCCGAGTGAAATGAGCTCAAACGGGTCCACGGAGGACCGTTAAACTCACCTTATAGCAAAAAAAAATTGAGTGAGTTGGAGCTGGTCCTGCGTCGAGTAACTGATTACTCAGAATTTCTTCATGCCTGGAATGTGTCTTTTTTGTTGTTTGGCCGTCACTCGGACCGGGTGGACCGTTCCGAGTGGATACCATTCCAGTGGGGGCACACTGAGTTTGGAGCTGGTCCTGCATCGAGTAGCTGATTACTCGGAATTTCTTCACACCTGGAACGTGTCTTTTTTTGTTGTTTGGCCGTCACTCGGACTGGGCGGACCGTTCCGAGTGGATACCATTCCAGTGGGGGCACGCTGAGTGCACCCACTGGATGTAGTCCCCGAGACTGTCGTTGACTGCGGGCACTCGGCGGGAGTCTTAGAGCCTGCCTTTTTTGTTGTTGTTCATCACTCGGACTGGTCAGGCCGTACCGAGTGGAGATTACTCCAGTGGGGGCACGCTAAGTGCACCCACTGGGTGTAGTCCCCGAGACTGTTGTCGACTGCGGGCAGTCGGCGGGAGTCTTAGAGCCTGTCTTTTTTGTTGTTGTTCATCACTCGGACTGGTCAGGCCATACCGAGTGGAGATTACTCCAGTGGGGGCACGCTGAGTGCACCCACTGGGTGTAGTCCCCGAGATCGCCGTCGACTGCAGGCAGTCAGCGGGGGTCTGAGAGAACTAAAAATCTTCTTAGCTGGTACTGATCGAACTTGTTCTTCTCTGACTCGGAGGTCGAGTGATTCTAGAGCTTGTTTTGCATTGAGCAAAATGTTTCTTTCTGAGTTCTCTTCCAGTGGGGGCACGCTAAGTGCACCCACTGGGTGTAGTCCCCGAGCCTCTATCAGAGTAGATGAGCATGGAAGATGGTTTAAGTCTCCTGGTAAACCTCCACGCAGTCGACACGGTAAATATATTTTTAGTCTGAAATTGAGTCAGTCGGATGCATCTTCAGGCACTTGACATGGTAAATAAGCTCAGCCTAGAGCTGAGTCAGTCGGACTGAACTTCGTGCACTCGGCACGGTAAATAAATTCAGCCTGGAACTCGATCAAGCAGGTGAATCTTCGTGCTCTCGGCACGGTGAACGAATTCGGGTTTGAAACTGCCAACTGTAGAAAAAAGTCGGACACTCCAGGGAGTAATCGTTCCAGTAGTACTTCTTATATTGACCGTTGGATTTTGCGTGAAAGGGGTATTTGCAAGAGTACATTGTATCCGTAGAGGAGCTTCATTTTCACCCTTTTGCATGAAATGGGTATTTGTCCGAGTGGACATGCTTCCCGACTGATCGGGGTATGTTGACTGCAAGGAAAAACTTGGTGGCACTCATATGTCTCCCGGAGGAGATAGACTAGTGGTCTGACATGGATGTGCTATGAAACCCGAGTGGCGAGGCTAGTGTGTGGGCTGACTCTCCGGAGAGAGGTCACTCATTATCCCGGGGGAACACCAGCACATGCCATCTCCGAGTCCAAGTTTGGGAAACTGACGCCTTGGAGCCTAGGATAAAGGTCAAGTGTATCCGTAGAGGAGCGTCATTTTCACCCTTTGCAGTCTTAAAGATGACTTCAGGTAATGATTTGGGCGATCGTCCGAGTGGACAGTACTACCCTTATAGATTTTTGGCGGACCGAGCATGTATGGTCAGAAGAATATTCCTGATGTGATCAATAGGTTGACCAAATGGGCGTAACCCATGAGGGCGACATGGCCCAGGGCTGTGCGAAGCCCCCGAGTGATGCTCGAAAAAGGTAAGCTTGCTACAGAGTGTGATATGAGGTTTGGACATATGAGTAACTTAGTTGTTCCGGTGTTGGGGGTGTAGAGGTGAGGACGTGTACAATCGAGTGGCGACGCGCGGGGCAGCCGAGTGGTGAAGACGTGCAGATCCAAGTGGTGACGTGCGGGGCGGCCGAGTGGTGAAGACGTGCACAACTGAGTGGCGACGCGCGGGGCGGCCGAGTGGTGAAGACGGGCACAACTGAGTGGCGAGCGGGGTTGTCGAGGAGTGAAGACGTGCACAACCGAGTGGCGACGCACGGGGCGGCCAAGTGATGCTATGCGAGGTGGCCGAGTGAAAGACTAAGTGTTCAACCAAGTGGCAAAAATGGTCCTTGAAGGAGTTAGCCAGATGCTTTCGAAGCTGATGTAGCGACGAGGTCGGTGTAGTGTGGCTGCGGCGCAACAAGACCGGCGCGACAACTGAGTCTGAGTAGGAACGAAGATGGCGCGCAGAGTGTCTGGGTGATTATGTAATTTGTCAAAGTGACGGATCGAATGTACTTGTTGAAGTGAAGGGTCTGACTGGTGATGAAGTACTCAACCACTTAGGAGAGTATCATTCCGAATGAGCTGCAGCTCCCGAGCGCGGCGTAGCCCCCGAGCGTACTATAGGCTTCGACAACAGACGTGCCGGAATATGAGAAATATAGTTTTGAATGGATAATTTGTAATTCATCGAGTCGGACTCGGGTAAAGATGAGGAGAAGCTTCCGAGTGATGCTCGAAAGAGGCAAACTCGCAAGGAGTGAAGGGTGCAGTTTAATTATAAAAGGGATTTATCTGTCTTATGCCTGACGAGGTCTATATCATTGATACGAGGAAGAGGATTCCACAGAGGGGTTGGTCGGATGTATTTGAAGTCAACAGAACGACAAGGTCGGGGTTGTGGTGTGCTGGGACCGGTACGGTGACCGAGTCCGAGCAGCGATGAAGTTGGCGCATAGGGTCGTCGAGTGATCGCGTAACTGGTGTAAAAAATGGCACAAGCCAACGAAATAATTTCTCGAGGAAATTCGGTGTGTGCTCAAATGATTTGTGCGAATAACACCCATAGACACCCGCTGGGAGTGCAAGGGGCTTGCTGGTTAACTAGCAAGAGTCTGAAAGAGCGAAGGATCCGTTCGAACTTGTCGAAGCGACGGATCCGACTGAACTTATTGGAATATTGGCTCAAATAAAACAGAAGTGTAGTGTTTCGACTAAGTTGCAGCCCCGAAGGACCAATGCAAACTCGAAATGAAGAATGACACATGGTGTTCGTGAATGATGTATGCGAAAAAATGGAAGTTGGACTCGGGAGTCACATAACCAGTACTAAGCAAGTATGTGAAAATAAGCAGCCGAGCGTAGAGGTACACTCGGTGGCGTGGCCTCCGAGTGAATGTGATGTGTGAATTACGGGACACTCGGGAAGACGGAAATAACAGAATGTAAAATGACTTAGCTGTCTGAAGGCGCGCGAGTGGCCGAGTGGTGACGAGGCGATGGTGACAGTCGACCTTCGTCTCGGTGTCCTTGCGGATAGGGATGGAGCACACATTATACTTGTGATGCAGCTCCTTGAGTTAGAGGTTTGCTCTTGTCTCAGTCGGATTTTGGCTACTTAGGCGAGTCCTTGGACTGCAGCTAAGCCTCCGAGTGGGAGGCTTGCTCTCCACTCGGTAGGATTTCAAACACTTTGGCGAGTACTGGACTGCAGCTAAGCCCCCGAGTGGGAGGTTTGCTCTTCACTCGGTAGGATTTTCTCAAACTTAGGCGAGTACTAGACTGCAGCTAAGCCCCCGAGTGGGAGGTTTGCTCTCCACTCGGTAGGATTTTCTCAAACTTAGGCGAGTACTGGACTGCAGCTAAGCCCCCGAGTGGGAGGTTTGCTCTCCACTCGATAGGATTTTTTCAAACTTAGGCGAGTACTGGACTGCAGCTAAGCCCCTCGAGTGGGAGGTTTGCTCTCCACTCGATAGGATTTTTTCAAACTTAGGCGAGTACTGGACTGTAGCTAAGCCCCCGAGTGGGAGGTTTGCTCTCCACTCGGTAGGATTTTTTCAAACTTAGGCGAGTAGTGGACTGCAGCTAAGCCCCCGAGTGGGAGGTTTGCTCTCCATTCGGTAGGATTTTTTTCAAACTTAGGCGAGTACTGGACTGCAGCTAAGCCCCTGAGTGGGAGGTTTGCTCTCCACTCGATAGGATTTTTCGAACTTAGGTGAAACAGATTCGCAGCTAAGCCCCCGAGTGAGAGGCTGACTCATCACTCGGTAGGATTTCTTGAACTTAGGTGAAATAGATTCACAGCTAAGTCACCCACTGGGGGATGCCGAGTGGTGATGAGGTGACCAACCGAGTGGCGACGCGCGGGGCGGCCGAGTGGTGATGCGGTGACCAACCGATGGCGACGCGCGGGGCAGCCGAATGGTGATGAGGTGACCAATCGATGATGACGCGTGGGGTGGCCGAATGGTGATGAGGAGACTAACTGATGGCGATGCGCGGGGCGACCGAATGGTTATGAGGTGACCAACCGAGTGACGACGCGCGGAGCGGTCAAGTGGT
>NC_041382.1:83395241-83426835 GCF_002162155.2 Triticum dicoccoides
GCCGAGTGGTGATGAGGTGACCAACCGATGGCGACGCGCGGGGCGACCGAATGGTTATGAGGTTACCAACCGATGGCGACGCGCGGGGCGGCCGAATGGTTATGAGGTGATCAACCGAGTGGCGACGCGCGAAGCGGCCGGGTCAGGCAAGTTGATGATGACGCGAGCAGCTTCGTGACCTCATGCAGGAGGACTGAGGACACGTCCAATTGAATGATGATGTACGGGTGGCCGAGTGGCAGCGCATGAACGTCCAATTGCCAGTGATCTGGTTTGGTCCGAGTGTCCTAGTTCCATCCGAGTGACCATGCCGATTGGATGGAGTTGCTGCCGAGTGTAGTAATTTTTCGAGGCGATGGACTTGAAGCCTTGACGTGAACGAGGCTGTCGGCGGGCGCTGGAGAGCAGCTCGGGATGTGGATCTTACTGACATCGTGGTCCCCGATGGATTGAGATCCGGTGACATGCCATGGGCATGTCACTCATGAACAGTATGGTGCCTTGCCCCCCTCTTCCCTCTGTCAGATCATGATCCAGCGGCCAGGGGTGACATGAACAGTACCCACTCTACATAGTACAATATCTATAGTGATTCGTCTACAGGATCACGTCCACAGTGTTTTGCACTCAGCATGGAGCATCACGTCGACTGACTTGGCAGCGCTGGCAGGCATGATGAGCCTGACCGTGGCGGTTACGACGGACAGATGCGCTGCATGTGGAGGTACGGCCAGCCCTATCCCAGTGAATCCTGCATGTTACCCGAACATTCAGGCAACAGATTAATACTGTAACGTGGAGTACTAATTATGTGTGCTTTTGAAGAGTACTAGTAACAGCAAATGGTATTAGCATGCAATTATGGCTGCACCGGACTGCATGTTTCTGTTATGCATGCCACAAATTAAGCCCCCATTCACCACTGGCTGCATTCACGGCATGCATGCATCGGCTACTGCATTAAGTACGCAGTTAATGGCGTGGGAGCGTAACCGATTTGGTGAACATGCAACAGAGAGGATCGACGAAAAAAGACTACGTACGCATGGATGCGTTCAGCGCTGGTCGCAGTTACGGCATGCATTGGCTGCCGCATTATGTATGCAGTTAATGGCACGGGTGCCTAACCGATCCAATGAACTTGCAACCGAGAGGATTGAGGAAAAAAACTATGCATGCATGGATGGGTATGAATAAGTATTAATTAAAGGAAGAGAGAAAGATTACGACCGGGCGCGGACAACGGATGCCTTGTCTTCTCGCTAAGTCGGGTCGCTGGTCGTGGTCACCGGGAAGATCCGGACCGTTTCTGCAGTCATTGTTGCAGCGTGTCGTGCGTGAGGGGCCGCCGTCGACGCCGTAGATGAGGGCGGAAACGACATGGCGGACTGCGCCGGTGCTTGTGTGTAGGAGCTCGGTGGTGGAGTCGTCGACGAGGCCGGAGACGACGCGGCGGACCGCGCCGGTGCTTGTGTGTAGGAGCTCGGTGGTTTTAGCGAGTTCGGGCCTCTCACGATGGAGATAACAGCCCTACGTCTCGTGCTCCGGAGAGGCTTTGTTTTATCTGAGTATGTATCCGGAGATTACAATATGTGTTTGAGAGAGAGAGAGAAAGGGGAGAGCGGGTCTCCATGCCTGAGCTATGTCCTGAGACTAATGGTTAGAAAGAGAGAGGGGTGGCAGAAAAGAGCCCCCGAGTCTAGTGGTGGGGGTGGCTTATATAGAGTGCGCCACCCCCTCACCCCTTATGTTACACGGTGGAGCATCAATGCCATAATGTCTGCCCACCACAAAACTGTCATGCTGACTATTGGTCTTCGCATATCCGAGTGAGCTACACGGTCGAGTGGAATGATCTCGTCGAGTGGAGTGCCGTGCTCCGCGTGGTTGTTGCAGTCCGAGTGACTTTCAAGTTGCGGTACATCTGGACGACGATCTGGCCCAGGGGCTCAGTACAAAGTGTACGGTGTCCATGGGTAGTGTTTTTAGGTCAGGCCTGTTACCCTACCCCCAATACATGTCCTCGTCAAGGAGGCCGAGAAGTTCGATCTTCCGTGCCCTAACTTGGCGATGAAGGACACCTACGGCGACGGCGGAGAAGACGATGTCCGCCGCCGGCGTGAGGAGGGCGTCGGTGAGGTCGCGACAGCTAAGCGCTTCGTCGCCGGCGTCGCCGAGTGCTAGCGGTGGCGCTAGGGTTTGTGCGAGAGTGGAAGAAGAGATAATGACTGGGGTGAGGCGTTTATTTATAGAGACAGTGACAGCACCGCGTTATTACGCAGGTGCCCCTAGTGGTTCACATCTGAAGGACACGTGGCGATCATGCAACACATTGGAGGTTGTTCCACATTCCCACGCACGTCTGGATTGTCGAGTGGTCGTTCTCACTTCTTCGGGTTTCAGGCAAAAAGGATTGAGCATTGAAAACAGATTAATGTTTGTCTCTGTGTCTTTTGCTAACAAGGACGCAGAGAAGACGTTTTGACAGTTTCAATAGAATGCATATGATTTCGATAGATAGACTTAAGACGGAAGCATATAAAGGTTAGGGTCCGATCACATTCACTTTGTTCAAAAGATTCAACGTGAAGACATAGCTATAAGTGAATGCTGTAGAGGACGGAAATCAAATCAGTACATTGAAGATAAACATGAGGCCATGTTAACATTGAAGACAAACAAAATGCGAAGACTTGCAAACGTAACGCCATGAGAAAAACACTTCTAAAGGAAGAATTTGGTGGTGGCGTTACCCACCGTATAGGAAGTATTAGACCTAGACACGGCGCACAATTATCGTGGCACTCCGAAGTCAAATTCCACGTTAATGTATTCACACTCAGAATGTAAGTCTTCATTGATTGAAGATATACTTTACTTCGTGTGTTGCACATCTAAGTCATCAACATGCATAAGTGTTAGGATGTGTGCCTTATCACAGGACATTTGAGGATTCCAAGATATTTAAGGGCTTTGTGAAGATATCTGTCAGTTGCTCTTCCAAGGGCTTTGTGAAGATATCTGCTAGTTGCTCTTCAGTGTTGACATGTATGATATCAATATCTTCCTTCATGACATGAGCTCTGAGAAAGTGATGACGAATTTCAATGTGCTTTGTCTTCGAGTGCTGAACTGGGTTGTTAGCAATCTTGATGGTGCTTTCATTGTCGCAGTAGAGTGGCACTTGCTTCAGATGAATGCCATAGTCTTTGAGTGTTTGCTTCATCCATAGAAGCTGAGCGCAGGAAGATCCAGCAGCAATGTATTCAGATTCAGCAGTGGAGAGAGATACACAGTTCTGCTTCTTTGAAGACCAACATACAAGTGATCGTCCCAGAAAGTGACATGTGCCTGATGTAGACTTGCGATCCACCTTGTCACTAGCATAATCAACATCTGAGAATCCAACTAGATCAAACTCTGAGCCCTTTGGATACCATAATCCTAGTGTTGGGGTGTGAGCCAAATATCGAAGAATTCGCTTCATAGCTAAGTGATGCGATTCCTTTGGTGCCGCTTGGAATCGGGCACACATGCAAACACTAAGCATGATATCTGGCCTAGATCCACACAAATAAAGCAAAGAACCAATCATGGAGCGGTGTACCTTTTGATCAAACTATTTACCATTGTCACCGGGACCCAGATGGTGTTTAGCTAGCATTGGCGTCGTGTAACCTTTGCAGTCTTGCATTCCAAACTTCTTCAGGCAATCTTTGAGGTATTTCTCTTCAGATATGAAGATGCCGTTGCGTTGCTGTCGTATTTGAAGACCAAGGAAGAACTTCAGCTCACCCATCATGGACATCTGATATTGCTCTTGCATCATATATCCAAACTCATCACTGTATTTCTGGTTGGTGCAGCCGAAGATAATGTCATCCACATATATTTGGCACACAAACAGTTCACCATCATATGTCTTCGTGAAGAGTGTGGGATCCAAAGAACCAGGTTTGAAGCCTTTGCTCTTCAGGAAGTCCTTGAGTGTGTCATACCAAGCACGAGGGGCTTGTTTGAGGCCATACAGTGCCTTGTTGAGCTTATAAACCATGTCAGGATGTTTTGGATCTTCAAAGCCAGGTGGTTGTGCAACATACACTTCTTCTTCAATCTTGCCATTGATAAAAGCGTTATTCACATCCATTTGATACAGAAGAATGTTATGATGATTTGCATAGGACAGCAGTATGCGTATAGCTTCAAGCCTAGCCACAGGAGAAAATGTTTCATTGAAGTCAATTCCTTCAAGTTGAGTGTATCCTTGAGCAACGAGACGAGCTTTGTTTCTGACAACTTGACCATGCTCATCTTGCTTGTTGTGATATATCCATTTAGTGCCTATGATATTGTGCTTACGAGGATCAGGACGCTTGACCAGTTCCCATACATTATTCAGCTCAAATTGTTGAAGCTCTTCTTGCATTGCTTGAATCCATTCAGGCTCCATGAAGGCTTCACCAACTTTCTTGGGTTCAGATATTGAGACGAATGCGAAGTGTCCATGGAAATTTGCTAGTTGTGTTGCCCTTGAACGAGTGAGTGGACCAGGTGCATTGATGCTATCAATTATTTTCTCAATCTGTACTTCATTTGCAACACGAGGATGAACAGGATGAAGATTTTGCTCTTGCTGATCATTGTCATCGTTAGAAGGATTGTCTTCAGGCTGAGCATTGTCTTCAGGTTGATCAGGTGCAGAGATGATGAGTTCCTCTCCAGGCTGAGCTTCAGACGGTATGATTTCTCCAGTTCCCATAAGCTTGATGAATTCACTGGATGGAACTTCATCTAGCACATTTGGCAGGTGCTCTCTTTGTGAGCCGTTAGTCTCATCGAACCACACATCCACAGTTTCAACCACTTTATAGTGAAAGAGGTTGAAGACTCTGTAGGAGTGCAAATCCTTTCTGTATCCAAGCATAACACCTTCGTGTGCTTTCGGTACAAATTTTGAAGTGTGATGTGGATCCTTGATCCAGCACCTGGCTCCAAATACTCTGAAGTAACTGACATTTGGCTTCTTACTAGTGAGGAGCTCATAGGATGTTTTGTTCAAAAGCTTGTGGAGATAAACACGGTTGATGATATGGCATGCAGTATCAATGGCTTCAGGCCAGAACTTTCTTGGAGCCTTGTATTCATCGAGCATCATCCGGGCATCTCAATAAGTGTTCTGTTCTTGCGTTCCACAACGCCATTCTGCTGCGGCGTGTACGGAGCTGAGAACTCATGAGTGATGCCCAAAGTATCAAGATAAGTGTCGAGGTTAGTGTTCTTGAATTCAGTGCCATTGTCACTTCTGATGTGCTTGATCTTGACACCATAGTTGTTCATGGCTCGATTGGCGAAGCGTCTGAAGACATCCTGCACTTCAGTCTTGTAGAGGATTATATGCACCCATGTATATCTTGAATAATCATCAACAATGACAAAGCCATAGAGACAAGCAGTAGTAGTAAGAATTGAGTAGTGAGTGGGACCGAAGAGGTCCATGTGTAGCAGTACGAAGTGTTGAGTCGTTGTCATGATTGTCTTCGAGGGATGCTTGGCCATCGTCATCTTTCCAGCTTCATAGGCACCGCATAAGTGATCCTTCTTGTACTTGACCACTACAGAAAAATACACTTCCGTGATGATACGTGTTTGTCACAGTAGGTCGCTTTTTTTGTCATGCATGTACATCCATGACAAATTTATGACAGAATCAAGATAGTCATACCTGTGCTGTCGTAGAAGTGTTTCATGACATTACCAAAATTATCATCACGGAAGTGTCCACTTCCATGACGATAAATCACGCGTCACAGAAGTGCTTTCGTCAAGGGTGACCGACACGTGGCATCCACCATAACGGAACACCGTTAAGCTATCGGGTCGGGTTTTGGATCCGATAACCCGTTAACAGCCCCGACCAATGGGGATTTTCCACGTGTAAAATCATCATTGGCTAGAGGAAACACGTGTCGGCTCATCATCGGGACAGATGTCATCCACTCACTGGACAGAAGGCGCCTATGATACGTTGACACGTGGCACAGCCCAACAAGTTTAAATGGGCCGGCCCAACTAAAGGCCCACAAGATTTTGTGGACCATAATGGGCCAGCCCAGCTAAAGGCCCATGAGATTTTGCGGACCATAATGGGCTGGCCCAGCTAAAGGCCCACAAGATTTCGCGGGCCATAATGGGCCGGCCCAGGTAAAGGCCCACAAGATTTTTGTGTGCCATAATAGGCCGGCCCAGGTAAAGGCCCACAAAATTCTTGCAGATCATAATGGGCCGGCCCAACTAAAGGCCCATGAGATTTCGCCGACATTAATGGGCCCGTCCAGCTGTAGGCCCACAAGATTTCGAGGACCCTAGTAGGCCGGCCCGTTAACTGGCTGCCATGTTTTGGGCCAAATGCCGGCCCATATTTGATCCGGTCTATTAATGGCCTGCCACGCTCCGGGCCTAATAGTGACCCATATGAGATCCGGCCCGTTAAAAGCCTACCACGTTCTGGGCCAAATTACGGCCCAGATCATGTCTGGCCCTTTAAGAGGTTTTGGGCCTAATTATGGCCCATATAAGATTCGGCCCGTCAACTGGACACTATGCTTTTGGGCCCACTTGCTAAAGGCCCACTTAGTAATTCGGCCTGATATTAGTTTTGGCCTATTAAGGGACCATTTAACATTTCGGCCTTATATTAATTTCAGCCTGTTAAAAGCCCGTCATATAGTTGGGCCTAACTACGGCCCGGTTTGCATCCGGCCTGCTCGCAGCCGATACCTGATTGGGCCAAACAAGGACCGAGACAATTTTTTGGCCTGTTAAAAGCCCGTGATTTGATTCGCATAATCATGGGCCGGGGTTCATTTCGGGCTGCTGCCAGCTCGTGAGCTGATCGGCACGTTTCAGGCCCAACCTACATCGTGATTGCATGACGGCTCGATTATGTACTGTAATTTTACGGTTTGGCCGGTTTACTGCGAAGACAGGATATATATATAGTAAAATAACTGCAGCATCGTGAATAAGAAAAAACCTATACTATACAATAAAGAAATTACGGCATATTACATCCACTGGGCATCAAAGTTCGTCACTATGATAATAAAGCACAAGCAGACAACAGATTACATACACTGGGCATCAAAGATCGCCACCAGTGCAAATAAACACGCCGACAAAATAATATACAAAACCGACAGCACTTCAACAGAGTTCAAGAAAGGTTAGCCCTGCTGGGGAGCTGCAGCGCAAGTAGCTGAGTAAGATGATGAGACTGCGCTTGTTCAACACTTATATCTTCCTCACTCTGAAAGATAAACAAGCAGACAGATGACAGGTTTTGCACATAAAAGTATCAGTGCTGACAATTCATCGCATTTCTTACTGACGGATAAAGTGACATAGTTTAAATTTGCATTAACACAATATGATATTGTTCAGGTCAAGACATGGCAGGAAATGATATTGTGAAGGAGTTGGCAGCTTCACGACACCACTGGATTACAGATCAAGAACTCATAAGTATCAATGGTTAGTGTGCTGTCAATTTATACTATTTCAGATTGGCAAATAAAGAGACGGTTTAAATAATAGTAGAATGATATGACATTTTTCATAGTTAAGACATTGCAGAATATGACATTGTGCTGTAGTGGGTAGGTTCACCACACCACTAGATTACAGATGAAGAATAGAAGCATACATGCAGTGCAAAAGAAGATCACTTGCTCTGTATAGTTTAATTTACATGGTATGAAGAAGGAACTTGATTGTACAACTGAAAACTTAAATTGAGAAAGGATGAACTTTTGTTTATGAACTACATATAATAAACTTTAAACAAGCAATTTGATGCAAACACCAAAAATAAATAGCTGTTGCAGTCATGCCTAACCAAATATATACAACAAAGTTTGAAGGCTTGAGATGGACAAACTTACATTATTGGTGAAGATAGGCTCTATAAAGGCCTTGTCCATGCTGATGGGGGCAATTCAAGAAGTTTACCACAGAATCTTTTCAAAAGCATTGCCTTTATTCTAAATTTTCTTAAGAGTAAATATAGATGTGATAATATACGAAAAAATGGAGAATATTTAAGATAAGATGAAGAGTGATGCTACATAACCAAGTAGCTATAAATGTAAGTGCATCGATACAGGCAAAAGGTACAGCTAAGAGCAATGCACAGCTAAACTTCTTCAGTACCAACCTTATGGTAAGAGTAAATATAGATCTCATGTGTAGAAAATGGAGGGCAAAGGAAAATAAGCTGCAGAGTGATGGTACATGAACAACTACCTGTCATTATAAGTATACTGATAAAGGACAGCATGTACTTACAAGAACAATGCAGAGCTAAAAAAACATTGGCATTGGATATATTCTACACTAATGTAACCATTCATATAGATCAGATAATTTGTAGCGAACAATTGATAAGCAAGCTATCATGCATACTGCTGTCACATAATGAACCATGTATGTATGCAAGTACAGTGATACAGGACAACAGGTACTAACAAGAGCAAAGCAATGGGCAGCATATTTGCGATATCCTTTCGTTCTTGTCAAACTGGAATTCTTCTTCGAGCAGATTTCCTGCAAAAAAGATCCGTAAGGCACATGCAGAAAAGTAGAAGTTCAAATTGTCATGTGATTTCATAGACAGTACCTCACCCAGTGAACGAGATCAGTGCATAACAAGGTTTTTCCATTCAATGTCTTCTAAATTTAGCACAGGAGACTTCACCGGAAATTCGTTTATAGACTTGCCATCAAAGTGTGATTTCCTCAGGTAACACCGATACTGCTGCAATGCTTCCTTGAAAAGCACAAGCAAGCTTTGCTCGTCATGACTATCCAGATTGACCCTCGCCTAGTTACAACAATGTAATGTAAATCATTAATGTGTTCAATCAGCAGAAAATAGGAAAATAATAACCATGAATAATAGCACTTACACGTAAGTTGGACAGGAAGATGTGAAAATGGTGTTTGTCTTCACAATAATCTTCCCATGATGGGAATATATGCAAGTAGTCCCTAACAACATTGAAAGCATTGTCTTTTAAACTGGGAATAAATGGAATGGGGTTCCAATCTGCAGGAATTAGCCGTGTCTGCAGTTGGGATAGGTCTTCGGCCGGTGGACTTGCTGTACTTTTTGCTGGAGTGGGATTTTTCTGTGGTACAGCTGGTGCTATGGCAAATGAAATCGGTATACCTTTTGCTGGAGTGCAGGTCCTGTGTGGTGGGGCTAGTGGTGGGGCCAGTGAAGTATGGGTACAGTCTGCTGGAGTCGGTCCTACGTTTTGTGTCACTGATTGTACATCCAATATAAGTGGGGTGCTGTTTGATTTCTCCAGCACCACCACGTTTTTCAAGGACTTTGCTGGTGCTCCTTCCGGTTCGGCAATCACCCTCTTCATTTTTGATGTCTGATGCACAAGAACAACATTTGAGTGAAAAAACATGGTATGATGACAGATGGAATATGTATTAATAATGGATGGGCATGGTATCTCGACATATATGATGAGTGAACTAAGTAGATGGTGGTGCAAAAAAGTAGATGTCGGAGTTCTAGGAACGGGGGTCCCCAGACTTGCCTACCTGCGGCCTGCGGCGTGGCTCAAGTGGGGGCCCAGCGCGGCCCATCTTCATCAGCTCAAGCTCAAGACCCTCGCGAGGGGCCAAGCCTCGCGTGGCGGATGACAGGAAGCTTCCTCAGAGGCAGACTCATCAAGCAGGCTCGCGAGGAGGCGGAGAGATCAAGGCAGGGGTACCTCGCGAGGAGCCCATGACGCAAGCCATGACGATCGAGACCAGGAGGGCGCCAGGCGGGCGCCGGCCTGTGCAGTGTCCTTGTTTCCCCTTTGGTGCAAAGGGGGCAAGCACAGGCCAAGGCATCGGGCAAAGATTACCATTCTGGTGCAACGAGACCAAGACCAGCAGAGCGGCAGGATGGAGGTCACTGTAGAGCCCAAGACGGCGTCATCACCAGTGCTTTTGGCAGCCGAAGACCACCTTTGGTCAGGATAACTTGTACTAGATGTTCCTCTTCAAAATGGCCAATTGTTGGCGCCCTTCCCGCTCATTATTTGGGGAGAGGCCCAGGGCCTCTATAAATAGAGCTAGCCACCACAGAGTAGAGGGCAGACAGGAAGGGACCGGAAAAGAGAGATAGAGAGAGAGAGGCGACTGAACTCACCCTAGTAGTTCATCGCACCAGCTCAAGAACACCTCTCGCGAGGCTGTTCTTCCTTTGTACTGTTCAACATCAGCCCCTGAGGCAATCCACCACACCACACACTGGAGTAGGGTATACACCACAACGGTGGCCCGAACCAGTATAAACCTTGTGTCCCTTGTGTTGTTCGTTGTTTCCAGCTTAGATCACGCGAGAAGATTGGACGTAGATCGGTAGGGGAGAGATCTCCGTGCGCACCCCAGTGTTTGAACCTCAAGGGTCTGCCGGAACCTAAACTCCGACATTTGGCGCACCAGGTAGGGAGTGCGCCGGAATCTTTCTTCCGTTGTTCGTGTATGATCTTCCGTCGTGTCCATGGCTGACGCTCGCCAGGCTCGCGCCGAGCGCCGGGCTGCTCTCGCCACCCGTGTCGCCCAGACGGCACCTGTCGGCGAACGCCCTCGTCGTTCCCCGTAGCCCGCCGCCAACGCCGCCACCAGCCCGGCGGGGAACGAGCAGCAGGCCTCGTCCCAGCATCCTTCGGTACGGCGGGAAGGCCGCACCGCCACACCGTCGCTGACTCCAGCCGCTTCGTCGTCCCACGCCCGTCGCGCCCCCACGAACGTGCACGCCGCGCTACTCCTGGCAAGAGAGCTCTTGCACTACCAACCCGTCGACGACCTCTACGAGGACTGGCTCGCCCGCATCACCGAGCTCGTCAGCGCCGGAGGGGGCTCCCCCTTGCCGTCCCTCTCGTTGCCTCGCCCTCCATTCCGCGCGGGAGGCGGGGATCAGGAGGCGCCTCCACCACTTCCCCCCAAGAAGGCGCCCTGGCTCCAAGGCGCGCAGCCCCAGGGCGAGACCCTCCGCGTCCAGCGCCTGCGCAACAAGGAGTTGCCAAGAGATCCCTCGTTCCCAAGAAGGTGCTCACGCGCTCCCAGCGCTGGCGCGCCAAGATCGCGTCCCTGCACCTCCACGCCAAGACCCCGCGCTGCTCCAAGCGGCGGCGCGCGGTAATCCCCAGGAACAAGCCCAGCACCAGCAAAAGGCACCGGTGGCCACGATAGGCTGTTGCGCCCTCACCCTCGAGCTACGCGGTGTCGCATGGCCAGGCAATTCAAGCCTGACCTGCCCCCTCGCTACGTTGGCACGACGGACCCCGCGGAGTTCCTACAGCTCTACGAGCTATGCATCGAAGCCGCCAACGGAGACGAAAGGGTCATGGTGAACTGGTTCCCCATGGCGCTCAAGGACGGGGCCCGCACCTGGCTCCTGAACTTGGCTCCTGGCACAATCTCCTCCTGGGACGAGATGCGCACTCGCTTCATCACCAACTTCCAGGGCACTCATGACCGGCCCCCGGCCATGAGCGATCTGCGCCGCATCAAGCAGTAGCAAGGGGAAACCCTGCAGAAATACATCCAGCGCTTCAACAACGCTCGCCTCAAGATCCCCAAGGTGACTGAAGAAGCCATCATCTCGGCCTTCTCCGATGGCGTACGCGACATCAAGATGAAGGAGGAGCTAGGAATCCATGAAGACCTGTGCACATCCTTGGAGCTGTTCAGCTTGGTGACCAAGTGCGCCGGGGCTGAGGAAGGGCGCCTTTCCCTCCTCGAACTCCCGGCTGCCGACCCAGAAGAGAAGAAACCCAAGGCCAAGGACGTGAAGCGCAAGGGGGCTGCCGTGCTTGCAGCGGAACCAGACACCAAGCGAGGTAGAGATCAGCCTGAGTCATGCAAGGGCAGCCGGTACCGCGTGTACCACTACCTCCACATCCACAACACCAACGAATGTCAAGAGCTCAGGGCCGTGAGAGACGGACGTGTCGGCCGACGCCCCGAGCGCAATGACAGGGGCTATGGCCGAGGAGGAGGAAGAGGTGGCAGACGATGGGAAGACCGTGGCCCTCGCCAAGGGTGGCGTGACCGACCTCATGAGGATCGCTGGCAGGACCAGCCTCGTGAGGGAGGCTGGAGAGATCAGCCTCGTGAGGATTGCCGTATGGCAACGCAGGCCTTCCTCCTCTGCCGCCACCGCCAAGGGGGAACGAAGACCAACATAAAGACGAGGGGGATGGGGGCTTTCAGGAGCCGCGTGCAATCGCTTGCATCTTGGGTGGCGCGCAGGCCCCAGCCTCATAACGCATCTTCATGCAGTTTGCTCACGAGGTGAATGCAGTCCTCCCCAAGCTTGAGGCCACGCGCCCTCTCAGGTGGTCTGTATGCGCTATCACGTTCAGCTCAGCAGATCAGCTCAAGTGCGTGGCAACGGCCGGGGTCCTCCCGATGCTTTGCTCCCCAGTCATCAGCAACATGCAGGTCACCAGGACCCTCATTGATGGCGGAGCAGGACTCAATGTCCTGTCCGTCAAGACGTTCGACAGTCTCCAAGTGTCGTACGATCAGCTTCAGCCAACCAAGCCATTCTCAGGAATCACTGATGGTTCCACTGTTCCAATAGGGCAGGTTCGCCTTCCAGTCACCTTCGGGCAGCGCAACAATTACCGCACCGAGCTCATCGACTTCGACGTTGCCCACATCCGTCTGCCATACAGCACCATTCTCGGGTACCCAGCCCTGCCCAAGTTCATGGCAGTGACTCACCATGGGTACAATATCCTCAAGATGCCAGGAAGCGGCGGAGTCATCACCGTACCCTGTGAAGAAAGGGACGCAGTTGGTTCACTCAAGCGCGCTTTCCAAGCCGCAGCAATCGAAGACCCGGACCGCAGAAACGGAAGACCTCCCGAGGCGACCCTTAAGAAGAAGAAGGTTTCACCTGGCCCAAGCCATAAGGAGGCAGGCGCCTCCGGAGGTGTTGCATCGGGATCTGTGCCCAATCAGGGAGCGCCACCCTCTCTCGCATAGGAAGACGCGTCCGGCGCCCTCCTCAGGCAGGGCTCGGGGGCTCTTTCTTGGAGAGCCACCGACCTTGCCGAGGTCGCGAGGGAGGCGCTCAGGCACCACTTGGAGGGGTACTTCCAGGCACATTTCCCTCAGGAAGGTACAAGGCAAGGAAAACCAAACCCTCAGGAGTTCGTCGCAAGAAACACCTAGGAGCTACAGGAATCGAGAGTCATGCACGGCAGCCGCCGCCTGCCCACCGTAACCCCACATCCAGGCGAGGATGGTGGGTTGTGCGTCTGTGTTGACGTGCCAGGGCTCAACCGAGCCGTGTCTCTGGAGCACCTCTGGCCTTCGCGCGCGGGGTGTTGCGAGGGTCCCCCTCACAGCTACGTTCGCATGCCTTTCGGCCTGCCGAACGTGGTCGCCGCCCATCAGCGCCTGCTGAGGAGCATTCTGGAGGCTCAGGAGGTCAGGCATTGTGCGGTCCTGGCCGAGATGGAGATGGTTCTTGGAGACCCACCTGTGCCCCCGGAGCCTCCCGAGGCTCCTGGGCCTGGGGGCTCGTGAGGGTCGACGCCTTCATCGCGCATCGCCCGCTTCTTCAACATCACTTCAACTTCAACGACACCAGGTAACATCTTTCTAAGCTCCGTTTTTAGCTGGGAGCGCCCACAGGGCCGCATCATTCCCAGGTCACGTGGGTCCGTCCCTGCGGTATGTATCCGTTTTGCTTATGCTCTTTACTTACCTTGTTGGGGGCGCTCCTCGGGCTGCATCATCCCCAAGCTGCTCGGGCCTGGCCCAGCGGCATTTGCTTTTCCTGCGTCTACTTAAAATGAATTTCCTCATGCGTGCTTAACATATCCGACCTAATCGCCTTCTCGATTGACGCCTACCTATGGAGCCGCTCGCTCTGGCACGGCATCTGCGCACGGGTCCGTCCCTGCAACGCTGATAAATCTGAGTGGTCGAGTTCTAGCCATGGCAGCCCTGCAAGGCGCCACCTCACCAGGCCCTCAGTGCCCCAATCACTCCCCCGGAGCGACCAAAGGTTGGCTCGCAACCGTAACAATAGGTCTTGTTTCTCTTTATGATTGGTGTGTAGGACCTACTCTAGGAGCAACGCTAGGGACATCGCGAGCTACCTCTCCCTCTCTCCGGCACGGACCGCTTGCACGTTAAAAAGGGGGCGCCTGAGCATCGCGACTCATGGGCTCCTACTGGCTCTCCAGCCCTCACCCCCTGGCCTTGACCCACGGCATCGCGACCTGTCATACCAGCGACGGCTGAGCTTGCTCGAGGGCCGGGACCTGAGGACGTAGAGCATTGAGGAAAGTGCGGGGGAGAGGGAAGAAGCTCGTGAGGACCTAATCCAGCAGCGCCTCAGCTGCCACCGCTCGAGCCAGGCGCTTCGTCGAGGAACTACACCAAACTCAAGAGATAAGTCACGCCCTTACAAGAGTTGGACCAACGTAGCGCCAAACCCTCGCCCAATGCGGCTCTGTCATGGCGACGTTGCCTTCCTTTATCACCCAGGGAGGGCTGCTTGAGCGCTAAAGGGGACCTCCCGAGCATCATGACTCGGGGGCTCTTACCGGACCTCGGGCCGCTCACCTCCTGGCCTTGACCACGGCATCGCGACCTGGCATACCAACGACGGATGAGGCCCGCCTAGGGACTGGGACCTGTCAGTGTAGAGCGCCAAGTCCTCGCGAGGATGGAAAGGGGGAGCCAAGCCGAGACAGGACAAGCACCTCGCATTGATTCAAATTAAGGATATAATATTCATAAAAGACATGGCAGACGCCTTACATACCCCCGCGGGGTGTTGCTTCGATTCCTCGCAGGGAACAAGAGTACTAATCCTAAGGAACGCTAATCGCATGCACCGCCGCAAGGTACGCCATCATCAACAGTGGGCTGCCCAACGTCGACGCCAACCCCATCCAGATTAGTGGCATCGGCGGCTAGACGCAGTTGCCCCGCTCCGAGCATGGCATGAGCTCGGGGGCTCGTAGCTGTCGTCGCTCATCTCTGGAGTCACGAGGAGCTCGGGGGAGCCACTGAATTCCCCAGCTCCTCTGCTGCTTCCTGAGGAGCTGCTGGAGGGCCGATGGGCGGGCCAGGTCCTAGCCAGTTCGTTGCCCCTGCCGCTCTCCCTGGGGCAGCACTCCAGCCGGCGCCCTTCAGTGTCGAAGACCTTGAAGAACATCAGGGAGGCGTCGTCGTATTCAAGATGAATTACGAGGGCACCTACCGTCCGGCACACCCGGGCGATTTTGCCCCAGCCCCGGGTCATGAAGACCTTGCCCGGAGCAACGACCGTGACCTCCGCTCCGGTCGCAAGGGTGTCGCAGTCAGCGTGCTGCAGCCAGAGCTCCAGAGCCCCGCTCGGCGGCATCTCGAAGGCGAAGGAGGGAGGAAGGCAAATCCAAGAGCTTGGAGGCATGGCGACGTGGAGCACAAGCTCGTGAGAGGAGCGTTCGGCGTGGACTCCAGGAGGAACGACGTGCTCCACCATGACTCGCCGGCATCGACGGCAGCATCGTCGATGTCGCTCGACGCCTTCTCCCCCAGGGCCTACGACGCGGGCATGCAAGGGTAGCGGATACCCAGGCGGCGGCCGCTCGTACCAGGGCCTCGGTGCCTCCGGCTGAGCACCCTCATCTCAATGGTAGAGGACCGGCCGCTTCTTCGGTGGAAGTGGGTCAGGACCGTCTCGGGGGGCTTTCCCTTCTCTTCTGCAGAAAACCGGCGGATTGGTGCCATTGGCGTAAGGAGGAGCAAGAACGAGGAAGAAGAAGGAAAGGAGCAGCAGGAAGGGATGGACAGAAGGGGCTCGCACAGCCCTGTACTTATAGCCGGAGGAGGCCAACCGCCGAGCACCACGATCGCAGGTAATCATGACCGGTTTCTCTGCATGCAAGGACTTGTCAAGTCGTGTGGTCGCTGAGGCGTCGTGGGGAAGCGCAGTCGCCCACATCCAATCAATCGCCACACGGCACCCAAGGCCGCAGGCTGTTGGGGCCCACGGCGCTTCGCGCTTGCCCCTTCGCTTCCCTGCTAGGCCAAGCCTGGGAGCGCCTTGGGCCCGGGGGCTACTGTCGGCGTTCTGGGAACGGGGGTCCCCAGACTTGCCTGCCTGCGGCCTGTGGCGTGGCTCAAGTGGGGGCCCAGCGCGGCCCATCTTCATCAGCTCAATCTCAAGACCCTCGTGAGGGGCCAAGCCTCGCGGGGCGGACGACATGAAGCTTCCTTAGAGGCAGCCTCATCAGGTAGGCTCGCGAGGAGGCAGAGAGATCAAGGCAGGGGTACCTCGCGAGGAGCCTGTGACGCAAGCCATGACGATTGAGACCAGGCGGGCGCCAGGCGGGCGCCGGCCTGTGCAGTGTCCTTGTTTCCCCTTTGGTGCAAAGGGGGCAAGCACAGACCAAGGCATCAGGCAAAGGTTACCATTCCAGTGCAACGAGACCAAGACCAGCAGAGCGGCAGGACGGAGGTCACCGTGGAGCCCAAGACGGCGTCATCACCAGTGCTTTTGGCAGCCGAAGACCACCTTTGGTCAGGATAACTTGTACTAGATGTTCCCCTTCAAATGGCCAATTGTTGGCGCCCTTCCCGCTCATTATTTGGGGAGAGGCCCAGGGCCTCTATAAATAGAGCTATCCACCACAGAGTAGAGGGCAGACAGGAAGGGACCGGAAAAGAGAGATAGAGAGAGAGAGGCGACTGAACTCACCCTAGCAGTTCATCGCACCAGCTCAAGAACACCTCTCGCGAGGCTGTTCTTCCTTTGTACTGTTCATCATCAGCCCCTGAGGCAATCCACCACACCACACACTAGAGTAGGGTATACACCACAACGGTGGCCCAAACTAGTATAAACCTTGTGTCCTTTGTGTTGTTCGTTGTTTCCAGCTTAGATCACGCGAGGAGATTGGACGTAGATCGGTAGGGGAGAGATCTCCGCACGCACCCCAGTGTTCGAACCTCAAGGGTCTGCTGGAACCCGAAATCCGACAGTAGAAGAAATGCAAGACAACATATGCAAGATACGCGCAATCAATAAAACCTTGCCAAATTAGAACAGGCACCTTGATGGGTGAATAGGACAGGCCATCTGCCTTTGACTCCTTGAGGTTAGAATAGTCATTAGGATGATATTCTGAACAAGAATCAACAGGTGGGGAGCGTACGAGTTTCATTGCTTCCAGAATGGCACTCAATGCCTTGCTGCCAATTTTGTAAGTCATTGCAGTGTTTCACAATATTCTTCTGATGCGTGGATTCTGATATTCATTGTAATTGCGTATAATATCTGAGAACCATGAAAACATAAATAGTTGTGAGATTATCTTTGTAATGCAGATGATATTCTAATATAGGGGCGCCCCTATAAACACTTGTGTGCTATCACTGGATTCTGATAAGAGAGCTCATGTCTGCTGTAATATGGTGCGTGCATTTATATAATCTGGCACAAGTACACAAAAAAATAGGCTCCAAAAGTAAGGATAGCTGGCAGATGATAGGTTCATAATATACTGTATAGAGAGTTTATTGCCAAACCATGATAACAAGAGCACACAGCAACTAGGCAGATCATAGTGTACATAACAGGGGTACACCATAACCAGGATATATAAATCTGGAAAGTGGAACTGGCTGGAAATTACGGTGTTGTATTGCCGCTAGTAATTGAAAGCCTATCGATCACGTACAGGCCAGCTCTATCAGCTGTTGACTGCAGATGTCCCTGCTCCCCTTCCTGACAAGGAACATACTGTGCTTCCCATATAGAACACCGCACGGGCCGCCGGCCAAACCACCGGCCCCGCCGCTTGTGTTCCTCCGCCACCCCCACCCCCACCCGCCTCGAGTTTTCTTCGTTCGACGAGGCCCCACCACCGCCCCCCACAACCACCATCCCCACCCGAGCCCCTTTGATCGCACCGGCGAACTCCGGCGAGCTCTGAAAAATCGACTGACCCAATTTTGAAATTTAGTCTACTGTGATTTAACTAGTGTGGAATATAAAAGGGGAAATCATAAGCATTGCGAGTATGGTGTTGAGCGTGCCATGGCGGATCTAAAGGTGCAAACCGGACAAAGGCAACTTCGCAACCAAGACAAGAAATCAGAGTAAAGCAGTGGCGATCTATTTTCTTGCTGCGATAAATAAGTTGAGCAGATACGAAAGAGTACCGCCTCTGGTGCGGCGCCGTGTATGCATCTGCTGAGAATTTGACGGTGCTGCGGTAGCGATGGCTATCGGCGGCGTGGAAGCAGATCTAGGAGGGTACACGGTGGCGGCGGGGAGCGGTGGACGAGACGGTCGTAGGAGCGGCGCCGACAAGGTGGACGACGGCGGGGATGAAGCGAGAGGACGGGATGCAAGGATCCCGGTCCAAAGCCGTGGATGAGAGAGGTCGATCGCTTGTAATGGACGGCGGCGTCGGGGTATCAGCTCTGGCATGGTGGAGGAGGACGGTGGTGGATGGGGTGGCGGATGGCGGCGGACGAAGGAGGGTGGGGTGGAGAGGGTGTTTTGGTGCCCACGGAGTACGAATGGGGAAAAGGGAGGTAGAGAGGAAAGGGGGAACCATGTACTCAGGGCGCGCTTGTCTCAAATGCGAGGAAATTTACAAACTTAGCCCCCGTTTCAAATTTCTACTACATCACAGCAACACTAGTCGGTTGGGGATAGGATGGTAATCTCACATACACCGAATATTTGCCGACGAGAGTTTGTTTTTGGCGCCCACCGTGTATGAATATGAATTGGGGAGGGAGTCGATTTCGACCGAGGACACACTGTGTTTTGGCGCTAACCGTGTATGAATCCGGGTGAGAGGCGGTTACGTCACGTTTGGGTGAAATTACAAACCTATCCCTATCGAAACCTATAGAAATCCAGCATATAGGAATAGGCAGTAGTGATTTCCATCTCACAGATTTTGGTTTTGGTCGGTTACTGCGACTTTCCCCGCTTCGTTCAAATTTTGCAGAGTGCACGTTTACCGTGCCAACTCAATTCGAATCCCATTTGTATTCTATTTTTTTCCGAGCGGGATCCATTTTCAATTGGAATTACATTCTATATACATCATTTTTATATATATACTTTCAAAAGCACAACAAAGAATTCTGCTTCTTTATATGTATAATATGATTTACAAATACAACGATCTCGAAATCTTAAGGTTGAATTCGAAAAGATTTAACCAAATTATGTTCTACTAAAATGTATGGATCAGTAATATCTACATATTAAATAACATAGATGTGCGTGAATTCATATGAGTATGCATGTTTGATAGATCAATTTTGGTTCGAGTATGGATTACATGTATCATCATCTCGAATTCAAATATTTGAATCCCTTTTTTGTTCACTCCTTTCACGCCCATCTCTCTCGCATGCATGCTCCTTCATGTAGCTATCACTCTCTTTTCTCCAGCTCACCCGCACGCTCACTTCATGTTGCTCCTATCCTCGCAAACATGGTCTCTCGACATCTCCCTTGAGAAGTGTCACACTCTCCCTATCATTATAAGTCACACGGTTTTCATTATCTCTCATGTCTCTACTGTTCTCTGGTATCACTCGGTACATAAGCTTTCTTTTTCACCACCAAACACACAGTCTCCATTCATCTTTCACTTTGTCTTTCTCTCTATGGGATTCTCTCACACACCCTATATGTCTCTACATATGACTCATGCCACTAAAATTACTCTCTCTATCTCTCCTGTAGACACAACATTTATTGCGATCTCCTTTTCGTCTCCATCCCAGACTGACATTATTCATTTGTTTACCGGTCAGACAACCCCAACTACCGTCTCCTCTCTCTCTCTCACAGACACACACGCACAACTCCTGCTTCCACTCCCCTTCCCGACTACCGTCTCTCTCACACACCCACACACACAAAACTCTCGCTTTCGCACCCCGACTCGTATTTCTCTCACAAACATTTATCGACTAGCTAGCCTCTAGATAGGTTTATACACCCGCACACTCGTGCTTCCACCATCGCATACATGTCTCTCTCCCGCTCCTTGTATCTATGTAGATTTTTCTTCCCTTCTTGAGACACGCCCTCTCGATCGTGCACACACACACTATCGCCTCATTTTAAGCTGATACCTATCGCACACACACTCCTTGTGTCTTTGTCACACATGCACTCGTCCTCCTCCACTCGCCCTCTCTCTCACACACACATGGGCTTTTTGCAACAACTAGCAAGATGCCCATGCGTTGCACGGAACATCAAGATGCATTTGTATGAGTAGTTTATCTTGTGGGGGAAAGGATGAACGAGGGAAGGCCTTATTTGCAAATGTGGATAGGGGTGTGGGTATCTTTTTGCAAAATTGCCGTAGTTTCCTTCCTATCCGTCAGGTATAGATCGGACGGCCTATATTGCAGGATGGCAGGCACACGATCATCACTGACAATGCTTATTATAAGAGTAGGGATAAAAAATAGAGTTGGTGATGATGGTGGGCCTGCCATCCTGCATGTAGGTCGTCTGATTTATATCTGACAGATAGGAAGGAAAATATGGCAATTTACCCGCACTCTTCACCACATTTGCAGATAAGGCCTTCCCTCGTTCATCCTTTTCTCCCACAAGATCTTGATGTTCCGTGCAACGCACGAGCATCTTGCTAGTAAGAGTAGAAATTAGACATATACCACTTCTCGAATCTTGAAACCAACAACATTCCTCCCTTATCTCATCAAAACCGCCAAAGGAATATATTTTGAGTGAAACATAACATATTTTTAGTGATATACGTATTTCAAAGCTAGACTTTTTTCTATCAAATTGGTGAATATGTATTAGTCCAGTGGCGGAGACAGGCCTGGGGCAGCTAGGGCTATAGCCCCAGGCCTAGAAACAACTTCCTTTGTAATTTCTTCATGCAAAGCATAGAAAATCATAGAAGTTTATCACTCAACATAACACAGCCCCAGGCGTAGTCTGCATCTAGCTTCGCCACTATATTAATCTACTTTGATCGTGTGGCAACGCATTGGCACATTGCTAGTAGTTATTATAATTTTTTGGACACCAGACAAACGGTGGAGTACATATACGAAGAGAAGAGGTGCACGCACGCAGTCGGCCTCTCGTTGTCTCTCACACATGAGTGTTACGTAAAGGCGACGTTAACAAATAAACCCTAAAACCCTAGGGGCACGATTGCTGCATTCACGGGTACCGGGTACGTGGTGGAGAACCTTTGTAGGAATAGTCAGCTCGCGTGATAATTTGATCCGTAGAAGTTGATGGTCGGGACCACAGGTGAACGACTTGGAGTGCGGTGGCTCACCAGTTGCCACAGATCGAGTAACCACGTTTAAAATATCATTTTTTAGCTGGGTTAAGAGTTCCGATTGTCAATGGTGTGTTATAAGTAGTAAGTAGTTTTTAGAACAATTGGTATGGAGCGAAAATGGAATTCATAGTACTACGTACCTCCTTGGCGTATGGTTGTATGGTTTGTTTGTTTTTTGCGATGGAGGTTGTATGGGTTTATGTTGCGAGATGTTGAACCTGGTAGTTCTAGGGCAAATACTATGGTTTAGATTTAGATGCTGGTTTTCCTTAATGAAAATCGGAAGGGGAAACCCTTCTTCGATTAAAAAAACTACTACCTCCATTCTGGTTTACTAGTCCCCATCGTACTTTGGGTCAAAGTTTGTCCACGAACTTTACTTGTAAAATGTGAATGGAAAACAAGATTTTGTTATACCCAAACAAAAAAGGACTAGAGGGAGTGATTGCTCTGACACGGATGCGGCCTCTCATAGCGCAGGCATTGAACCGGCGCGCCGGCCAAGAGGGCCGCACTCGCTGCAGGCCTGGCTGAGCACGCCTCCTCGCCGCGTGCAACCAGCTTAAGACTGCCCCGCCTACCTTCATTGAATCCGCGCGTGTGCCGGCAACACGTCCTTCCGCGAGCCGGCAGGCATTTTAGAACACAAAAAATGACTAAAGTATAATTAATTTACGCATGGTCTTGACTTGTTGTGCTCGCACTAGTAGCATGGTCTTGACTTCACCTTATTGGCCGAACGGCTAATCTTTGACAATTGAAGATTGTTGATCAACTTCGAGATGCTCAACGCTTTCATCTTCAGGTCACGCATAGCAGAACTGTCAACGCTTTGACAGGCATCAATGAAATCCCACGACCAAATTTATACTAAAAATACCAATATCTACAATACTCCCAAAACACTTAGGCACGGTGCATTAACTTCTACCTCGTTTCTTGTTTCTTGACATATCAACCAATAGGAGATGTGGGTGTGCATGCTTTTAATGACTTGAGACTACCAAACACGACATGCAGTGGTTAGTTCATTGCATGCAATGCTATTAATTAGCAAATAAACATTAAGATCTCTTGTTTTCCCCTCCTCCTTGGTCACAGTGCACAATCTAAGATGACTTGCTCACCTAGACGGAGGGAGTACTGATTATAATGAGTATAAGAACTATGTTTTATAATGAGTGTAAAAATATTGATTTGACATTATGAATGTTGACACATTGTGGAATAGTTTTTGAAGTCTGCAAAAGTACTCAACTAGTGATGTCGTTCTCCACAAAAAAATGTGTTTACCAATGCATGCATGAACACTAGTTACTCTAACCCCCCTCTCTTCTTTAATTCTTTGCCACATCAGCATGTTTTCCATTCCTGTGTGCATGATACCAGCTAAGATATCACCATTATGGGCAGCCTTAATCATCACATGCAATAATTTAGTGCACCTTGAAATATGAACATGTGTGGGACGTGTTTGTTTTTAATGACTTGAGACTATACCTAGCCCGGCATGCAAGATGACTTATTATGCACCGTTCCCCATACCTGTAGGAAGCCCGTTCGTCTCCAAATCTTTTCCTCTCCATGTGTGGAAACAATATGCCTGCCAAACTCTCCTTCTCCCTCCGGCGGTCCCACCACTCCACCCCGTGTGAAAAAATCTGCATGCATGACTCTCCTCCCCCCACGCTCGTCCAATCCATTGTGACCAGCAATATTTCCACCCCTTCGCTCCCCCGTAATTTACTCCAACAAATATGCCCACGTAGCTGTTACTTAACTGCAGGTGCATTCGGTCACTGACATATGGGCCCAACAGGGGTCTGGCCCACATGTCAGTGACGCAACTGGACCGGCAGTTAAGTCAGTGCAGCTCAGTCCATATCTTATGTAGGTGTGCCATTGCTCGCTATAAATACTGCACCTCCCACGACATCGCTATCTCCTCCCCCTCACATTCACGTTCATCGCTATCTCCTTCCCCTCCCTCTCACGTCGACCACCATGGCATCGCCCCTCCCAAGCCCTAGGAGCCCCTCGCTGCACCACGCGGACGGTCACGCGTCGCCGTTCCATTCCTCGCCACCACTAGTCGAGGTGGACGGGTCGGTGTTCCGCTCCTCGCCGCTACACGACGCGTCACCATTTCGTTCCTCGCCGCCACTAGTCGAGGAGGACGCATCGGTGTTCCGCTCCTCACCGCGACGCGACATGTCGCTGTTCCATTCCTCGCCGCCACTAGTCGAGGAGGACGCGTCGGTGTTCCGCTCCTCGCCGCGACGTGTCGAGGTGGACGCGTCGGCGTTCCCAATCTCACCAGCAGGCGCGCCGGAGGACGCGTCGGCTCCCCGCTATGAGGAAAACGCCGCGCCGCCCGCCGAGCCCCCCAGTCTTGAGGAGCTTTGGAAAGAAATGGATGTCGCCTTGTGGGAGGATTTGCCTCCAGCAGAGCGCGCCAAAATAGAGGCGGAGAAGAAGGCCGAGGAAGAGAAGCGCACCGCGAAACAAGCTGTCTGGGAGGCCTATGTCGCGTCCGGGAGAGTCAGGCAATTGTCTTTTTGGTAGAAGGCTCGTGTGAGGGCCGTGAGGGTGGCGGAGGACGCCCGTGCCGACGCCCTGAGTGCAGTCGGGCCCAAGCGCCTCATCTACGCTTGGCGGTACATGGACCGGGTGCACGCTTCCAGCGAGGAGGAGTACCTGTTGGCGCCGGATCACCACACTAGTGAGATCGCGCTCGCCCACCAGCAAGCCACCAATCAGCACCTCGCGAGTTGCGAGGCTGAGGAAGAGGCGTTGTGTCGGCGCGCTGGGAAACGGCCGCGCACCAGGGCACTCGTGGCGCGCCGCAAGCGCTCCTGCGAGCGTCGTGGCTTTTAGGAGGAGTATAATTTTTGTTTTGTAAGGCGATCTCATTAGTTTTGGGACGCAAATGATAAATCCCGAACGTTCAGGAATTTTTAGCGTCCTTAATTAAGTATGTAAAAGGGAAAGTTTGGAAACCTTGTGTATTCGTATGCATTTTGCAAGTACGTGCATATAGCACAAACTTTACTATATACTATCGAACTACACGTCTCTCTCGATATATGCTTGTAGACTGTGCTACTCCCTCCGTCCAAGTCAATAAGTCATCTTCGGTTGTGCACCGTGACCAAGAAGGAGGGAAGACTTATACACCTAGACGGAGGGAGTACTACTATTACTTATGTATGTGCAAATGCACGTTTTAACATTACGATGCGGTTTTTGTAAAAGTAGAAAAACAGCACTAGTCAAGCTTGTGAAACGATTCAATGCAAAACAAATGCAAAAATGCTTGTTTGATTGTTTACTTTTAGCTTCCTTCTCTGTGGTTATTTCTCTTTCGTACTTTGTACGGAGTATCTCACTGGTTGGAAAGGCATGCAGATTCCCAAACCGCTTCCTACACCCTGTATCTCACTAGTTGCCAGCGTTGACGTTGTCGCCCATGTCGTCGAGGATGAGGTTGCCGAGGTCATGGAAGAAGTCGTCGTTCGTAACTAATCATGTGGACTAGCATAGTAGTAGGATACAGAGTAGAAACATGAATTCTACCACGATTTCGAACAGGAAGGACAGAAACACATACGGTACAACGGGAGCAGCACCGTTGGCGTTGAGGTTGTCGCCCATGTCCAAACACCACGTAGACACGGTCTTTGAGCATGGTTCATAGTTCCACGCTCGAGCATTGAAGTTTGTAACTATTTTAGATTAGAATATACTACTCCTCCGGTGCTAGTAGTAGAGCAGAGTCCTACTCTACTACTCCACTCAAGCAAGTTAGGGCATAGCATTGTAGGGAGTACCAGTACTGTGATCACTCAAGCAAGTTGTTTGGCATCGACATGACCCTACGCTGCTGGTATGTGTCTCGTAAGTCAAGCGGCATGCTGTAGTCATCATCACCTGTCCACTTCCCGCAGCACATATTCGCTTCTCCATCTTTGTCCGCACATAATCTCGTCCAATCTTCCATCCCCGCTAAGGCGCCTCCCCCCTCGTCTGAAACCCAAGCACTAATAATGGCAGAACCGAGCAGCGTCCGCCGAAAGAGTGGCTGGAATTCGCTCCCCACAGAGGTAATCAAGCTCATTGTATCGCGTGTGGACAATCTTAGTACCATGCCGCTCGCCGCGTGCTCGTCGGGGTTGTACCGTTTACTCAAAGCCCTCGGGCCGGAGCTTTTTAAGCCAGCTCTTTGCTTGCTGATGCCGCCTGATCTTCAGAAACGGCGTGTCACGCAGCATAACAATCGTAGGGTGGCGAGCATCAACCCCCTTGACTGTGATCCGATCCCCGTCAGCCTCAACTACATTAACAGTATGTACTGGGTCGGCATGAACACGTCTTGGATGGTGCTAGTCAACGGTCGCGGCAGCTGGATGCTCGTGGAGGTCTACACCTGGCAATTGATCCCCCTTCCTTCGATTAACACTGTACTACTTTGGCATCGCGGCCTAGAATACTCGGAATCTTACAGTAGCCAACATGATACCAAGTTTGATTTGCTCAAGGTTGTAATCTGCCAAGTGCCCACAAGATCTGCGAATTATAAGGACTTCAGGCTAATTGTGTTCTTCAACCGCGGTCTCACCTATCTGACAGGTCACTGCGGTAAGTGGATAAATCTGCACGTCCATCGCAGGATCATACATCCTCCATGGTTCTCTGATGCCATTGAACACAAGGGCTTCATTTACGTTGTCGGCTCCTTCTATGGCTGGACATATTGCTGGCCTACTCCAGTCATCACTACAAACGGCTGTTACAGTAGTATGTTACTTTCCTATGATATCATGATGGCTTGCTTATATTACTGTCAACATTTTCTGAAAAAATAGTCATGCTCATAACATGCTGTTCTTAAGATTGACTAAACCAAGAGCCCTTTTTTATTTGACTCCAACTTGATATGATGTTGTAGGCCGCCTGGTGTCCCTACCCTTCCTAATCCCAGAACCTTTCAAAGAAAAGCGGCATGGCAGTTGCAGGTGGTTCATGGCTCAATCAGACGACGGCGAAAGATTGATGATCGTTTGCACGTACCGAACGTGTTGTTTCGTGGAATACAATCACAGTCACTGCAAGGTCTTTGAGCAGGATCCCAGCTTCTCTGGGCCTTCAGGAATTTTTGACTGGAGGCTGGTAAGTAGCCTTGGTACACGCTCTCTGTTTGTCAGACTGAATTATCCGATTAACCAGGAGATAATCGACGGCAAGGATCATGAAGGCAGCGCGGTTTCATTCATCAGGCAAAACTGTGTGTACACAGCGTACCATGCGTCTCTGCATGCACCATACCCTAATATGTGCCACCACGCTCTGCAGCCCAAAGTAGTAGAGAGGGTCGCAAGTATCAGACTTCGACCTGCTGGCTGGAGTTTCCCCCGTCAGGCACCCATCTGGTTCAAGCCGTCAGCCAATCTCCACAGCTTAATAAATAGTAACGTCTAACTGAGCCAGTTAGTTAGATGCGTACACTTGGTGTAGTAGGATCTTTATTTAGTTTGATGCATACACTTGTTCTTTTTTGGTATCCCTTTTGTAATGATGACTGATGTTTGGTTTGGAAGAGAGAGCTGCGTCTTCACTCTTCTGGCCTGCTTACTGCTTCTGTTGCACCCCCAGCCCTGGTTGCTGTTGCTGCTGTTTTCAATGTACAATCAGTAGTATATTTCGTCTGTTGGTTGAATAAATATGTTGTTAGAACGACAAACACAATGTTTTGAAAGTCGTTGCACGGTTTGATCCTTTAGTGCCCCGTACCGTACGTAGCGCATACTATTTATCATACGGAACACATTTTTTTTAACTCGGAACACATTTTCCACTTGTTGATAACATGCAGCCCACTGATGAAGGCCCAATAGAGAAGCCCATAATTAACTGGAAGGGAGGCTCTCACATGAATCCGACTCAGGTACATGCTCATGGTCCCCTAAACATAAATAAGTAAATAAATAAAGCTAAATGCTGATGCACCAGTTCTTTGAGAAAATAGGTAGCCCAGTATTTCTTTTTGAAGAATACCCAAGCTAGGCCTATTTGTTTTCTCCGAATTACTGGGCTGCAAATCTTTCAAGACGAGGAGGGATGCATTCCGGCCTGGCTTAAGAGTATGGTCAATGTTTGTTAAAAGTAATATCAAAAGGGGTTGAAAATTCCAAAAAAAATATAGCAAATGGGATATAAGTTTCTTTTTTGTTTTTGTTCTTCACTGATATCTTATACGTATTTCATTGGATTTAACATGACATAGTACTAATTTATTTTTAAATTTGTTTTAGTATGGCTATTAATTTTTGGATTAAGAATATTTCGTTCCCCAGCAAAAATTTGCGAATTTTCAAAACTTCCCACATATTTAGTTAATTTTTTGACCCTGGTACTGACCAGAAAATGGCCAGCAATTCTAAAAATGGAAAACAGGTTGCACTAAATTCCATATGAATTAGAAAATGAGTAAAAATTATAAAAATAATAGCAAATGGGCTATACACGCCACAGATTTCGAGGCTGACTTGTTTACGCAACGCGTTGTCACTGAACACACGATTCTAGCAGCAGTTAGTGTTGGATGTCCATCCAACGGCCGACATGCTTCTTAATTCTCTGGTCTTCCTGCTCCAGCCGCCTAAACTAGCACCGGCGGGACTGCCTGCTCCCTCCTCTTGTGGCCCGCTGTGATGTCGCGCAGGCTTCCCCGGCCCACCCTACTCCCTCCGCTGGCCTGGCCGCACGCAATCAACTGCCTCCTTATTACGCGAAAAAAATGATTCCTCCCACTGACATCTGGGGCGCACCGATTCGGAGGCTGGCCTGTGGGCCTACTAAGTTGACGCGTACGCAGGGCTTGTCAACTTAGTCAACAAACGATTCTAGCAGCAGTAACCGTTGGATTTGAATCGAACGGTCCTGCTGCTTCTTCAATCGCTGCTCTTCTTGCACCAGCCGCCCAAACCAGCGCCGGGGAGACCACCTGCTCCTGTCTCCAGTGGCCGGCTGTGCTGCCGATGAGGCCTCATCGCCCCCTACTACTCTCACCGCTAGCCAGGCCCTGCGGCGACGGCAGCCTCACACCGCAGCCGAACCAGTGAACCCTCGTACTCCTCTCCGCGTGGGCATCCACTACCGCATCTTCCCCGGCTCCGCGTCGTCCCCTTCCTAGGCCTCGCCGTCGTCCACCGCCTTGGTGCTCTCGGCGCGGCATGGTCAACGACATTCCATCAGAACAGTACTGTACGTGGAGAGGCTGACAGCTGGGTCCACGGCCACAGCCCAATTTTTTTATGATTTGCCAAGTAAGTCGCTTTGTCAGGCCTGTTGGGCTGCAAATCTTTCAAGACGAGCAGAGATTTCATTCGGCTGGCCGAGAAAATGGCCCATCAGTAATGAGAAATGGGTTGTACATTTTTAAAACACATCAAACCGGCAATTAGTTTCAAATATATTTTTTCCATTTCGAGATTTGAAATTACATTAATTTTCATGCGTGGAGAATTTGTTGGATTTTATATTGTTATACATTTATTTTTAAAATCAGTTTGAATGTGAGTCGAAATTTCGGGATTAAAAACAGTTCGAACCGCACCGAAATATGCAAAATTTCGTATAATTTTTTAACTGTGGCCACAATATGGGATGTAATGCTAACAAAAAGAATATGGGCTCCAAAAAACCTTAATAATTAGCAAATGGGCTGTAAATTATTAGAAATAATGGCAGATGGGATGTATGCTGTTTTCCACAGATTTGAGGCTTTCTTAAAAAAAGGTTGACGCACAAGCAGTGACTGTTGGATGACCATCCAACGGCCGTCGTGCTTCTTCAATCTCTGCTCTTCCTGCTCCAGCCGCTCAAACAGGCGTTGGCGGGACTACCTACTCCTTCCTCCCCACGGCCGGCTCTGCTGCCGCACATGCCTCACCGCCCCACCGTACTCCCATCGCTGGCCTAGCCATCCCTCTACTCACCCACACCTGTTGTTATTCTCCGGCGATGGCAGACGAACCAGTAAACCCTCGTACAGTCGTACTCCCCTCCGCGTGGGAAACAACTGCCGAGTCTTCCCTGCCTCCGTGTCGTTCCCTTCCTAGGCCTCGCCGTCGTCCACCGTCCTGGTGCTCTCGACGCGGCCTGGTCAACATGGTCAACGACTGACATGCATCTGAAGTGGACTTTACGTGGAGAGGCCGACAGCTGGGTCCACGGCCGCATGCAAGGAAATGCCTCCTTATTACGCGCAAAATAATGATTCTTCCACCTGACATCGGGGACCCACCGAAAGGGCCTCTGTATTTCGCGAAAAAAACGTTACCGCCACTGACAGCTCGGACCCACCAGCTATATCTTCGCACACAAGGAAGTGCCTCCTTATTACGCACAAAAAACCGAATACTCCCCCTGTTAGCTGGGACCCAGTATAGTGGCAGGCTGACTTGTGGGCCTACTAAGTTGACGGGGATGGAGGGCTTTGTCAACTTAGTCAATATGCACGATTCTAGCTCCAGTGACCGTACGATGTCCATCCAACGGCCGTAGTGCTTCTTCAACCTCTGATCTTCTTACTCCAGCCGCCCAAACCAGCGCCGGTCGTGCCTCGTGCTCCTGCCTCCCGTGGCCGGCTGTGATGCGGCAGAGGCCTCACCTCCCCCTACTACTCCCACCATTGGCCATGCCATCCCTCTACTCACCCACACCCCCTATTATTCTGCGGCGATGGCAGCCTCACACCGCAGCGAACCAGTGAACCCTCGTACTCCTCTACGCGTAGGCATCCACTGCCGTGTCTTCGCCGGCTCCGTGTCGTCCCCTTCCTAGGCCTCGCCGTCGTCCACCGCCCTGGTGCTCTCGGCGCGGCATGGTCAACGTGGTCAAGGAACGGTTTCCATCGGACGTGGACTGTACGTGGAGAGGCTGACAACTGGGTCCATGGCCGCAGCAAGGAAGTGCCTCCTTATTACGTGCAAAATAATTATTCCTCCACCTGACAGCGGGACCCACCGGACGGGCCACCGTATTTCACGAAAAAACATTCCCCCCTGACTGCTCGGACCCACCAGCTACATCTTCGCATGCAAGGTAGTGCGTCCGGGTAAAAGAACGATTCGCCCCCTGACTGCTGGGACCCACCGGCTACATCTTCACAGGCAAGGAAGTGCCTGACAGTCGGGACCCACCTGGTCGAAGCGTACGTAGTGTTGTCATTCTGGTGGCGAACGTGTACGTACATACTGGTCGATGTAGAGGCGCGCACGTGTCGTAGTAGAGGCGCACACGTAGCATGTACACGTACGTACAGCGGCCAGGGTGCAAGAAAGAAAATACGGCCACGTTTGTGTACATACTGGCGGGGTCTTGAATGCCTACTCGCGCATACGTACGGCCAGGGCTCGTGTACATGGCTGGGTCGGAACGGAGAAACAACATTGTCGTCGTGTTCATGGGGAGGCAACGGAATGCGTTGTGTTCATGGGGAGGCAACGAAATGCGTCGTGTTCATGGAGAGGCAACGGAACGCGTGGGAGCCAATCGGCTGGGTCGGAACGGAATGTGTGGTCGTGTTCATCGGGAGGGCTTGGACGGAACAGGCGATGGAAACGAGGCCTGGCGTACCGCACAACGGAGGAAACAGACCTCCTACGTTCGGAACGGGGTCCTGTTGATCGGGAGGGGTCTGGCGTACCGCAAAAAGGAGAAAATGGACCTCCTACGGTCGAAACGGGGTCCTGTTGATCGGGAGGGGTGTGGCGTACCGCAAAACGGACGAAACGGACTTGTGTTTGAGCGCTACGGTCGAAACGGGGGTCCTGTTCATCGGGAGGAGTGTGGCGTACCGCAAAACGGGACTCCACAAGATACTGTTCATCTCCACCGTCGACCCCCTCCAGCCTCCACGAGTTACTGTTCATCCACCGTCGACCTCCTCCAGCCTCCACCCGCGACTGTTCATCCATGGGCTCATGTTCATCCAGCCTCCACCGCGCGCTACTCCACCGGCTACTATTCAACCAGCCCTCTCCACGGGCTCCTGTTCAACCACCCCTCCACGGGCTACTGTTCATCCTGCCCTCCACCGTCTACTGTTCATCCTGCCCTCCACGGGGTGGTCCTATTCATCCAGCCCTCTACGGGGTCCTGTTCATCCAGCCCTAACTGACTCGATCGATCAGGGT
>NC_041382.1:83427090-83449271 GCF_002162155.2 Triticum dicoccoides
TGATCGGCTTCAGTTAGCAGCAGTAGCGAAGGAATCGCTCGATCGGGTTCAGTTAACAGCCATCGATTGATCGCTCGGGTTCAGTAACGCATAGCCTGCAGTGCAATCGCTCGGGTTCAGTTAGAGCCCAACGCCTCGCTCGGGTTCAGTTAGAGTCAACGCCTCGCACACACGCACGTATGTGTACGAGAGAAACGTGCATCGCTCGGCCCCCGACCTCCCACCGTAACCGGGAACTCCCCGAAATTTTCCTCGCCCTCGCTTCTACCACGGTTTTTCTGTCATGGACGGCCCAAAGAATGTCATGCAGCTGCGTCTCCGACCCGCCCAGGACGAAAAGCCCATTTTATGTCATGATTTTTCGTCATAGAAGTAGGAGCCCACCACATCTATGATGATACCGGGTTTTGTCACAATTATCGTCATAGAAGTGTCATATGTATGACAGGAAAAATTTCGTTCGGCCCAAAATGTCACGGATGTGTCTTTTTTTGTAGTGGACGCCCTCGATGCCTATGACATGCTTCTTCTTTGCAAGAGTGTGCAAGTTCCTCATGCCAGCGTGCCATAGCCTCCGATGCCAGAGCCAGCATTTTGAAGCTTTTGATAGAAGACATACGGCAAGCTGTGGTCCTGCTGAGAAATGTACCACGTACAAATCATCTTTCCGATACCCTTCAAAGATTAGAGACTTGTCAGATTCCATTAGAACAAGGCAATGATATTTTCCAAATATCACAATCATGTTTAAATCGCAAAGCATTGAGACAGACATTAAGTTGAAACCAAGGGATTCAACAAGCATCACTTTATCCATGTGTTGATCCCTTGAGATTGCAACTCTACCTAGACCCAATACCTTGCTTTTACCAGTATCAGCAAATGTGATGTGACTCTTGTCAGATGGATGTAAAGTTGAGTCCATGAGAAGACTTCGCTTGCCAATCATGTGATTACTACATCCACTATCAATAATCCATTCTAAAGCAGCTGGTGTCATACCCTACAGTGCAGTTAGGGGGATAGGCTTCACGAAGAGAATTGTGAAGCATAAACATTTGACGAGCAAGTGGATTGTGAAAGCTTAGATCGAGGTTAGGACTGATAGGGCAAGTAGCAAGCAACTCAGGAACAAAATACATAATAAGACCATTTGGGCATTTGATCTTGCGCCCTACAAGATGTTTAAGGTCCCCAGCAATAGCTTCAGACGAATTTGATTTTCGGCTGGAGACCCTTCCCTGCAAAAGAGAGTTAAGCTTTCTTAGCCACCCACATCTTCAAGGGTGGCTTCGAAGCAATGAGTCTAAGTGCAGCATCTGAGAACTTTGGCTTTGAAGCCCTAGCAAATAGTCTTGTAGGAGGGCAATAGTACTCATAAGAATAAGCAGAGTAGTTCTTGGTCTTATGAACATGGCGGTTTGATGAAACGCGCTCATATTCATAGGCCTGAGTATGGTTTCCCTGCAAAACATTTGCGTTAGTGCGACTCAGGTGAGTCCTCTGTCTGTATGAAGCCTTTGGACCATATGAAGCCCGCGGTCTGGGGTTTGTCTTCTTCACTTGTGGTGTCATGACGACATACACAGGAAGATTTTCCAGACACTTTTTCGGCACCCAGACTTTCTTCATAGGTGGCCCATACCTGCAGTTAGTACCAATATACCTGGCAAACACTTCACCATTCTGATTCTTAAACAGTTTATAGTTCGCATCAAAGGATTCATCAATAACAATGAGATTAGCACAAGTGAAGCCAGATAGGGTGGATGGATCCACTGAAGGTTCCTTTGCAGCAACCCATGTGGTTTTGGGGTACTGCTCAGATTTCCAGTAAGAGCCATCAGCATTCATTTTCCTTTCGAACCCAACACCCTCTTTCCTAGGGTTTCGGTTCAGGATCTGCCTTTTGAGGACATCACATAGTGTCTGATGCCCTTTGAGACTTTTGTACATCCCTGTTTCAAGCAATGTCTTCAACCTAGCATTTTCATCAGCAATAGCAGTGGCATCCTCAGCAGAGGGATTAGTTACCACATCAATAGTTGAAGATATTGCAACAGTAGCAGCAGTAGAACATCCAACAATAGAAGTAGCGTTATCACGCTCAATGCATTTAAGACATGGTGGTTCAAATCCTTCCTGAGCGGGACTGATCTGTTTGGCGCGAAGTGACTCGTTTTCCTTTTGAAGATCTTCATGAGCCACTCTCAATTTCTCAAGATCTTGCTTCCTTTGAAGATAATCATAGGAAAGCTTTTCATGAGTCGTTGAGAGCGTTTCATGACGACTTTCAAGTTCCTCATACTTAACATGAAGATTTTTTATGTCTTCAATTAAGGACTGAGATCGAGTCATTTCAGCGTCTAACAGGTCATCGCTTTTGTCTAACAATTTTTGAATATGTTCCATAGCTTTCTGTTGTTCAGTTGCAATTTTAGCAAGTGTTTTGTAGCTGGGTTTAACCACAATCAGAGTCATCTTCACTGGATGTTTGATAGTGAGTAGTGCGTGAGTTTACCTTGGCACCGCGTGCCATGAAGCGGTAGGTGGGAGAGGAGGTGTCCTGGTCATTAGCATCAGCGTCGGTGATGAAGTCATTGTCTTCAATGTTGAAGATGGACTTGGAAACGTAGGCTGTAGCCAGACTTGCAATGCCAGAATCGGACTCCTCCTCAGACTCCTCCTCCGCCCCCTCAGAAGCAAACTCCTCCTCTGAATCCATTTCCTTACCAACAAATGCACGAGCCTTGCCAGATGAGCTCTTCTTGTGTGATGAAGACTTTGATGAAGACTTGGAAGAAGACTTTGAGTATTTCTTCTTCTTCTTGTCGTCAGAATCATATTCCTTGCTCTTCTTCTTGTTGTTGTTCTCATTGTCCCATTGCGGACACTCAGAGATGTAGTGGCCAGGTTTCTTGCACTTATGGCATGTTCTCTTCTTGTAGTCATGAGCAGAAACTTCATCATTCCTTGAGCTAGATCGTGAGGACTTTCTGAAGCCTTTCTTCTTGGTGAATTTCTGGAACTTCTTCACAAGCATAGCAAGCTCCTTTCCAATGTCTTCATGATCATCAGAACTGCAATCAGATTCTTCTTCAGATGAGGAAATAGCTTTTGCCTTCAAAGCACGAGTTCGCCCATAGTTGGGACCGTAGATGTCTCTTTTCTCAGAAAGCTGAAACTCATGTGTGTTGAGCCTTTCAAGTATGTTAGACGGATCGAGTGTCTTAAAGTCAGGGCGTTCTTGAATCATCGGGGCTAGGGTGTCAAATGAGCTGTCAAGTGATCTCAGGAGTGTCTTGACGACTTCATGCTTGGTGATCTCAGTAGCGCCGAGGGCTTGAAGCTCATTTGTGATGTCAGTGAGTCGATCAAACGTGAGCTGAACATTCTCATTGTCGTTTCTCTTGAAGCGGTTGAAGAGGTTGCGAAGGACACCGATTCTTTGATCTCTCTGGGTTGAGACGCCTTCGTTGACCTAGGAGAGCCAGTCCCAGACTAGCTTGGATGTTTTCAGAGCACTCACACGACCATACTGTCCTTTGGTCAGATGACCACAGATGATGTTCTTGGCAGTGGAATCCAGTTGAACAAACTTCTTAACATCAGCAGCGGTGACACCTTCACCAGCCTTGGGAACGCCATTCTTGACGACATACCAGAGGTCGACGTCAATGGCTTCCAAATGCATGCGCATCTTATTCTTCCAGTAGGGATATTCAGTTCCATCGAAGACTGGGCACGTAGCGGAGACTTTGATTATCCCTGCAGTCAACATAGCTAAAACTCCAGGTGGTTAAACTGAATCACACAAAACAAGGGAGTACCTTGCTCTGATACCAATTGAAAGTGCTAGTGATCGACTAGAGGGGGGGTGAATAGGCCATTTTTATGAAAGTCTTCAAAACATGGAAGTTTCGAAGACAAACGATAGAAACAAACCTATTACCATGCAGCGGAAGGTAGACTACACTAAGCAAGCCATAGTCAAGTATTCAATGAGATGAAAGCACAAAGACTAATAGCAGCCAGGCAGTATAGATCAGGATGGAAGATAGTACGAAGCCAAATAGAACAAGTAGTCACACAGTGCAGACAAATAGATAATGCAAACAGGCAATGACTTCACAAGGACCAATCTGCAAATAAAGAGATGGGAAGAATAGAACCAGTGGCTCGTTGAAGACAATGATTTGTTGGACCAGTTCTAGTTGCTGTGACAACTGTACGTCTGGTTAGGGAGGCTGAGATTTAACTCAGAAGACCGCGTCTTCACCTTATTCCCCTTGAGCTAAGGACACCCAGTCCTCGCCCAATCACTCTGGTAAGTCTTCAAGGTAGACTTCCAAACCTTCACATACTTTGTTCACCGGCAATCCACAATGACTCTTGGATGCTCAGAACGTGACGCCTAACCGGCTGGAGGATTCACAGTCCTCAAGTGCAATAAGTCTTCAGATCACACAGACAGGAAGACTTCAGTGATGCCTAACACTCTTTGGCTCTGAGTGTTTAGGGCTTTGTCCTCGCAAGGAAATCTCTCTCAAAGGCTTTGAGGTGGGTTGCTCTCAAACGACAAAGGCTGTACACTAACTCTGAGCAGCCAACAAATTTATGGTGTAGGGGGTGGGCTATTTATAGCCACTAGGCAACCCGACATGATTTGTCCGAAATGACCCTGGGTCACTAAGAAACTGACACGTGTTACCAACGGTCAGATTTCAAACACACACGGCAACTTTACTTGGGCTACAAGCAAAGCTGACTTATCCAGCTCTGGATAAGATTCGCTCTCATTGTCTTTGCTCAAAGACATAGGATTTTGGTTAAGCATCACTTCAGTCATTCTAAATGGTTCACTTGGACCCCACTTAACAGTACGGTGGTTCCTATGACTCAACAAAGGCGAAAAAGAACGACGAAACAACTAAGTCTTCGCGCTCCATAGTCTTCACGCGATGTCTTCTCTTGTCATAGTCTTCAATATGAATGTCTTCACATACCACCTTTGACTTCAATGTCTTCATACATTTTTAGGGGTCATCTTTGGTAGGAAAACCGAATCAATGAGGGACTTCTACCTGTGTTATCCTGCAATTCTCACAAACACATTAGTCCCTCGACCAGGTTTGTCATCAATACTCCAAAACCAACTAGGGGTGGCACTAGATGCACTTACACCCTGCCTCGTGGACAGCCCGGAGATCCACCGACGTACTTCTTCCTCCTATATATATCCATATACCCTAAAAACTTCGGGGAGCGGAATAGATCGGGAGTTCCACTGCCAGAAGCCTCCTTAGCCACCGAAAACCAATCTAGACCCGTTCTGGCACCCTGCCAGAGGGGAAATCCCTCTCCGGTGCCCATCTTCATCATCCCGGTGCTCTCCATGACGAGGAGGGAGTAGTTCTCCCTCGGGGCTGAGGGTATGTACCAGTAGCTATGTGTTTGATCTCTCTCTCTCGTGTTCTTGAGGTGGTACAATCTTGATGTATCACGAGCTTTGCTATTATAGTTGGATCTTATGATGTTTCTCCTCCTCTACTATCTTTGTAATGGATTGAGTTTTCCCTTTGAAGTTATCTTATCGGATTGAGCCTTTAAGGATTTGAGAACACTTGATGTATGTCTTGCGTGGGATACCTGTGGTGACAATGGGGTATTCTATTGATCCACTTGATGTATGTTTTGGTGATCAACTTGCGGGTTCCGCCCATGAACCTATGCATCGGAGTTGGCACACGTTTTCGTCTTGACTCTCCGGTAGAAACTTTGGGGCACTCTTTGAAGTTCTTTGTGTTGGTTGAATAGATGAATCTGAGATTGTGTGATGCATATCGTATAATCATACCCACGGATACTTGAGGTGACATTGGAGTATCTAGGTGACATTAGGGTTTTGGTTGATTTATGTCTTAAGGTGTTATTCTAGTATGAACTCTATGATAGATTGAACGGAAAGAATAGCTTCGTGTTATTTTACTACGGACTCTTGAATAGATTGATCAGAAAGAATAACTTTGAGGTGGTTCCGTACCCTACCATAATCTCTTCGTTTGTTCTCCGATATTAGTGACTTTGGTGTGACTCTTTGTTGCATGCTGAGGGATAGTTATGTGATCCAATTATATTATTATTGTTGAGAGAATTTGCACTAGTGAAAGTATGAACCCTAGGCCTTGTTTCAATGCATTGCAATACCGTTTGTGCTCACTTTTATCATTAGTTATGTTACTGTTTTTATATTTTCAGATTACAAAAATCTTTATCTACCATCCATATACCACTTGTATCACCATCTCTTCGTCGAACTAGTGTACCTATATAATTTACCATTATATTGGGTGTGTTGGGGACACCAGAGACTCTTTGTTATTTGGTTGCAGGGTTGCTTGAGAGACCATGTTCATCCTACGCCTCCTACGGATTGATAAATTTTAGGTCATCCACTTGAGAAAAATTTGTTACTGTCCTACAAACTCTGCACTTGAAGGCCCAACAACGTCTACAAGAAGAAGGTTGTGTAGTAGACATCAGGGATGCAGACAACCGATCAACATGCAAATGTTGGTTTTTTGCCTACATTAGCTCAACCAGACACAATTGAGACAAATATGCAAAATGTCTAAAAACGACACAGGTAACCAAACACGTCCCCGCAAACTTGGAAGGGATGTGTGTGGAAGCACTAAAAGTACGCTACATCTAAAAAAGGAAAATAAAAGAGTGCACTGTGGGTATGATGTCCATCTTCTCCCGTTCGCTTAACATGCCCGATCAGGCATATACAAACAGGTGACAATAGTAGTACAATACAATAATCGCGAGCGTTTAGAGGGTCAAAGTGGTTGTCACCAACGTGCAAAGTTAACTGGTGTGCTTCGGACACATCACGTTAACGAGACAAGGATCCCAAGTCTGAATGCCAGGATTAAGCTGAATTCCGTCTTCAGTTTTTTCACTCTGTATACTGTATAATCTATACTGATTTTGAATTTGCAACGGCTACTACCGTACTACACCATGTTGGGCCTACCCTAACACAACTATGTAGTCTGTACTGCTGCTGAATTTGCAACGGCTACTACACCACGCCAAACCTACCCTAATACGGCTAACAACAATTCCCTCTCCTGGCTATATCGCCTTTTTTTCTTTCTTTTTGACACTAATAATAATCTGGATTATATTCATTTAGAAAAACTAGTCCAAAAGAAATATCCACAACAAGGGCAGTTGTTCCCTTTTCGACAAAAAAAACCCTTGATAAAACAAGCATATCTTAGCCTAGAAGAAAATCGTTCTGAATTGAATCCGGCGCTGCTCGCTTGGTCATCATCACATTGCTACAGAAGAGCAACAATTGTGTCGCCCACGGGTTAGACTAGAAATCAGTCGACTGATTTTTTTCGAGTTGGGTCAATCGATCATTTCGAATTGTCAGATCCACATCCAATGGCTCCCAACCTTTCTTCTACCTCCGTCTCTTCTTCTCCAGTCCGCCTTCCGGGCCGCCGGCCGAACCGCCTGCGACCACCACCAGTGGCCGGCAGCGCTACCGCGCAGCCTCGCCGCCCATGCCCTCCCCAGAACCGCCCCCACCGCCGGTCTAGCCGCTGCCCCCGGCCATCCCTCTATGGCCGCCGGCGTTGAGGTTTTTCACCGGCGAAGTGCATCACCGCCCCCTTCAACACCGTCCACCACCGCCCCCACCCTGAACCCTAAGATAGATACTAGGGTTAGCCTTTCGGCGAGCCCTTCCTTCTCCTTCCTTACCTCTGGCTCACTCCAGCAACTCTCGAAAATTGATTGACCCTATTTCTCGACTGGCATTTAGCTAAACTGGTCGCCCACACAGACCTGTAGACGAAAACTCCTTGTTGATGTTGCCATAGTAGCTACCCGCCACGTATGACGAGGTTTGGGTGGAAGAAGCCGAATCAGGCTAGCGTCACGCGGGGGAACTAGTGACCTGGCCCGCGATCGTCCACGGGTGGGAACAACCTACACAAGACGAGGACATCGGCAACAAGTCGGTAATCAAACCAATACCACGCAACGCCAAAGCACATGATCGACGATGACACTGGCTCACATGCTTCTCAACATTGTCGACCATGCTGCTAAGATGGGTTTGAAGTTGGTGCGACGTGATGCCGCCACCTCCACCCAAAAGACGTCAACACCAAACCAATATATAACCCTAATTTATGCATCGAACACACAAAACCGGGGATCCCCACACCCCGTTGGCGGAGTAGCAGACGGGGGAGGGGGGCATCGACCTTGCCGGAGGGAGGAGGTAGAGATATGAAGAAAGGAGCGATTTAGGGATGGCAACTAGGTCAGAGAAGACGGTTAATGTTGATTGGGTCTTTCCTAGTGCAGAGCTAACTGTATCTTCTCGCTATTGGCTAGAAACTTACAGCGATGCTTAAACCATTGTAGAAGAAGCACAAAAAGGAATCCAAGTTATACAGTAACAAAAAAGACATTTTTTAGAAAATACGTATGTGTTGTTTTGGAAGTAATCACCAGAGAAGGCACATTGAAGATTCTAGACATATATTGATTACAAATTGCACTCACTGGGTGTGCTATTTTTTAAGGTCGGCGTATTATATTGGATAGCTAAATGGCCATTGCTGGCAACACACCACCTTCCTCTTCGACAGTTGTACACATATTTATCAACTTCATTTTAGTCATGTTACATATATGTCACCGTTTTACGATCATATGGATGTTCGGGTGCCTCGGCCTTGTCATGTCGTCCTTAGTTTTACCTATAGACGATGTTGAAGGTATGTTGTATGAGTTGCATAAGGGCACCAGGAGATCAAAAAAGCATTAGAGAGGCGAGGCTAAGCAATGGCGATTGGGTTGTGGAAGGACCTCTAAAGGTCAAAATAAGTTGTAGAGACATCGAGGCTCCACAAGTCTATGTGTTAGGTTTTAGGTCGATGGGATGGATATTGGTGCCACAAACAAAGAACCTGGCAAGTAGGCAAAAAGTGTTCAATGTGGTTACTCAAGACCCAAGTGTTATTTTTTGCTATTACTAAACTCGAGGGGGGCGACGATGAGCAATTTTTTGTACCATGGCATGAGACATGGGACTGAGAAGGGATCACATGGAGGGGTATGGGCGAGCACTACCCATCAGGTTTGTTCCTCTTACCACCCCGACACGGTGGTAGGCACAAGTTTTGCATCAAAGCATCATGTCTCCCCCCCCTCGCCCCTCCTCTTGAGCCGATGAACATTAGATGCAAAAACTTTGGCTAACTATCATGAATACAATCCAACTCATTGTTCGTTTGTAATCCAAGAATCACACATGAATTTCGGAGAAAAAAGTTCAATCCTGCAAAATCCAAACCTCAGTTAATGAAACGTTCACCCTACAATATCTTCCTAGCCAAAAAGAATATGGAACTGTGGCACCCAACATTTCATTTCAAATCAAACGAAAAAAACTACTTGAATCCCTCCCCTTCCGTATCCCCCTGAATTTCCGAGCATTCCACGTCAAACCGTCCTGACTTTGCAAAAGAATGCACAAAAGCCTGGAAAAAGAATGGGCGAAATTCACAAAAAATTATACCAGTGACTGGGGACGTGGGACCGGGAAGGGATCACATATAGGGGTTCAAGCAAGCATTGCTCGATGGGTTTGTCTCCGTTAACGTTCCGGCATGGTGGCCGACACAAGTTTATTAATGGCTTACCACTAACCGTCTTCTTCATCAAGTAGGAGATACTGTTCGCATCAAAGCATGATGTTTCACCCCTCCCCCTCCCCCTCGCCCCTCTTCTTGAACCAACGAACATTAGATGCACAAACTTTATCTAAGTACCATCGGCACCATGTTTCACTTCGATCCAACTCTGTGTTTGTGTTTGCAACGCAAGAATCAGGAATGAATTTCGTAGAAAAAGGTTTGATCCCACCCAAACCTCAGCCACTGAAAGGTTCATCCTACAATGTCTTCCTCAAGCCAAGTAGGAGATGGCACCATGGCACCCAACATTTCATTTCAAATCGAAGGGAGAAGAGTGCTTTTGTTCGGAGCCGGTCTCCATTTCCCTCCCAAAAACGCCCTGCCCGCACGCACCATCGCCGCTGCTCACACACACTGAAAGGCCCCGAGTATGAACGCCAAAACCATAATATAACCACACGCCTGCTTCCCCTCCATCCCCCCCACCTCCTCCCCCGACGCGAACCAGAATTCCTCACGCCCGACCCAAACCCTGCACCGCCGGAGCCCCGAATCCACCCCGCCGATCCGCCCCGAACCCTAGGGATCCGCCCTGATCCGCCGCCGCCCCTCCGCGCCGCAAACCCTAGGGATCCGCGGAGCCTCCGCCGGCGGCGGGGCTCCTCCGCGGCGGCGGCTTCGGCATGGCGGACCTGGTGGGGAGGGCGGTGAGGAAGGCCTTCCCGGGGTTCGGGGTCTTCTCCGGCGTGGTGGAGTCGTACGACGCCGAGGCCGGGTACTTCCGCGTGCTCTACGAGGACGGCGACTCCGAGGAGATCGACGCGGACGAGATGGGCTCCATCCTCGTGGGCGCGCCCATGCCGCCGCAGCCGGAGACTCCCGGGGGTTCCGCCGGGAAGCGGCCTAAGAAGCGGAGGCGGGGGGACGGGGAGTCCCCGCAGGGGAACGTTTCTGTGGTGGCCGAGACCGTAGATGGAGATGGGCTGGCAAACGGGCCTCTGCCTGTGCTTGCAACGCCGGCGAAGGGGGGAGGAGCGGGTGGGGAAAATGGGGAGGCGATGGCGGAGACGGCGGGGAAGAAGCGGAAGATTGGCCCTAGCCCAGTTCGTCGGAGCGCGAGACAAGCGAAGGCGGCGGCATTGGCGGCTGAAATGGAGGCGGCCGCTAATGTAGCTGCCGCTGCAGAGGCTGCCGAGACTTCATCCGCCGAGGATGTGGCTCCGGCTCTGATTGCTGCTACGCCGCAGCAGTCTGGGAGGAAGCGTCAGCGTGCAAATGGGAGTGGTCGGTCTCGCGCAGTCGCGAGGGATTTAGAGGATGCTGCGCTGGATAGGCCGCTGCAAAAGCCGAACCTGCCACCTTCGTCACAGGGCCTGGATTTGGAAGGCCTCCCTGTTATGGATGTCTTTCAAGTCTACTCCTGCTTGAGATCATTTAGCAAGCAGCTTTTCCTAAGCCCGTTTGCACTGGAGACATTTGTCGCGGCGCTGCGGTGTAAGCACGTGAACCCCTTGATAGACTGGGTGCATTTTGCTTTGCTCCGCTCTCTGAAGAACCACTTAGAAGATCTGGCCCATGAAGGAGACCCTCCGGCAATACAGTGTATTAGGTAAGAGTCTTTGATTCCCTATTTTATACAGGCTTACTAGTTTTAGGTCATGAGAGACTCGTCTTTTAATTATCTACTGCTAATTGCATAGGAATCTTAACTGGGAACTCTTAGACCTAGCAACTTGGCCAATCTATCTTGCCGAGTACTTACTGACTCGTGGTTCAGAACTGAGGTATGGTATGAAGCTTACAGATCTAAATCTGTTAGATACAGAGTACTATTGGCAGCCAGCAACAGTAAAACTCGAGCTGCTGCGCTCACTCTGTGACGATGTTATTGAGATTGAGGCTATACGTTCAGAACTTGGTTCAAGGATGTCTGAGTTAGATGGAAATGATGAGGGCTGTAGAGCTACTGGTTCAAGAAGAAAAAAGAGAGGTTCTTCTGTTGTGGCCCTAGCAGATTCTTCTCAGCCTCCAGAAGGCTCTGATGATATGGATGATGGTAACAGTGACGAATGTTATCTGTGTGGTATGGATGGCAACCTGTTATGCTGCGATGGCTGTCCTTCAGCTTTTCACTCAAAATGTGTGGGGGTGGTGGAGGACCTATTGCCTGAAGGAGAATGGCATTGTCCCGAGTGTTCGATGCAGAAGTACAATGGGTCCAGAAATATGGCAAAGCTTGTCAGAGGAGCAGAGGTTCTGGGAAGTGATCCACATGGACGACTATACTTTGGCACCTGCGGCTATCTTTTGGTGTAAGTCAGTTTAGACTTCCTCCTTTGGTCTTCTTATGTGTATATCTTTCTGAGAGTTCCTTTACTCTGCTGTCATTGTTTAGGCTTCCTAATGACTAGTCAAAGTATTTGTCATAGTTGTATGCTTGAGTACCATTCTGTGTTGATTGTACCATGACATCATCCATCAATTGTTAGACTTTTGTGTCGCAATTACATTCCCACATGCGGTTTATGTTTCACTGTACATCTAGTTCCCATTCCTTTGCACTTCATCTGCTTAATTTGTGCTGTTTATTTCTCCACAAAGATCATCACACTAATTTCTTTTGTTGGCCACAGACCCCCCTGTGCTTTATGTGCCAGTGAGTTCTCATCGTGTCGATGAATATCGCTGTTGCTTGTAGTTTTTTCAGCCGTGCTTTCGTGCTGATATGGGTTCTCATTTTATTCTTTATTATAATAATAGGTCAATTAACTATACAGTTTTGGGGATAAAGCAAGGGAATAACTGCAATACTCTGGTTTTGCAAGATTGAGTTTATTTCATTTTGTAGGCTCCGATCAAGGCTTCGCAGAAAAATGAGATACATATATTGCATAAATGCGATGATTTGTTTTTCTTTGGAAATTGATCCTATATGTTTGCACTCCAGTTAAATGGTTGAATTTTGCACTAATAAATAAATGACCTTATGAACTTGCAGGGTTGATTCATGTGATGTAGACTCTCCATGTCATTATTATGGCCAGATGGATCTTCATTCCCTTATTACAGTGTTAACTCCATGTCATCCGTCTTACAATCCGATCCTAAATGTGATCTCTTTGTTTCGGGGTATTGCAACTGAAACATATAATATTAACGGGCGATATGAGAACAGCAAGGAATGTAGTACCTCGGACCATGAAACAGACCGCAGGCAGTCATCACTGAAACAATCTAGTGAGCATGAACAGTGTACCATAGAAAAGCATGGCTCTCAACAATTGGATACCGGGAAAATTTGCACCTCAAATTCAGATCAGGATGTCTCACACCAGAGTTATACCCTGAGACGTGCGACAATTTCTCAAAACGGCAATGAAACTACTGCTAATGAGAAGCCCAATCAAACTTCACAACCTAATGCATCTGGTGCCAACAAGGATAGCTGCAATTCTAAGCAAGATGATGTTGGCTTGCATGTTAATGGTTTGTCTGCAGAGAACCAGAAAGATGCATCACCTAAAAAAGAAGCAAGTAACTGCTGTCTAAGTTCTGGGAATGCTATGTATATAAACTACTACAGTTTCGGTCAAATAGCAGCATCGGCTGCTGAAGAGTTAAAGCACAAGCTTTCAGAGAATGAGGAAGGAAAGAAGCATGGCCCGGATGCAGTTTCTTTTCGGCTAAAAACAATATGTAAGAAATATGTTAATGTTTTTGCACTGACTGATCAAAAGTTATCTGTGGAGCTCCTAAAGGAAAAATGTGGCTGGTGCAACTCCTGCCAAATCAGTGGTGGTAGTGATTGCATTTTCAGATTTACTGACGTTAAGTGTATGGAGAGTCCTAAGCCATGTGCTGTTGGTCCTTTGTCAGAAAAGAACAAGGAAAGTCATATTGTCCTTGCTACACATAGCATGTTGTCAATTGAAAAACGCCTGAATGGTTTGCTGTCTGGTCCATGGCAAAATCCACAATATAGCATGTATTGGCGTAAGGCAGTTCTTATGGCTTCAGATGTATCATTACTGAAGCAGCCTCTTCTCATGGTATACCTTTTTGAATGCTTTGTCCTTATTAAAGGCTTTATTATTTAATCTGCATGTACCAAACTCTCACATGATTATCTCCCAATACTCTGCAGTTAGAGTCCAGTCTGCGACGTGTTGCCTTCTCAGGAGAATGGCAAAAACCAGCAGACTCTGTTGAAGTTGTTGGGTCTGCAGCCCATATCTTGGTCCGTACATCTAATAAGTCTGCAGGTTATGCAATTGCTAGAAAGCCAGGGAGGAAGCCACTTGCTATTGAGCTCAAAGTCGACCTCCGTGATGTTGGTGTTTATTGGTGGAGGGGCGGAACATTGTCCCGTCAAGTGTTTCACTGGAAGAGGTTGCCTCAGTCATTGGCCTGCAAATCTGCTCGGCAAGGTTGTATCTCCAATCTTCTGTCAGTTTCCAGATACACTATTTTCCGATGTATTAAACCTTTGTGACCTTGTATGTCTCAGCTGGACGCAAGAAAATTCCCACCATAGTGTATCCCGATGGTTCACAATTTGCCAGGAGGTCCAAATACATAGCTTGGCGAGCTGCTGTGGAAATGGCACAAAATGTGTCCCAGCTCATTTTGCAGGTAATATATTCTCTTTCTTTTGGGAAGTATCAATAAAATTGGGCCACTGAATTGTTCTTTATGTACCTTCAGATTAAAGAGCTTGAATTGAACATCAAGTGGCCTGAGATATTGAGCACTCTCTCTTCTGCAATTGCAACAAAGGAAACCCAGAAAATAGCAAGGTTTTTCAAGAAAGTTATAATTCGCAGAAAACGTATAGAAGCAACGAATGTGGAATATCTACTTGATTTTGGAAAGAGGGAGAATATTCCTCCTGTTGTTGCTAAACATGGAGTAAAATTTGAGGAGCCCTCTAGCGAGAGGAACAGGTACTGGTTGAGTGAAAGTCATGTCCCGTTGAGTCTTTTGAGGGCATATGAAGCCAAAGCAATAAATCGCTCACTTAAAAAGAAAGACAGCGAGGACAGCTCACCTAAAAAGAAGAAAGACACCAATGACCGCTCACGTAGAAAGAAGAAAGACACCGATGATCTTTCTAAGATGAGCGACTTCAGTCCCGAAAAGCCAAAAAGATCAAGATCAGTGTTTGATGACCTCCTAGAGAAAGCACAAAAACTGGAGGAAGCACAAAAACTAGAGGAAGCACAAAACCTCCTAGAGCAAGCACAAAAACTTCCCAGCAGGCTTTGCGGTCAGTGTTTCAAAACAGTAACTGCCAGGTATGTAATTAAGCCAAATGTTCATTTATTCATTTAAGTAAAGCAAGCAAGTCATTAAAATTTCATTGCAAAAGTGTCAGTTCTTTTTTCTTATCCACACTTATGTATTATAGTATGGATTTTGCCATGGTTCTTGTTCTTTGCATGTCTTGCTGATTAGGTATGCTGAGTCAGTTACACTTGCCTAACTATTCATCCCTACCTTTTGGATATAATTGTTCAGATAGTACTGTATTGTGTTTATCTGGCAATATCTAAAGAAAGTACTCCCTCCATAAAGAAATATAAGAGCGTTTAGATCACTACTATGCTGAGTCAGTTACACTTGCCTAACTATTCATCCCTACCTTTTGGATATAATTGTTCAGATAGTACTGTATTGTGTTTATCTGGCAATATCTAAAGAAAGTACTCCCTCCATAAAGGAATATGAGCGTTTAGATCACTACTTTAGTGATCTAAACGCTCTTATATTTCTTTACAGAGGAAGTAAGAAATTTCTTGCATGACTGGGTTTTGCTATGCCTGTTATTAGTATTTGATTTCTGAAGTCTAGGTGATTATCTCCCTCCCTCCCTGAGTGTGTACCAACTTTTGCGGTATGTACAACCATTGCCAATCTAGCCGATGTTGATATTCCTGTACAAGCTACACAGTTGAAATTGCTAATTATATTTAGCAAATACTTTGGCAAAAGTTATTGGTATAGGAATCAGCTTTTAGCATTTTGACTTCTCCTGCAAGGTCATATACTTTGCTTGAAAAAAAAATTGAACTGAAACTGGAAATACATTTCAGTAGCTTCTGCAGCTTGTTCTCAGTGTTGCCAATATATTCTCTGTTTTGTTGAATGGTACATTTTTTTTGGCTAGTTATTTGACTCTCTCCCTCTTTTTGTCTTCTGAACAGGGAAGCTGTGAACTGCAAATATTGTGAAGGTATTTACAAATTGCAAATATGCAGATTTTTTTTTTCTTGTTACATATGTATCATTATAGTCCTTAAGACTGTCGAAGAAAATATATAGCCCTTATTTTGTTGTGTGTGTATGGGATATGCGTTTTATTTTTTGCGGGGCCTTATGTATGTCATATGATGAAAAAAAAGTTCAATTGTTAGGAATTTTTTAGGTGATCCATCATCAAGTATTAAGTTTGGCCTTTTACTTCTAATATTGATGCTTGGAGTTATACTGGGACTCAGCTGCAATATTCTCTTGTTCTATGCAGCACTTTTCCATAGAAAACATTTCAACGTTCCTAGAGGTGCTGTGGATACCGTCTATGTTTGCAACAAGTGCCTAGCTGAAAAGGTCGAGCCGGTGGTGTCTCCACAGAAAAAGGCAGCATCAAAGAAGAGCTCTCCGAAAAAGAAGCAGAAGAAGCAACTACGAAAGAGTTTAAGGAGAAGAAAACAGATAGTTATCAACCTCAAGAAGAAAACCAGACAGAAGAATGGCAAGCCTGGCCGGCCTAGAAAGAATCCATTGAGTGTGTCAAAGAATAAGTCACAAAAGATGTCTGACAGTCAACCATCAAATGAAGCCAAGAATGAACCGGTGAAACGCATATCAAAAAGGTTATATGATAAGTACATGAAAGGCAACTCAGATAAATCCGAGCATACAGCAAGCTGTCGTAAGAAGAAGAGGACAGCTTCGCATTACTCGTACTGGTTAGATGGTCTTCGATGGACACAGAACACAGCTGATGAACAGGCAACAAATTTTAGGAAAGCAAGAATTGTTTTTCCATCTGAAGATGTTAAGATTTCAGAAACCAGTCCAGTATGCTGTCTTTGTAAGAAATGCTACAGTGGAGATGCTATTTATATTGCTTGTGAGAATTGTGAAGGTAAGATATGTTTACTTTGATGGTAATGTTAAGAAAATGGTTTACTTCATGCTATGTATCTCCGTGATCTTCAAACAAACTTATAATTGTTCACTTTGACAATTGCATTGGCCAAAAACTCTTCATTATCATTTATTTTAGCCCTGGCCCTTACAAGTGAGCAACAGTTGACCCTTCAATATTTGTCGTGATCCTCCTAGAACAGTAATTATTACTTTCTTTTCCCATGGATTATGTCCTAAGCTATGTGACATATATCCTTTCCTAAGCTAACATTACTTTTGTCTCAGCAAGACAAACAATTGTTTTTGGAATTTGGCTGTGTATTTCATTCACTTCAATTGCTCCTCATACCATGGGAAGCTGTCATAGTTTAAATGATGCATTTCTGATTGCGCTGGTTCTTCCCTGCAGATTGGTTCCATGGGGATATATATTCTATTACCATAGAAAATGCCAATAATCTCATAGGCTTCAAGTGTCATGCATGCCGTCTGAGAGCTGTTCCTGTTTGTCCATATGCACAAGCTAATGCAATTCTTAAGGATCAATCAGACAGGGAAGACACCATTGATAGGTCTATAGAGGACAAGCACAGCAATTGTCCGAAAGATCTGTTCACTTCCAATGATCTGAAAGAGCTTCACACTCATAACATTGGGGAGCTCCAGAGTCATAGCATTGAGGAACAGGTTCCTGATAGTATTTGTTTGGAAGTGCTAGAAGATTATAATGATCTGAAAGAGTCAGACAGTCATAGCACTGAGAGAGAGCCAGTCAGTAATAACACTGAGAAAGAGCCAGGTAGTCATAGCACTGAGAAAGAGCTTGATGATTGTAATGGGTTAAAGGAGCTGGAGAGCCATAACAATATGGAAGAACTTGACAGTCACAGCACTGAGAAAGAGCTTGATGATTGTGATGGGTTAAAGGAGCCGGAGAGCCATAACAATATGGAAGAGCTTGACAGTCATAGTACTGAGAAAGAGCTTGATGATTGTAATGGGTTGAAGGAGCTGGAGAGCCATAACAACATGGAAGAGCTTGACAGTCATATCACTGAGAGGAGTCCTCATGATCATAATAATCTGAATGAGCTTGACAATCACTGGGGTGAGAAAAAGCTTGATGATTGTAACTGTCTGAGTGAACTTGGCAATCATAACAATGTGATAGATCTCAATGAGAACAGTCCAGAAGAGCTTGGCTGTACTGAAGATAGCAAATTTTCTGCAGGAGAAACACAATGTCTGAAAGAGCTGGACAAACTGAAAGATCTCGACAATCTTAACAGTAAAAAAGAGCTTGGTAATCACAACCATCTGGACAAGCTTGATCGCCATAGCAGTCTAAAGGAGCTTGAAAATCATAGTAGTGTGGAAGAGCTTGATAGTCATGACTACCCAAAAGAGCTTGATGATCAGAACCGTCTGAATGATCTTGGTAATCATAAAAATGATCTTGGTAATCATAAAAATCTAAAAGAGCTTCATAGTGCTCAAAATGGCCAAGTTACTGCAGTAACACATACAGATGGTTTAATAGATGAGCAGTTTAACACTAGAATATCTAACAAAGAAGCCATGATCATGACATCCGAAAGTGATTTGGTGAAGGAATCTATTGCTTTACAATCCAACGGTAGTTCCGTGGATAATATTGTTCCTGCTGAACTGGAGATGGATATTCAGGTTCCCCTGAGCTTATTGACTTTGTAGGATATATGTCAAAAGAGCAGTGCATTCCAGCATGACTTTCCGTGAGCTTGTACTGTTCAGTCTTGCTGCTGCTTTGGTAGAGAATTCCTTCTGATTAGCTTGGGTTGTTGAGCTACCTGACAGCTTAGTTTTGTGCTATAGGATATTACATTGGTGATGCAACCCAGTAATAATAATCTACAAAAAGGAAAAATATATGTTTGTGGATTCATCGTATTTTGGCCATTTCCTTAGGGAAATATGCTGACCTGACAAGCGCAGCATTGGAGCTATTGACTATGCCACCACAAGTGTTTATTATGGTTTTCATTCTTGGCTGAGCTGACATAGGAAATATCTGGGCCCCATTTCCTTCCCATGCTTTCTGGTCAGAACTTGTGATTCATGTTGCACTATGAGGTTACATGTTGATTGGGATGTCTTTGAGTACAAGTGACTGGTTTTTGGTTGTGCTGCACTTACTCATGATGCACAAGGTGGGCTCCAATTTTGTTTACGTATCTAATTTGTTTGTGTTGAATGTAAACATGTTTCATGCTGAAAAGAAATTAACATTTAACAATTTTCCTTTCCTGCTGTGATGATATAGTGATACACAGAACTAGATCCCATGTTTTTTTTTTGCTCTAGCAAAGGTTCACACTAAGCTCCTGTGCTGGGTCTATCATGTTCTTAGCAATAGGCCAAAAGTGATGAAAATACTGCTGCAGGAATATCATAGTGCTAGTTTTACATGTATGGTTTTTGTTACCATTATGGGCTCATTAAGGCCAAAGAATGAGTTACGAGTACCATATCATGTTGAAGCAGTGGGAGCTCGTGTTGTTCCTCTGACAATTCAGTGGTTAACATTTATCCATATCATATCAAATCATCAAGCTGGTAAATCCACGGCATGTTCTTCCTATAGCAGATTGTTTCTCCAGCTGGCACTCACCTATGTATCTGATCTAGTTCATTCTCCTTGTGAACAGGATGGAGACATAGACGAACCACTTGCTACCGCCGTCGAGCACGAGGCCTTCCCATTCTCCAGACCTCCCTAGTGCACCCATAGATGGTGCACCAGACTGACCAGTCGACCTGACGTTCCATTTTAAGTGTTCCCCAGTGCTTCTAACAGCGTTCCAATGCAAGCGCAACCCGGCCATGCCGCGGAGCAATTCATGTCAACATCCTTGATCTTATTTTGTATACATAGGGTTCCTTTAGGTTTTATTAGGGGAGATGCCCATGCAGTGTGACTGTCAGATTCAGAAGGGTAGTAGAACGCTGCTGTTACGGTGCTTGCTGGTTCAGTTCTGGTTTAGCGAGGCTGCCAGCATTCCTAGATGTAAAAATCTAGTTGTCAGATCAAGTTTCAGTGCCTTGCCGCAGTGAATTGCTGCACTCTGGGTGGTTTTGGGTGAGGCGCTGTGTTTTTCCTCTGCCCAGCAGCTATTTGGGGAGCGGTGGTGTCCCGTCTGTGTTCCTTCCAACTCCTGAGTTCAGAACGAAAGGAATGGCCGGCAGAGGTGCCTCATCATCATGGTGCTGGTGGTGGTGACGGCGGTGCTGGTCTGCAATGGTTTCGCTGACTTTGAACTGCCGCGACCGTCGGGGTGTTCAGTGCACGGTGATGACTTGCTGCGTCAAAGTAAAAAAACTCGTCGGTTGGCTGGTGACGACGGTGACGGTTTTAGCAGGCGTCGCTGTGTGAAGCTTACTGCTTCCTCTACAAAATGAGCCAGCAGAGCTCTCATGCATCCTTGCTTCGCCAAAACTTTTGCTGAGAACTGTCGTTGGTGTCTTGCCGTCGGAGCGTGGGCTCATCATCATCATCATCACCGGAGGTGCCTGCGGTGCACCGATCTCTGACAAACGCCGGCGGTTGCACCGGTCTCATCCTCACCTGAAAACATCTCCTCTGGATCACCCACCGTGCGCACTGCGCAGGCAGCCTTTGGGCTATGTTTTCTGATGGTGCATGTGCAGGGTAGAATCGCCAACCTCTTTCGAACCACTCCCCGGCCGGCGGGTTGCCATGAGTGACACGCATTCCGTCGCAGATTGATTGATTGAGTATAGTATCTAACCTGGCGTCACCTTCGACCATCAATCATAGCCCCGTCCGGCCGGTCGGCACCCTCATTCGCCACCCCTCGTCGCCGGTCTCCATCCATCCCAAAAGACGAAAGCGACGCGCACGACGGTCGACAGCCACCCAATCGAACGTACCGCGTACGTACCTACGTACTTCATGACAAACAAAGTACTCCTCCAGCAAAGCAGCCATGCTTCTGCCACTTCACTCCATATCACGGCCCCGTTTCCCCGTCGGCCCGGCCCGAACCCATCCAACCGCACTGCTCCTGCACTGTAGGGTAACCTCGATGATACGATGAATTATGAGAGCAACGAACGGCTGTGGAATTATTAAGCCAGCCGGTGGTTGGCACCACACCGTCACATGGTGGCATGGCAGCAGCTAGCAGTGCCTGGAAGGCTGGACGGGCAGCAGTGATGGCGCGCTCACATGACTCCTGTGATCGCCCGGAGCCGCGTCCTGCGCGTACGGAACCAATCAGTGCAAAACGTGATGACTTTGTTTCCCGTTCACTGCCCGCACAACGTACCGTCAGGTACTAGACGTACGCTTGAACGAAGGGGGTAAATCATGCCCCACTCCACACATCCTGTATGGGACCGCCATTTAAGGCCTCTTTAAACACATAATCCAAATGTTATGTTCTTCCATTTCAATCTTACACGATTTTATCCTTTTATCGCGCCACATAAAAAAACAAAGGATTCTTTTTAAGAGTTTCAAAATCTTACCAAAATGCTTGGAATCGAAGAGCCTTCGGTTATGGTAAGACTCAAGCGACTGTAAACTAGTGAGATCGCACGCGATTTTGTGGACTGTGCGATTCATTCGTTCATGCTCATCGAGCGTGAAACGATGGCAATGCAGATGCAAGGACTCATCGTGTGGGGATTGGTGTTTCGGGCGCCTGAGATGATGACTTAGGTGGCGGCACGACTCATGGAGTTTGGGTGAGGGTGGAGCAGTAAGATGCAATGTGGTAGTGGTGTCCGCCACGGTTTAACATTTTGGCAAACAATTATTTTTCGAACCTGACCAAAGCATATTGAATTCAGAAATTTTAGAAGTTACTTTTTTTGGAATTTGATCCATATCAATATTCACTTATTTCTAATGGATTTTGATCAATAGGGAATTTGTTTTCAAATTGTTTTCAATCTCGCCCAAATGGCACCCGCCAAAATTACTGAAATTCTTTCAACTTTTGTTGAGATTTAAAACGTTGGTGACGGTTGTAGGTGGGGACGATAGCACTAATTTGGTAAGAGTGAGGGTGACTCAAGGTTGAAGAAGCGGGAGGATCCATGAAACTGAGATCCAATGATGTTCTCCTAAGAGTAAAATACAACACAAGTCCTGAAACTACTCGAAGGGGGTCAAGTTAGTTCTAATTCTATGAAAATGCATACCTAGGTCATAAAAGTTTGCTAAGTGTGTCACCACGGTCCTATCTGTGCTACATAAACTTTTACTTGCACAAGTGGCAATTTGACTACTGC